>NC_137910.1:14445823-14468323 GCF_963457725.1 Sprattus sprattus | reverse complement strand
CGTCTTTACAATGTGGTTGTGTTTCCCAGGTTGTTGGTTTTTGATTGCTCTATTGTGGTGTAGCCCGATAACCTGTTCGAGTAGCATATGGGAAACAAGTGCTCTCTCTCTTCCTCTTTCTCCCCCCCCCCTCTCTCTTTCGCTCACCCTCTCTGTCTGTCTTATTCGCTCCCTCTCTCTCTTTCCTCCATCTGTTCGGTCTAATCAAGGCCCAATTAAATGAATTAGCTCTATTTTCTCTCCCCCTGTTCTCCTCTCACCTTTATTCCAACCAGTCTGTGCATGCAGTACATGTGTGTGTGTGTGTGTGTGTCTGTGCATACAGTACATGTGTGTGTGTGTGTTTGTGCATGTGTGCGTGTGTGTGTGTGTGTTTGTGCATGTGTGTGTGTAACAGAACACATTAGCATGGTGATTATGATTTGTCCTGGCTGATTTTTTCATTAACCATTAGCAGAGAATCTCGCCTTACCACTGCAAACCTGTCGGTGCCTGGGTTTGACGCCGGTGACAGAGCACAAGAGATGATCTGAAGAGATGAGAGATCTAAAGCTGAACCCTGGATGACACCATCAGTCTTCCCACATCAATGGTGTTATTCCTCACTTCATACCTAGCGGTGCCCTCCACAAACTCACTGACCATGCCAGTCTAAAGTACTGCTCAGTGAGGTGGCTTCTCCCACAAGTTGCTGTTCCCTTGTGTAACACATAGTGAGTAATAGGTCCCTCAATGATCAAATCACAGCAGAGTGATTAATCGCAGCCCCTCATTGGGCACCAGCTGTGTCGACTGGATTAACGAATGGGGTCAACATAACATTGGTTGATATTCGACTGATATTTGGTAGCCAATCACACTCTGAGAGCCTGGTCAACTGATGAGAAGGTCTGCACCTAGGCTCTTTAGAGAAGTACTGCTGGAGCTCCTCAGGATAGCTGGTGGAAAGGGATGGGGGAAGTCACCCGTGTCTGGACGACCATTCACACTGGATAGATGAACTGGTGTTTTGTTCTTTTGCACATATTCTTGTGCGGACAGACACTGGCAGAGATAACGATATTATTACAACCATGTTCTAATCTTCCTAGGGTGCTCTCTGTCCATGCTGCGCTTTACTACAGCACAGAGGGATAGGGTGCAACACCACTTTTGAGATCGTTCAGAAGATGAAAAATGTGGATGAAATAGGGTGAGGCTTACGTACTCCATAGGCAACAGGGGTCTTGACAGCAGTTGACACTTTGAGAGCCAATTAAAGGCATTGCTTCACAACCACATGTTTTGGTTTCTAAAACCATTCAGATGTTGCCAGTGATTGGCTGTCTGGGGCTATTGGCTTGAAGAGGGAGGGCACCACAACAGATGTCAGAAAAAGTGGCTAAAGTGTGAAAGCTGGTAATTGTCCCGTAAATACCACAGCTGTCTTCTTTTATCTCGATCCATATTTAATGCAGCAGGTTCTGGAATTCGCATTTCTATTCTCCTCCAAAGTCTGCTTCCCTGTGACATGAGTGTGTGTGTGTGTGTGTGTCAGGGGCACTGCTTTTGACATCCAGTTTCTCCTCTGCATAACAATGCCGCCTGTAGCATCGGCAAGGACATTTCAGACTGCCGAACCCGCAGATGCGCTGGAAACAGCCCTGAGGCTTTCCCACAGGCGCAACATTGCAGCCCCCAGGTCATCCCTCTCCACAGCTGATCCAGGAACAGTTGGAAACATGCTGCAGTAGCTCTGACTGACTGGCCTGGGTTTGACCCCACCCTATTTTGTTTGTATAATCATAATAATATTGCACGTTTTAAATATTAATATGGAAAAGTTGTAGTGGTTCTTGACACTAATGTGGAGAGATGGAGTGCTGAAAATGTTGCAGGCTCTGACCACTGGGTTGTGTTGTTTTTGTTTATGGTAAAATTTGCAAAAATATGGCTTTCAGTAAGAATCAGTCACACAAACCACACACACACACACACACACACACACACACACACACAGGAAAGCTAATAGTGGCTGCAGGGTGCCTGTCACAGTCTCTAGTCTCCATGGCTACATCTCAAAATAAAAGCTGCAAGCTTCTGACTTCTGATATTGAGGTTGGTGTGTTTGTGTGTGTATGTTTCGTTATGTATGTGCGTTTCTGTGTTTGTATGTTCGTGAGTGTGTGTATGTGTGTGTGTGTGTGTGTGTGTGTGTACTGGTAGAGGGTGGCCTTGAGTGAGATGGGCCAGCTGCATATCAAATGTGCTCTGCCTGTCACTCCCAGTGTGATTTGTGAAGGGCCAAACACACGCTAACACACACACACACACACACTTACCCACACGCACACGCATAAAAAGAGAGGGATAGAGAGAGAGTCCAATCATCTAGTGTGTACACAGGCATGTATGAATGTGACATATGTCACCACTCACTGAGACACTCAAGCAAAATCCAATAATTTGTGCTCAACTACTTACTCTGAAACATAGGGTCCAATCATATCATATGTACACACACACACACACACACACACACACAGACACATCCGCACAACCCCCGGCACCCGCACACACACTGGCAGCCCCCTGTAGTGCTTGTTTCAGACATCTTCATCGTCTCCTCTGCTGTCACAAGATATGATATGCTGCATCAACCCCACTACACACTCACAGACACATACACACACACACATAACTGTGGCAGCTGTGTATCACTAAGATGGTGGTAAAAATACTGGAAAAAATGCTGTAAAAATGCTGTAAAAAAGGGGGTGACGTGGATCAAGGTTATGCTATAGCACCTCTGATCTGCACTGTGGAAAAGGACTGTGATGGCAGCGCAGAAAATAAACAGCAAAAAGCCATTTTGACAGACCTTCACATACAGAGGGAAAAAAGAGTAGTCCTAAAGTTGTGTTCTTCAAAAAGCAAACCTTTAAAATAAAGATGAGGGGGGCATTAGTGGGGGATTATTAACTTGACCATTTGATAGAGAGAGAGAAAGGCAGAGAGAGAGAGAGAGAGAGAGAGAGAGAGATGGAGGGAGAGTGGTACAGCATGAAAGAAACAGGCAGAGTGAAAGAGGCAAGAAAGGTGAGTGCTAACTCAGTGAGTCACACACACACACAAAAAAAAATCACCATTTCAACACGGTTCGTCTCACTGGTGGTAGGCCCTTTTTATTTCTGTAACCCAATTTGAGGCTTAAATCTTTAAGGTTCCTTCAAGGTTGAATTTCATTATTTAGCCACAGACTTCCATACATAACGTAACGCCACTAAACAGAGACTTCCTTTGGCAATGTAAAATGACACGCTTCAATCAAGGAAACGGAAACATAACATTGCTGTAACAGAATGTTCTGGTTCCCATGGTGACAAGGTCATCATAACTCACAGTCACTGTAGCACAAGGTGATGTCCACTGATCAAAACAAAACAAAAAAAATCAGCTTGGACCTTATCATAGACATAATCATTGAAATAAGGGGAAGTGTGTAAGAGCATAATCTATGTGACACTGCTATAGTGCTAAACATATCACAGTGTTTTGCATTTCCACAAACATGGGAGCAACATGGAACAACTCAATTACAAATAAAAATAACAATAAAAAAAATAATAGCAATAACATTTTCTCAACTCAGATACTGAGCATTATCATTTAAGGGGCTCAGGCTTTCCCTTTCTAGTATCTCCCTCTACACCCGTGTTCACTGCAGTTCAATAGTGTTGGTACACAATACAGAGCTGTTAGGATCAATGCTATACTCACGTGATGGGGAGAGCAAACGCTTGATGGAGCGTGTTAACTGAGAGAAAATGTGGCTAATCCTCCTCTTAGCATATACTGTATCTGCGCACTTTTCCCTCTCTCTCTAAATACACACACACACACACACACACACACACACACACACACACACACACACACACACACACACACAAACACACACACATATCTTCATTTCTCTGCATGAGGACCACAACACTGAAGTAAGCAACAGATGAACAAGTGCTTTAGTGCCACAAGCCGCCCAATGTTGTCACTTTGTCATTTATGAGTCACTATGAAGTGCCTTTCCAAGGGTTAGACGGAAACATGTTATACCCCTGTGTGGGTTATTTTTAAAACTAAACAGCATCAAAAGTAACCTCACTCTAGGCATATGCCTCTGACGAAAGAAAATGGCTCTCTGTCTAAAACAGGAGGGTGAGCTGGGATATGTGCTCAAGATAAAATACAAATTCTGGCAGGAATGCATGGGGTGGGTCAAGGCGGGAATTAGTTATGCCTGCACTTAGTGTACGCTGAAACATGTTGGGTTGGGGGGGGGAGGGGGATCATTTTGCTCAATCAAGTCATTTCTTCAACAATCCCTGCTAAAAGAACAGATTCTAAGCTGGAGACTAGACTAAGTAGCGTTTTTTTTTTCTTTTCTCGTCTCATCATCGAGCGACTGAGTGTTGCATAACCGAGTCTGTCTTGATACGGCTGTGGTTCACCCAAGGACACAGAGGCGTACAACTGTCCTTCTAGCACCAGAGGTTGGCACAATGGATATGTCGTCATTGCACAGTACAGATAAGACACCATAGAGACATCATATATTCCAAACAGGTCTGTAGAGGAATGACTTAAAATCAAAAAGTGTCTTTGTTTTTCACTTCTTCGGCACACCACAGACAAGAGAAAAACATGAGTTTGACAGAAGCTGATCCTTGGTTTTATAAGCCATCTGCATGTGTTCTCTAGTTGCTATTCACAGTATATAGCATTTGTTTAATCATGAAAATATGAATCACTCAAAACTGCTGGTGAGTTGGTCTCTTAGAAACGGGGTCACTAAATTGTCTCTAGCTCCAGCCATCAGAGCCAAGGGAGGAGTCAGCGGCTCCTTTGTAAATAACTTAGAGAATGAAAATAATCTCATTAAATATCAATTGGAGGCGATATACATGAAGACACACGCCAAAGCATCCATACACACACATTCTCTCTCTCGTGCACACACACACACAGATACACACATTGTGAGGTGATAAACATACAGCTGTACCTCCAAATAAAGGTAGTGAAACAACCATGAATCCAAACACAAATGTGCACTGTCAGCCTGTGATGGCTGTGAATCCAGTTCAGTAAGATTGAATTACCTGTACAATGCCCCATGAAACATTGTATGCAAAAAACAAAGGGAGAATGAAACAGCAACCAAATAAAAAAAGACAACCAAACTGAATGACAAAAAAAAGGAGAAGAATTCCTAGGAGTGATTCCAAGTTCGCCTCCTAGGGGATCAGGGCAAAGTAGGCGGCAGGGTCTTTTTCTCAACTGTGTCGGATTGTTTTGTGGCATAAAAGGAGCCCTTAAACTACACAGTAGTCTCGTTCCTCCAGGGTCCGGTGCGTATGTTCCCCGTGCTGTCCAAGGGGTAGAGGACGCCCTCTTCCGTGCTGCTCTTGAGGATGCCGCCGTTCTGATTGGGCGACGGGTTCTGCAGCACGGACTGTCTGCGGGGCCGCATCTCCAGGTGCCCGCCCATGCCCAGTTCGTCGTCGCCAGATGCCATCTTGCCACAGCCGCACAGAAAGGCCCCTGCGTCGCCCACTAGCTCTGGCGGGCACAGGGTTGGGAAGAGCTCAGCCTTGGCGCAGCAGGAGTGGCGGGCGTGGCACAGGGCAGCGTGGCAGCTTTGGTGGGGCCCGTCGTGGAAGCCACCGTGGTGGTGGTGGAGGTGATGGAGGGGGGGCTGTGGGCCCTCGATGCACCCCAGGTCGTGCTCCTGCACGCCCACGTGGCACAGGTGGCCGGCATGGTGCCCGGAATCCAACATGCTGTGAGGGCTGTTGGCGCGAGAGCTGTGCCCGCTGCCGCAGCCACCGTCGGCGGGCAGGTGGTAGGCGAACTCCCGCTCGCTCCCGCCGCCCACTCGATGCCGGCTTGGACGCCGGCCCTTAGTCCTGAGGCTGCCGCCGGCACCGGCGCCTTTCAGGCAGCGGTGCAGGTGGATGGCGGGCCGGTAGCCCTCGGGGTCCGCGTGGAGCAGCACGTGCGCCGAAGGCTCGTCCTCCACCACCACACCGTCCACGTTCTGCAGCAGCTGCTGGGGGTGCAGTCCAGAGCAACAGGGCCCCACTGCCGGCGACAGGCAAGCCACGTGCGTAGGGTTGGCCGAGGACAGTCCGCCCAGCTTGCAGGGCCCGTGGGTGTGCCCGTGGCCCGCCAGCAGGGCCTTGCCTCGGCATGGCGAGTCCATGTGACCGCAGTGCATGTGCAGCAGCGGCCCGTGAGCCAGCGTGTCCCCGTTCACGTTCAGCTTGGGCCTGCCGGGGTGTGCGGGGCCGTGCGCGTGAGCGTGCCCGTGGCCCGAACAGCCGCCGTGCCCCCCGTGGCCAGCCCGTGCGCCCCTTCGCCTGCCCCGGCAGCAGGAGCACCAGCAGTGCCACACGTCGTCACGCTTGGCGCAGTGGTGGATGAGCACAAACAGGCCCAGTGTGACGGAGAAGGCCCCGTACAGGCAGCTGAAGATCATGTCCAGGAAGTGGCCCATGGACACGGCCAGCGCACCGAACGTCCACGTGGCCAGGAAGAGGAAGAGGGTGAAGGCCGCCGTGCTCAGCTGCGCGCTGAAAGAGTGCTCATTGGCCAGCAGCGCCGGGTTGATGCCGCAGCCCCCCGAGCAGTGGGCACGGACCTCGGCGGGGGCCCCCGGCTCGGGCCCCTGGTGGCAGTGGGACAGGTCGGCGGAGGGCAGGCGCTGATGCTCCTCGCTGGACGCCTTCAGCTCGTACTTCCTCTCCGGGTGCCGGCGCAGCTGGATGAAGGTGCACAGGAAGTAGATGCAGGTCACCAGGGCGATGAAGGCCACCGGCCCGTAGAAGGCCCCCAGGCTAGGCTCCCAGGCCATCCAGCAGCTGCAGGGGGGGGGGGGGGGTCACAGGGGCAAAGGTCAGAGGTCAGGGCTGTTGGTTGGACACGAAGAGCAGGTGTGTTTGTGAGTGAGGGTTTAAGAGGAAGTCCAGCGTGTGTGTTTTGAGTGGTGTTAGTGGGTTTTTGAGTGTATGTGAGTAAGGCAATGGCATCTAAGGTCAAGAGGACAGTAAACCATGTGTAGGAGAAGAGAGCACAAGCCAGATCACATGTGAGTTTGAATGTATGTATGAGTGTGTGTGCGGGTATGTGTGTGGTAGGGCAGACAGGTGAGTGTGAATGTATGTATGAGTGTGTGTGCGTGCGGGTATGTGTCTGTGTAGTAGGGCAGACAGGTGAGTGTACGTGTGAGGTATGCTAGAGTGGCTGATGGGTGTGCATGTCAAAGGTCAAACGTGTGAGAAGGATGAAGAGTATAGAGCTGTGAATGTTTCCATAATATTTCCATCACACAAGTAAATGCTACATTAAATGGCTCCCTAGCCCTTAGCTACGAGCTAAGAGATAGGGTTTTGAGAGAAAAACCTCTCATTTTCCTTTGGTACACTGTGGAATCTCATACATGCACAGTATATCTAGGTATATTTGTGATGAAATGAGAGGGCGTTTGGATGTTTTGAAAAATGTATAGGTGTCACGGCAACAAAAGAACCACGAGCAGCTCTCTAAAGACAGAGAAATCGGACGACAGTACTTACAACGGTGTTTGCTCCCCACTCCCGTAATTCTCAATATTAGTGGCTGCAGTAATTCCACATATAATGAAAGGGATCCCGCCGCTCACTAGATAAAACCTGTGAGAGAGAAAGAGATAAAGAGACAGACAGAGGGAGAGAGAGATAGAGAGACATACAGAGAGAGAGAGAAAGCCAGACAGACAGGAGAGAGAAAGAGAGAACATGCACTTTACCCGCCTGACATATTTGATTTGTAGAGTTGATCTGATTTGGTCTGATAATGTCCAGAAGAGAAATAACAGAGAATGAATTAAAGCCTGAACAGCAAAGTGACAGTGAAATGATGAAATAAAGAGAGTCACACACAGGAAAGGAGAGAGTGATATAGAGATAGATAGAGAGACAGACAGAGGGAGAGAGAAAGAGAGTGAGAAGGGGAATAATGACAGAACCCACTGATACAGATCAAAATGATGTGACATTCTGAATCTGAGAAATAAGAATAAAACCTGGCTTGTTGGTATTCACAACCAGAACAAGACAGAGCAAGGGCACCAAGCACAGACACAGACACAGACACAGACACAGACACACACACACACACACACACACACACACACACACACACACACACACACACACACACACACACACACAGACAGACACACACACAGTCACACACACACACAGACAAATACACACACAGACACACACACACAGACAGACACACACACACACACACACAGACACACACACACACACACAGATACACACACAGATACAGACACACATACACACACACAGAGAGACACGCACATACGCACAGACAAACACACACACACATTATTAGCTAGGTGGCGCCTCTTCCTGATGCATCAGGCAATCACGACTGCAGAGGTGTCCTGTCTTCCTACTCTCCATACCACCTTTCTGGGCTTCTCCCTCAGTCACAGAATCCCTGTTCCCCTCACTGTCTGTATTTCTCTCCTTCCATTCCAGGCCTAGTTTCCCTTCTGTCTTCACAGCGCTAGAGAGCATCTGTCGTGCCCTTCCCCCCTCTCACACGAGACCCACAGAAAACCACTTTCCTTCATCCTGTCCGTTTCTATCTTCTCCGCACCGGACACACACACACACACACACACACACACACACACACTTAAAGGCTGGCCAAGTTTGTGGGCAGAGTACTGTAGGAGGATGAAGAGGGATTTAGGGAGGTGGGTCTGATGGAGAGACAAGAGGAGTCTGCAACAGGAGTGTGTGTGTGTGTGTGTGTTAAAGGGTCTGGGATGGTTAGAGTGCTGTGGAGGGTTGCAGAAAAGGGAGCGAGGAACAGCCCTCGGTGTGTGTGTGTGTGTGTCATCTGTGTAAAAGTGTTTGGTTGTGGGTGTGTCATCTGTGTCATAGTCTGTGGGTGCGTGTCATCCGAGTGTGTGTGTGCGCACCCTTATGCGTGTGTTTATGTGTGCTTGTGTGAGTGTGTTTGCGTCCGTTGTGATGCTTTCACCATGGCGGTGGCGGCGGCGGCGGTCTGGATTCCTTTCATCAGTCTATGGCAAGAAGAAAGGACCTCCCCTCCCTGCGTGCTACTTTGCCTTTTCAAAAAACAGCCCACAAAATGGCAGCGCAGCCACCAAAGGCTTTTAAGAGAAGTTCATGCACAACAAATCTGATGATATAAATAGACAGTGAATGCACCCCGAGCGAGAGGCGCAATCTCTCTCTCTCTCTCTCTCTTTCTCATTTGTATTCTCTCTCCCTCTCAATCTCTCTCACCCTAATTCCTCTCTCTCTTTCACTCTCCCACTCTCCCTCTCTCTCTCTCTCCCCTCGTCTCCAATGTTTCTCCAACATCCTCCAGCACAGAAAGGTGGAGCATCACTCCTCCGCCCGTGTGCCGATGACATTTAGCCCACGTGACGGTGCGACCACCAACATCACCCCCCACCCCGGCACACATGCACCCCTGCTTCAGTTCGTCACTGCCCCGCTGCCAATCCAAGCAGCACCACACACACACACACACACACACACACACACACACAAACACACACACACACACACACACACACACACACACACACACACACACACACACACACACACACACACACACACACACACACACACACACACACAAACACACACAAATGAACCTCCCTCCTTCCCACCCCGTTACTCTCTAGTCTAACTTGCTCTCTGAAGAGTGATCACCACCTCCTAACATAACTTCAATCATTCAATTCGCTTTATTGTCCTCGCAGCATTAAACATTTACGAGACTCTCTGTCTTGCTGGTCCCCCAGGAGCAACATATGTAAAGTACAACCCAAAGTTAAGCAAGCGGAAAGAACGCTACAGGACATGGCCGGAGAAGACAGGACTAGTCACCCTGACAGCATGCAAAGGATAGAAGATCTGAAAATCTCCATTTCCACATATGCCTGATGCCACCCAAGCTATTCTCCCATCTCCATCTATTATTGGGAGTTTATCCAAGATATTCTTCCATCTTTATCTTTTCTTGGAAGTTTATCCAAGCTTCTCTCCCCTCTCCATCTATTCTTGGGAGTTTATCCAAACTATTCTCCCATCTCCATCTATTATTGGGAGTGTATCCAAGCTTCTCTCCCATTTACATCTATTATTGGGAGTTTATCCAAGCTTCTCTCCCATTTACATCTATTATTGGGAGTTTATCCAAGCTTCTCTCCCATTTACATTTATTATTGGGAGTTTATCCAAGCTTCTCTCCCATTTACATCTATTCTTGGGAGTTTATCCAACCTATTCTCCCATCTCCATGCGTTTCTGTGAGTGCATTTAAGAGCACAGGAGAGCTTGTGCAGTAATGCACAGGATGATTACAGGTTGGCTCAAAGGCCCTCAGCATAAGAGGGGAAAAGGACCTTTTGATTAGATGGTGGTGGGGGTTGTGTGTGTGTGTGTGTATGTACTTCTGTTGTAGTGTGCCATAGCATATCACTGCTAGATGACGTGGCCTACATATGTGTTCAAAAGGCCCAATGGACTATTTCATTAAGCTTACATGATATTTTGTGATGCCAATATGTCTAGTTATTTCATTTTGTGACTATTATTCATCAAGGTTCAGTGTGTAGGATCTAGGAGGATCTATTAGCAGAAATAGAATATATACAGCCGCGGAAAAAATTAAGAGACCACTTCAAAATTATCAGTTTCTCTGGTTTTACTATTTATTGGTATGTGTTAAAGTAAAATGTACATTTTTGTTTTATTCTATAACCTACTGGCAACATTCCTACCAAATTTCAAATAAAAATATTGTCATTTAGATCATTTATTTGCAGAAAAATGACAATTGGTCAAAATAGCAAAAAAGATGCAGTGTCTTCAGATCTCGAATAATGCAAAGAAAACAAGCTCATATTCATTTTTAAACTACACAATACTAATGCTTTAACTTAGGAAGAGTTCAGAAATCAATATTTGGTGGAATAACCTTGATTTAAAATCACAACTTTCATGTGTCTTGGCATGCTCTCCACCAGTCTTTCACATTGCCGTTGGGTGACTTTATGCTACTCCTGGCGCAAGAATTCAAGCAGCTCGGTTTCTTTTCATGGCTTGTGACCATCCATCTTCCTCTTGATCACATTTCAGAGTTTTTTTTATGGGATTCAGGTCTCGAAATTTGGCTGGCCATGACAGGGTCCTGATCTGGTGATACTCCATCCACACCTTTACTGGCCTGGCTGTGTGGCATGGAGCATTGCCCTGCTGGAAAAAACACTTCTCAGAGTTGGGGAACATTGTCAGAGCAAAAGGAAGCAAGTTTTTCTTCCGGGACAACGTTGTACTTTGCCTGGCTGAGGTTTGTAAAAGACCATAAGAATTGAACCAAAGCCGACTGGAGGGTCTCCTAGTTCGTCTTCTCTGATGAGTCCAATTTTCAGCTTTGCCCAACACATGGTCATCTGATGGTTAGACGGAGACCTGGAGAGGCCTACAAGCCACAGAGTCTTGCACCTACTGTGAAATTGGACTCATCAGAGAAGACGAACTAGGAGACCCTCCAGTCGGCTTTGGTTCAATCCTTATGGTCTTTTACAAACCTCAGCCAGGCAAAGTACAACGTTGTCCCGGAAGAAAAACCTGCTTCCTTTTGCTCTGACAATGTTCCCCAACTCTGAGAAGTGTTTTTTCCAGCAGGGCAATGCTCCATGCCACACAGCCAGGCCAGTAAAGGTGTGGATGGAGTATCACCAGATCAGGACCCTGTCATGGCCAGCCCAATTTCGAGACCTGAATCCCATAAAAAAAACTCTGAAATGTGATCAAGAGGAAGATGGATGGTCACAAGCCATGAAAAGAAGCCGAGCTGCTTGAATTCTTGCGCCAGGAGTAGCATAAAGTCACCCAACGGCAATGTGAAAGACTGGTGGAGAGCATGCCAAGACACATGAAAGTTGTGATTTTAAATCAAGGTTATTCCACCAAATATTGATTTCTGAACTCTTCCTAAGTTAAAGCATTAGTATTGTGTAGTTTAAAAATGAATATGAGCTTGTTTTCTTTGCATTATTCGAGATCTGAAGACACTGCATCTTTTTTGCTATTTTGACCAATTGTCATTTTTCTGCAAATAAATTATCTAAATGACAATATTTTTATTTGAAATTTGGTAGGAATGTTGCCA
This sequence comes from Sprattus sprattus, assembly GCF_963457725.1. NCBI lineage: Eukaryota > Metazoa > Chordata > Actinopteri > Clupeiformes > Clupeidae > Sprattus > Sprattus sprattus. The sequence continues at coordinate 14,456,044 of NC_137910.1, read as the reverse complement.
GTAGGTTATAGAATAAAACAAAAATGTACATTTTACTTTAACACATACCAATAAATAGTAAAACCAGAGAAACTGATAATTTTGAAGTGGTCTCTTAATTTTTTCCGCGGCTGTATGACAAGATTAAAGGTTGCATTGTGTTTGCTTACATTGTTTGTGGTTAAACTGTTGTCCATGCATGCTCTTCAAATTGAGGAGCTTTGTTGGATGGTTTAAATGTGCTAGTTGAGGTACACATGCTAAGTACCAATGCTTATTATTCCCCAGACACACACACACACACACACACACACACACACACACACACACACACACACACACACACACACATTCCTGAGAACTTTCACAACCATAATTATATGGTCATTTCATCTATACTAGAATGTTATTAAAATTAATCTGAAATAAAATACCTTTGTTTAAACCTTTCATCTCTATTCCAATATCACAATATCTTGTTAATATTCAGAACCAGAGCCATGAACAATCCTGAATTCCTGAACAGAAAACATGATTATTCAAAATGTGTTGACTATTCCTGGCCTTACTTCGCCGACATTCTACGCAAATTACCTTTCAATAGGCCTTTTACCACCAACAGGAGGCCAGAAGAAGCGGAAATAAGTTGCAATTTAACATCAAGGTTTACTTTCTGCACAATTTATGCAGTTAGTGAGAAACTACGCAGAATTGCCGATTTTGCGCTGAATGTGCAAATTGTGAAAAAAAAACCAGAGGGACTTGTATGCCTGGTTTATGTTAAATTGCTCAATTGACCTTTTTTTACATGTTTGTCATATTCCCATGCATATGTTTATAACAGACAGTATTAAGAGAAATACCTACAAACACGTAATTTTGTCTTGTCCTGCCGGACACATTGGAGTGATTATGACCACACTTTAGTTTCATGAAATACAGTCCAATCTCTCCCTAACAGTGTGTGTGTGTGTGTGTGTGTGTGTGTGTGTGTGTGCTCACGTGTGCAAATGTGAGTGTGTGAGAGGGGGTCTTAACGCCAGCAGGAGAAATTGATTTGTCTCTCCAGCTGCAGCACTAGCAGCTGAAGCATCGGGTCCTCAGCACTGCGGCCACTTCTGACGCTAGGAATTAGAGTCAATCACAGGGGCTCAACCCACACCAATCTCAGCTCTCTCTCTCTCTCTCTCACACACACACACACACACACACACACACACACACACACACACACACACACACACACACACACACACACACACACACACACACACACTCAGGACTGCATCAGCCCACTTTAAAGGCAAAGCAGGGAAAAGCTCCAGAGAGGAAATGAGAGCAAGGGATTCAAGGGGAGGGAGAGAGAGAGCAAGTAGAGCGAGCAGAAACACTGTAGCAGGTAGAGACAGAGGAACATTTTCTGATAAACTGTAATATTAATATAACAATGAGGTACAGCTAATTTTAGACATTTTAAGACCTGCAAAATCATTACAGAATGAGACAAATATTAACAGAGCATTAAGAGTTAATAATGACAGCAGCATGCTATGTAACAGCCTGCCAGAGAAATGGAGAAAAAAATACAGAGAGAGAAATGGGGGAGACAGAAAAAAGCATATTTGTTAAAATCGAGAGAGAGAGAGAGAGAGAGAGAGAGAGGGAGAGAGCGAGAGTGTGAGAGAGAGATAGGTTTGAATCAGAGAGTCTAAGATGAGATATAAACAAATCGAGAGAGAGTGATGAAGAGAGAGACAGAGGTGGAAAAAGAATGGGCTCAGTGTAAACCGCTCTGTTGTGTTGCGATTGCAGACTCGTTCTTCAACAGTGCGTTAAGTGGATTTCAAGTGGGATAAAACAAGTGAAGAATGAGATGAGATCTAGTAAAAACTCAGACACTGATACATCTGCTCTTGTAGTCCTGCTGACAGAGAAACAGCAGCGTAGACACTCATCCGGCATCGTGAGTAGCATTTCTATGGTCCACCCACAGAGAGAACAGATTAGACCAGGAGCAAATTAATCAATGCTTAAGTAAATTTACCTGCTGACACGCTGAAAGGTTACATTCTAATGTACTTGTGTTTCTTGCATATTTTTAAACTAGTTAACAGACATTAGCACAGACATCTTAAGTCTAATGATATAATCCTTACAATGATACACTATTAGACCCAACTTGGTCCAATTGGTTCAGACATTCTGTAATTAATTATAACAAAATGGATTCCCTGTTTTGGCTAATGGATTGTCATATATAGCCATAAATACATTTAAGCAATGAAACTGATGAATTTCCATGAACAATTATACTCTCTCTCCCTCCCCCCCTCCCTCTCCTGCTCTCTCTAATCTGCATGGATTAATGAGGAAGTACAAAGAGAGCATTGATACATTCATTTCAGGAATGAATGCAGGTGGTTGCAGCCACACCTGCACTTACTACTCTGTGATATGCCTTTAGATTCACCACCCCTCTCTCTCTGTCTCAGTCAGCCATTTCATACACTTTCCACACAGAAGAGAAGGAATAAGAGGAGCAGGGAGGAGAGGAGAGGAGAGGAGAGGGGAGGGGAGGAGAGGAGAGGATAGAGGGGAGGAGAGGAGAAGAGAAGAGAGGATAGGGGAGGAGAGGAGAGGAGAGGAGAGGGGAGGGGAGGAGAGGAGAGGAGAGGGGATGAGAGGAGAAGAGAAGAGAGGGGAGGAGAGGAGAAGAGAAGAGAGGAGAAGAGAAGAGAGGAGAGGAGAGGAGAGGAGAGGAAAGGAGAAGAGAGGAGAAGAGAAGAGAAGAGAAGAGAAGAGAAGAGAAGAGAAGAGAAGAGAAGAGAAGAGAAGAGAAGAGAAGAGTGGGGAGGGGAGGGAAGGAGATGCTCAGGAACCCTGCGTAAGCACCTTTCAACGGAATATAAACTACAATGGTGTGCCGTGGTGGGAAAGAGTGGATTAACACACAACTATGCTATTCTCCGCCAGAGGTACCAATGCTGTTGACATTAGCCATCACCTTCAGTCATATAAAGAAAGACTGGTTGCTGGGGCATTCTAGAACACACGGAAATGGATATGCCCACACACAAACACGTTCTCTCTCTCTCACACACACACACACACACACACACACACACACACACACACACACTTCTGTTCCTGTATTATTTAGGGCTCAGACAGCGAGAAAGGCAGCAAGTCCAACTCCTATTTTGATTCTCCTGAGAGTGCACAGCACAGGCCGAGTGAAGAAATAAACAAGTAAATAACTAAACAAATAAACACGGGGAGAAGGCATTAGGGCTGGTTGTAGACTTAAGGCCATCAGAGGGAGGAAGCCATCCCAGGAGAGATGAGTGGAGAATAAATCCCTCCTCTATAGAGGGAACTCTGGATCTCTGCAGCCTCACAGGTGAGAGGGGCAATTCAGTCTGGTTGCTTGTGGGGGGGGGGGGGGGGGGGAGGAACTTATAGGAGGTGTTTTTCTCATCAACAAAAAAACATCCACATACCAAAAATATTTTAGATTGAGGAATAGCTAAAAACCTTGTCTGGCCTTTCACAGCAGAGAACACCTTCGGAAATTAAAGCATAATGATAATTAACAATTATTATTCCCATGAAGATAAAAGCAAGATCAAGCCAACAGTCACCATCCAGTTCCTGATTGCATAGACACTTGCCTCCTGTGATGAATGTCCTTTCATCTAGTTGTTCAGTAATATTAAAATATCTCTACCTGCAAACTAACTCAAGCAAACAGACACTCTTCTGCGCCTGAAACACAAAGAGAGACTTCTCTGTCTGAGCTGTTAAGCACTACTGGCACATGTGTGTGTGTGTGTGTGTGTATGTGTGTGTGTGCAGATGCCCAGTAGTAAGGTGGGTAACAGATGCGTGGTAACGGCCCCTTTGACTGAAGGGGAATACCGCAGCGCGTCCAACAGTAACACAATACGACGGCATGGTGTAAACACAAACTGGTACGCAGCTGATGAAAGGCTTTCACCGGATAATAGTCTCATTTGCTTAAAAAAGGGTGCCCATGGACTCCATTACCCACGCCTTCACACACACTTCTATATTTAGTAATGAGGCTTTCACCCAGTTAGACAGCACAGTATGTAGATTTGTTTAGTTTTTTCTAATGTCTGTAATTACAGAAGTTTGACCGCTATAATAACCAGTATTAGCACCATTCCGTCCTTGCATTCGTCATTTTCACATTCAGCTGAACCTTTCACCCAGTGAGACAAATGTGCAAAATGTGTAGGTTTCTGCAGTGTGTCAATTCACAGGAGGTTTCCTAAACATAATCACAGCTAGCACCATGTTGTTTTAGCGCCACTGTTGCAGACTTGCCTCCTTTCGTGCTTGTCTTCGTTGATCGGTAGACCGGTGTGAGTAGCACAAACACAACCGCCAAGGCGCTGCCATCCCTGAGGAATTACCAACCACCTTGTCTGTGCACATGCAGGGACTGTCCTAGCATTTCACAGCCGCATTAGCACGTCATTGATACATGGCTAACGTCAAGGTTAACAATCAGCACCCCAACTCAACTGGAGCTCGGGCTTAGCAGTCTGCCCCTACTGCATGCGTGTGTGAGTAGGCGTTAGCCACTAAAACTCCCCTTCAACCGACATAATCCTCTCAAGTCTCACTCTCTCTCGGTCTCTCTGTCTGTCACTCTATCTCTGTCTCCCTCTCTCTGCTCCAGACCACAATCATAGCAGCACTCAATCACTTGCTGAGGCCTTGATTGCGAAGTGAATAAAAAAAAGTGACACTGTTAGTCGCACGTGAAAAAAATGCTCTTGGTTTCTGAAGACGCCGACTGAAATCAGATCCAATGAGAGTCAAATCCCCGCACAGTCTATAATCATTCATTTTACCTTTGGGTGGATTGAGAGAGAGAGACAGAGAGAGAGCGAGAAAGAGACAAAGACAGAGAGAGTCAGAGAGAGAGGGGGGATTTTTTCTAGAAAGATCTGTAGGGATGGAGAAGGCTGTACCTCAGCATAGGTGATTTTGGCGGGTGCGCCGGGGTGTCTCCGTCTTGCGGCTGCGTGGGCTTTTTGGTCACCTGTTTGTAGATGTTCCTGGCCGTGACCCCGAGCCACAGCATGGTGGAGAGGGACGAGTAGTGAAGGACCACACCGACCTGGAGGGAGAGGGAGAGGAGCAGCATGAGCATGTGCGCACACACACAAAAACACACACACACACACACACACACACACTCACACTCACACTCACACTCACACTCACACACGCACACGCACACGCACACACACACGCACACGCACACACACACACACACACACACTCCCACTCACACACCCACACACACACACACACACACACAGATGCACGCATATGCACACACACACACACACACACACACACACACACACATGAACATACATCAGCACCCTTGCTGTAATTCCGTGTGCACTGACTCATTAATCATGTTGCACACACATGAACACTGTTATTTGGTTGTCCTCCAGCACCAGAAAACACACATGCAACCACACACACACACACACACGCATGCATGCAACTACACAAACACACACACACACACACACACACATGCACACACACTCACTATGCACACACACATACACACACACGCTTGCACACACACACACGTACACACGCATACACATACAGACACACACACTTTTTATTAAGCAAATTCCCCTGCCTCGCTAAACTAAAAACAAAAGCAAAAGGCCTCCATTTCCACACGGAGGCACAAACTATTCATCCGTTTCCTGAACCTGGCGGCAAGGCAGGAAGCTGCTTTTTCTCTCCCAGGCCTTGAAGCCCACAACTCGCGCCAGCCCAGGAAAAAAAAAAAAAAACAGGCAAGATGGTGATATCGTTCTGACTTTAAAAAAAAAAATCTATAAATAAAAAATAAATAAAAAACAGGGGAAGTTCAGGGAAGGGCACTGATATAAAATAAAATAGTAAATTTACAGACAAAGTGAGCGAGCGAAGCGCACGCCGCATTACACAGTCCAGAGCTGGGAAACCACTTGTTATACCAATGCCCAGTATAAAGGGCTGTGGAGGGGTGGAGGGAGGGATGCAGAGTAGGAACACAAATGTGCATGTCGGTCACGGCTATGGTGCATTAGGCTGGGGTTTGTTTTCCACGAACACAACCCCATCTCATCCTGTCCTGATTTAATATTTATGACTCGTGGTGGAGAATCGGGGAGAGAAAACATCTTTCTTTGGACTTGATAGGCAGCCGAGAGAGGAAGATAGAGACAGAGAGAGGGGGGGGAGAGGGAGAGGGAGAGAGATAAAGAGGGAGAGAAAGAAAGTGGGAGGTAGAGAGACTGAAACAAGAAGGACAAATCTAATGACTATGAGACACTCTCTGCACCATGTGTGTGTTTAGACAGTGCTCACAAACTCACTCCACTCCAAATCAAACCGTCCCGCTCCAATCTGTCAGGCATATCATCAGCCACCCCAGGGGGACCCCCCGTAGGCTGACATAGTCAAGGCAAGCAGCTGCTAATTGGCTGCGTCCTTGAGGCCGATGCGGAAGAAAGAGTGTTTGAGTACAGTGCAGCAAGTGTGTGTGTGTGTGTGTGTGTGTGTGTGTTTGTCTTCGGGATGAAAGATGATTGTACATCCTTCGTGGATCCTTGAGAGAGTGGGTGGAGGGGGAGCACCTAAGGAGCTGTTTCAGGATGGGTGTTTAAGGTGGAGGTGAGCTGTCTAGGATGGGTGTTTAAGGTGGAGGCGAGCTGTTTCAGGATGGGCGATTAAGGTGGAGTGGCTGTTTCAGGATGGGTGTTTAAGGTGGAGGCGAGCTGTTTCAGGATGGGTGTTTAAGGTGGAGGCGAGCTGTTTCAGGATGGGTGTTTAAGGTGGAGGCGAGCTGTTTCAGGATGGGTGTTTAAGGTGGAGGCGAGCTGTTTCAGGGTGGGTGTTTAAGGTGGAGGCGAGCTGTTTCAGGATGGGTGTTTAAGGTGGAGGCGAGCTGTTTCAGGATGGGTGTTCAAGGTGGAGGTGGGCGGGTGCGTGACAGGTTTGCTTCGTGACAGAATTCAAGTATCCTTGTTTGAGCTTGTATTGAAAGTAAGGACTTGGATTAATGAGAAAAGGAGTGAGAGAGATGAGGGACAGCATTCCATTCAAGCACACAGAAAGAGACTGAGGAGGGGGGGTGTTTGAGGTGCATTCTGCCAGCAGTTTTACCAAAGAGATACACACATATACTCTTTGTCTTTACATCTCTGCCTCTCATTCACACACACTAACACACACTCACGCACACACACACACACACACACACACACACACACACACAAGACTGTGCCCACCCTCATACAGACATTCACATTCCCTGGAGGAGTGAATCCCTTATGGGCTGACAAGGCACACAGGAGAACGGGGTGGGAGAGAAGAGAGAACGAATGGAGAGAAAGACACAGCTTTGATTACATTACCTAGGGAGAGAGAGAGAGAGAGGGAAAGAGAGGGCGAGAGAGAGGGAGGGAGGGAAAGAGACAAAGAGAGAGATAAAGCAAGAGAGAGACAGTGTGTGTGTGTGAGAGGGGGGGGGGGGGGGGGGGTAGGTGGATGGGGATGAACAGCAACCAGCCACTACTCTAATCTATACAGGATTGTCCTTGCAGGTGCCAAGAGCCGTGTGGGATTGTCAGCAGGCCAAGACTCATCTATGTTGTGAATCTAAGCTGATAAAATCATTACAAACCGACACGGCCCAGGTGTTCAGTGGTGGCAGGAACGGTACACAAAAGCCTCCGAAAGTCTAAAAGCACTAGGTGATCTGTACATCAGTAAATGGATGAAAGTGATTTAAAAAGGGCTTTAGAAGAGAACTTTGAAGGACATGGTCTTTTCAGTTGTACCTTGAGCAAAACCCAGTATTCTGAGGAAAGACATAACTGCTGGCAAAGGTGCTTATTGGTATGGGCTTCCATGTGATCGTTCTGAGTGACCAATCATGCGTTGGCTCACAGTGATGGCCAAAATGGCTGACTGTCAGTCATGTGTGTCTGAGTTTGACAGACTTGTGTGAGCATGAAGAGTCTCCTGGCAGATAGTGATGGGAAGGTGATAATTTTCCCTGTAGAGTGGCGCTATGGGAGATGCATATGTGTAAGTGTGTGTGTGTGTGTGTGTGTGTGTGTGTGTGTGTGTGTGTGTGTGTGTGTGTGTGTGTGTGTGTGTGTGTGTGTGTGTGTGTGTGTGTGTGTGTGAGAGCCCTACATCATGAGCCAGATGTCATGCAGAGCTGTCTGTGCTCAATGACAGTGACATGAAACAGACACAGCTGAGTTACGTTTGTGTCTCCCCTCTTACACAGCCTTTAACACACACACACACACACACACACACACACACACACACACACACACACACACACACACACACACATTCACACACACACACACTCACACCTAACACAACACAGCGGGGATGGCGAGAAGTAAGATAAGCTCACAATAACTGATTGAAGAATAGACAGAGCAGCGGACAAAAAATGAAGAAAAAATTGAGGAGGAAGAGGGGAGAAATAGGGATTAGAGAATAACAGAAAGAGAGAGAAAAGAATAGAACAAGTGAGCAAGAAGTGAGATGGTTGAGGGTTGCAGAGTGTGTGATTGTGTGTGTGTGTGTGTGTGTGTGTGTGTGTGTGTGATTGTGTGTGTGCGTGTGCGTGTGTGTGTGTATGGGGACTCATTAAATCTACATATTTTAACAAACAAGGCAGAGGAAGAGTCCAGGAGATGCCATGATAAATACTCAAATCTGAAAGGGCTGGGAGGTGGAGACACACAATGAAACTCAAACAGATCAAAAGAAACAAAAAATAACTGGCTTTCATTCTGCTTTGTTGCCCCGTCACCGTGGGAGACAGGGCACAACAGATGCGGGGTGTCTGACGCAATCCGTGTCGTCTGTGCCCACCAATCATACCAGCTGGCCCTATGAGGATGGAGACACTGCAAGCTCACTGCAGCTCCTTCACTCTTAACTAGGCAGTAACACACACACGCACACATGCACACACACACAAGCACGTACATACAGAGAGACACACACACACCCACACACACACACACACACTCACGCACAAGCAAACAAACTCCCACGTACGCAAGCACACACACACACACACACACACACAAACCAATACTGCACAAACACAGGCCCGGTTCTCAGAGAGTTCCTCTGCATCTCAGGCTTTTGATTTAATCTTTAATGGGAGGGCTACGCATGCTCTAGCACTCAGATGAATCGGGACGAGACCCCGGCCCTCTAAGTGGGAACTACGCTACCTATGCCGTGAACCACCATTCATTCTGCAAGGAAAAAAACACTGGCAAAATAGGAATAGCAAGTCAAGCATAATCTCACTGTAAAAGAGTTCTTGCCCCAAACAGTTCACTCCTAAAAGGCAATGGAACCATGATCCTGGAGGCAGTCCAAGCGCTCATCGGCTCCTTCCTCAGCACTCAGCTGTGGCCTTGATGCTAAAGTCTGACCCTAATGCTGGTCGCTGCTCTTAAAAGACACTCCCCAAGGGAGCAGGTGCTCTCGAATAAGTGACATGCCACAAAAGCCAAGATGTGAGGGAATAGATAGGCCGTATATTTCAATAGCTCGTGTACAGTAGGAGCGGTCTCAGGGCTCTGATGGAGGGGGCTGTGGCTGGAGGCACTGGACATGTCCCAGATGAGGAAGGGCCATTATGAGTCTCATCCGCCCTCAGGGAAGTGCCCTGGAAAGTGCCAACACGTGCGGTCACAATCAAACACGCCTCGAGCCGTACAGCGCTCTGGTGTGAGAGCCTTCTCGGAGCCCTTGTAGAAAACATCCAAGAAGGAGCACGTGAAAGACAAAGGAAAGATGAACAGAAGAAGAGCAGAGACAGGCTTGAAAAGAAATGCAAGGAAAGGGGGGAAAGGCAGGAGGAGACTATAAACAGAAAGAGGGCAGGGGAAGAGGTGAAAGATGCTGAAAGAGAAAGACAGGGAGAAACGGGTTGGAAGGGACAGAAAAAGAGGGAGCACCTTATCTAATCCAGCCTGTCTGAGCGTCTCATCCAGCTACTATCCAGACAGAACTCTGTTACCATGGCACCCTTCGGTACCCCCACCACCAGCACCCACCCTCAGCACGGGCAGCCTGAGTTAAACTGAGACGACAGCAAGGCCAACGTGTCCTGATGGGTGCTAATACACACCCAGT
>NC_137910.1:14433323-14438323 GCF_963457725.1 Sprattus sprattus | reverse complement strand
ATTCATTTATATTTAAAGACACTTGAGGGGCTTCTATTTTTGTCTATTTGAGCGTTTAATCACGCCTGCCTGATGTGGTGATTTAGGAGCAGGACCTTGAGTTCGTTTATCCAAGCCAGCGGAAAGCCGACCACAGGGTGAGTCATCCATAACGTGGTTGGTATTCTGGAGGCTGGACCGCACCAGTCTTAAAGGGGGAGGCTGGCTGAAGGGACATAACCCAACCCAAACTTAGAGCGATTCCCAGAGCCTACATAAGCACAGCCAAGACCTCGCATATAAAGGGGTCAGGGACGTGGGACACGGTTTGGTCTGACGCAGAACGCCAGAATATATTCATATGAAAACACTGGTGGTATAAATCGTTTGTGGCAAAAACAAAGAGAGGGACAGAGAAAGAAAGAAAGAAATGTTGATGTCCAAAAGTTGGGAAACTTTTAATGAAATGAATGATATATATGATACATATACATTTTATATAAATATACTGCATATACAGTATATATATATATATATATATACATACATATGCTGGTACATGTTCTGATAAATATGCATTGCAATAGCATGCATAGCATTTGCAATATAGTAAAGCATTTCTTTGACAATACATAATCAGGGATCGGCACCCTCCATATGTAATACACACACACACACACACACACACACACACTAGTGCTGTAGCGATGCGTCGATGATGTCGACGCGTCGATTTCAAAATTACGTCGACGCCATATTTTTACGTCGACGCTTCGCCACATACACGGGGTTGACCCAAACAGAAACAAACATTGCGCAAGGACTGAGAGAGCAGAAACCCAGGGAATTGCTTGCCGCCATTAGTTGATATTGGCGATCTAACGTAGTGAATCATGATACATACTATAAGCTGACCAACACCATGACTTAGCTCTCTGTGCCGTTTGTTCATGCTTAGCTGCCGTGTTCTGCAGCCGTAAGTTAACGTTAACTAAACTGACACACTAGTAGCTAGCTAACGTTAACTACTAGCAACCAAGCACGAACAAACTGCAAGGAGAGCTATAGTTTGCTAGCACCACCGAAGTGCGCAGAGCTCAAGCTACACAACACACTGAACAAACGTTAAATTAATGTAACCAACGTTACTTATTGTCCCCTTCACGAGAGTGCGTTTCTTGCGTTTCTATCTCCATTCTCAAACGCACCCTATTGTCTCGTATTTAACGTTTGTTCAGTGTGTTGTGTAGCTTGAGCTCTGCGCACTTCGGTGGTGCTAGCTAACTATCTTCTTAGCTCTCCGACAGTTTGTTCGTGCTTGGTTGCTAGTAGTTACGTTAGCTAGCTACTATAGCGGCAGCGGCTAGACAGCTGTGTCAGTTTAGTAAACGTTAACTTACGGCTGCAGAACACGCCAACCAAGCACCAACAAACGGCACAGAGAGCTAACTCATGCTGTGGTCATTTACGAGTCAAACACATAACATTAGACTAACGTTGGCCAGCTTATAGTATGTATCATGATTCACTACCACGTTAGATCGCCAATGTCAACTAATGCAGCCAAGCAATGTCCAGGACAGGGCTGCACATAAGGTGGTGCGCAGTGCTCATCAATGAATTAATGTTTTTATAAGCACTGAAAACATTTAAATTAATGAGCACCACATCCAAATGTGATAGGGCTCATTTGAGTACCAAACATTTTTACTGTGAACTCTAGATAAACATGAAATGCATTGTTGGACTTTTGCTGTGCAAAACGGTGCTCATTAAAGTATATTATTAAGATTTTTTGGGGTATTTATTTGAGATACATTATGGTTTTAATCGAGCAACAGAAAAATAATCGTTAGACTAATCGTCCAATTAGTCGTTAGATTAGTCGACTATTCGATAAAATAATCGCCAGATTAATCGTTTTGAAAATAATCGTTTACCCCCAGCCCTAACACACACACACACACACACACACACACACACACACACACACACACACACACTTACATGTGCGCACCCCCCCCCCCCCCCCCCCACACACACACACACGCATACCGGACGCACACACACACACACACACACATGCACACGCACAAACACACATTATATGATTTGACACACTTAATTGCTGGAGAAAAAAAACCTGATCAGTTTAACGACTGAGGACTTGCAGTTGTGGGACAAAGGGCTTGTTAATGGTGTTGGCACACTTCATCTGAAGGGGGCAGGGATCAGGGAGAAACTGCTAGAGCATGGCCACAGCCTTATCGTCTCGGTCAATTCTAACATCAAAGGCTTTGTAAGCATTAGCCTCTGATAAGTAGCCTTACACTGGGAATCAAAACATCCTGCACAAACACAAAGGGGGAATTATATCACCTTGTCTTCCACAAATGTTGAGGCCTTAGGACATACTAGTAATACTAATACTAGGATTCTGACATATACCTCAGTTCAATTTCGAGGAGCTCTATGGGTGTTTCTGAAAGTTAGGGAAGGATCCTTAAAGGATCCTTGATGGCTGTTTCAATGATGCTACGTTATTGAATTCCGCTGAAGTAGTGTTCCAGCTTATTTCTAGTGGTTGGGAAAGAACAATGGCAGCACAGATCACTTCCACCTATAGGAATATTTGTACTTTATGAAATTCTTAATCCACAGCCTTGGCTAAATCCTAGGTTGTGCTGTCAGACATGAACAACCATATCACCAAAAATATGGGACGTTTATGCATTAAAAACAGTTTTTCTAAAATAGATAACGATGTAGGAAATAACAGTAGTAGCAAGAACACAAAAACACCGAACACAAAAACACTTAGCAATTTAGGTTAACCTAAATAGCGTACACTCATTATTATTATGTTATCGGCTAGCTGGTTATTGACAACCCAGGGACAAATTAAACTGTTTCCATACCTATTTCAGTCAGTGTAACAGTCACTAACCAGTTTTTTTCTGCTTCCCCTCCTATCACCTGCATTTCCGTTTTGAATAGTATGACAGGTAGTTGCGTTTCACAGTGTCGCTGTGCTACAGCCTCATTAGCTGTATGGAACCATGTAGGAGGTTTCTGGACATGCCATTGTTCTGCACAAAATCATAGATATCAAGAGGGCTGTCACAGAATTGTTGTTGCTGTGGACTAACATAATCAGCTGTCTGTGAGGACCCCTTGGCTGGGTGTGCCAGCTTTAGATTTAGATGGCACAGGCACATCCGGGCACACTCATGGCTATGCTAGTGTGATAAAACATCCATACGTTTGTTTTTGTTTGTAAAGTGGCTACATTCCATATACTGTATATATATATATATATATGTTTAGCCTTAAAGATGCAGTCCATGATTTTGGTGAAAGGTTGCTGATTTTTAGCTCAACAACCAATCAAATTACACCTGTCCCTTCTGTGCTCCTGAGGTGAAGTGGCCTGCCTTGTTTTTTTATTTACAGAGCAAGGACTGTTTGGAGCGCACACACTCAATGGACAGCTAGAGGATTGTGTGGAGCTGAATTTTAGAAAGTGTATCGGATTGATACAGTGTTATCTGTATCGATTGTCGTAATTGTCATGGCCCTACTCTGTCCATAAGTGTTCCAGCCACATAAAGCACATTTACAAAGAGTGATCTCGGAGCTGGTGAGTCCAGTCTTTCCAGTGGCAGTGGAAGCCAAGGCTGACTGCTGCAGGTTGCAGGCAGGGGATATAAGAAGAGAGGCCATGCCTGCTTAACCTGAGGAAAGAAGAAGGGGTTGACTGTGGGGCGCCCGAAACCGCGCCATCAGCATTTTCACACACACACACACACACACCATTAAACAGTGTGCGCGCAGAAAGCAAAAGCCTCTCACAGCTCAACCACTGTGTTTCAGAGATAGAGTGCCCATTCAGCAATTTTATGGGTGAACGTGAAATACCACAACGAGAGGAAAATGCACACAGTGCTAATACACCAGGTATATAATGAGGGCTATGCCACAGTGCTAATACACCAGGTATATAATGAGGGCTATGCCACAGTGCTAATACACCAGGTATATAATGAGGGCTATGCCACAGTGCTAATACACCAGGTATATAATGAGGGCTATGCCACAGTGCTAATACACCAGGTATATAATGAGGGCTATGCCACAGTGCTAATACACCAGGTATATATTGAGGGCAATGCAAAAGTTACACTGAGGCTCACGGCATTCCATCCAGCACTCTGCATGATCTGACTGACCCCATCTCAACTGATTCAGCAATAGACAGCACAGTTTCAATTCATTACAGTAATGTCTCTAATGCCTCTCATAAAATAATAAAATGAATGAATAGGAGAGACCCAATGGACCACCCAGCCAGTAATGAAACTCTATGATGCAGTGGTACGTTAACAGAAATAAGCGTTTTTTTTTAGTTTTTGGCCCTGACAGTATCATTTCACCTCATGTGCTCTGGTCACAGACAGCACCTCAATGACCTGTAAAGATTCTAAGTTACGACTATAATGCCCTTCATATGGTCCCCTGGCACTGAGTGCAGGGGGAGTGGTCAAAAGAGGAAGCAGGAAGATGAGGTCCTATTAAGGCACACCCACACAAATAGGAAGGAACTTCACTGCAGTAGCAAAACATTAATTTCTTTATGTCTCCCTCTCCCTCTCTCTCTCTCCCCCTCTCTCTCTCTCTCTCTTTTTCTCTCCCCCTCTCCCTCTCTCTCTTTTTCTCCCTCTCCGTCCCCCTCCCTCTCTCTCTCTCTCTCTCTCTCTCTCTCTCTCTCTCTCTCTCTCTCTCTCTCTCTCTCTGTCACTATTATAAGTGCTATTGTAAATTCTGAACTTAAATCCTGAAATGCCAAGTCCTTGAATG
Organism: Sprattus sprattus; assembly: GCF_963457725.1. Classification (NCBI taxonomy): domain Eukaryota; kingdom Metazoa; phylum Chordata; class Actinopteri; order Clupeiformes; family Clupeidae; genus Sprattus; species Sprattus sprattus. Next base: position 14,433,487 of record NC_137910.1, on the reverse strand, counting down.
GTGGATAAATTAATAAGGGACTCACAACTCATAGCCCAACGTACCCTTCCATTTACAGTTCCAGCACAGCTCACTTGAATCTGTGTCTGCATGTTAGCCTGCTAGGTCTCGGCAACTCTCCAGTCATATAATTCTGCTCAGATATTCTCCAATACTACTGCAAA
>NC_137910.1:14395823-14428323 GCF_963457725.1 Sprattus sprattus | reverse complement strand
AATTAATGCTCTCTAAGTTCACATTCCATTCCATATTAATTTAATGTTATGCCCAAGTGATATCATATCAGTCCTAGATTTCACAGACAGGCAGAAACACACACACACACACACACACACACACACACACACACACACACACACACACACACACACACACACACAAGAGGGGGAGACTGAAATAAGGGGTTCCTAGTGGCAAGGCCTCTGACCTGCTGTTTCATGCTAGCTTTAGCGGGGGAACTAAGCAGGTCTGTGGTTCAGCATCATCTCTCTACTCTACAGTAATAGGCTTTATGCTGTGACTAGAGGACGCTTCTGTAAACATCCAGTCAACTGGAACATACAGTGAACATAAAATAACTATGACAGCAACTCTGAAGCAACACTGTCACGTTCACTGATCAAAGGAATTGAAAATAAAAGCTGTGACTAGAATTATTCAGCAGCTAAACTGACATTGTACACACATTTATACACACTTATACACATTTTTACACATTTTGCATTTCATAATGTATGCATGGAAGTGTTCTCTTGATGTATGCTAGTGACAGTAATTGCCTACACTAAATTAAATACCACACAAAAAGACACACACACACACACACACACACACATACACACACACACACACACACACACACCCCGGCCACACACACACACACTTCCGCAAGAGTATATTAATATGTGAGATACTTAGCAGAGAAGTATCAGTCTTTGAATAACAATAGGTTAAAGTAATGCAATTTGTAGGGAAAGGCAAAGCAGATCCCATCCAATATGTTGCGTCAGGGGGAAAAAACCACTAATGCTGCCTATCTGCTGACTTGCAGCGTCCAGGCGAGGTGGGGATGAGAGGGGCTGTGATTCGCAGGTCAAACTAATGACAGGCACTGGGGCTGGAGCTCATTACTCAAGACAGAAAACAATCTGCACTAAATGACAAATTACTGGCAAACTGCAATCTGTTGAGAAAAAATTTGGGAGGGAGAGCAAGACGTCAAGCCTACTGACTTTACCAAAAACCACCAGCAGCTCTCTGGATAGAGCTCCAGCCAGATATTAAGCAGATTCCAAGGGTGACCTCATGCCAAAGAGCAGCATGAGCATAGACATCGTACACAGCCCCTACATACATGAACACACACTCAAACATACACTCTATCTCTCTCTCTCTGGCACACACCCATAAACAAACAAAAAACAGTATCTTGCCTTCTTTGCAATGACAGCAACATACTACATACAGTGTGGAATGAAGAGTCACCTCTTTATGCCAGTGAAGGAGAGACAGAGAGTATAGATACATAGACAGCTAGGGACACACAGAGAGACACAGAGACAGAGAAGGACACGCAGAGAGACATAGAGACAGAGAAGGACACGCATAGAGACATAGAGACAGAGAGGGAGACGCATAGAGACATAGAGATAGAGAAGGAGACGCATAGAGACATAGAGACAGCTAGGGACACACAGAGAGACACAGAGACAGAGAAGGACACGCAGAGAGACATAGAGACAGAGAGGGAGACGCAGAGAGACATAGAGACAGAGAGGGAGACGCAGGGAGACACACTTAGAGAGACAGAGAAGGACACGCAGAGAGACACAGAGACAGTTAGGGACGTGCAGAGAGACACAGAGGGACACTCAGAGAGACACTCAGAGAGACACAGGGACAGTTAGGGACACGCAGAGAGACAAAGGGACTGAGAAGGACACACAAAAACAAGAGAATGTCTTGGTGAGTGAGACAGAGTGAGTGATATAGGGGGGAGAGAGGGAACAGTGGTTCAGGGGTAACTAACGGCAAGTGATTCATGAGTCATTAGCACATTCTCTCTCTTCTTCCCTCCCCTTTCTCTTTCTCTCTCTCTCACAATCACCTCTCTTCCCAGTGCTGCCACACAGCCAGACACCAACACAAACATGCCCACAGACGGCTGCCAACGGGGGCTCTGCCCACACTGTGAGACTTAATGCTATTGCGTCATCTGCCCACTGCCAAACTCCCAACCTACAGTGACCACAGATATACATATGCATCCTCCACCAAGGAAACAGTGACCATAGATATTCATATGAATACTCCACCAAGGAATGAGTGACCTGAGATATCCATATGCATACTCCACCAAGGAATCAGTGACCATAGATATCCATATGCATGCTCCACCAAGGAATCATTCTGCCCCCATGCTGAGAATAATACACTGGATAACATTTATAGTAATAACAGCAATTTTACGTCCTGATATTACTTCGTAATCCACAGTTGTTTGTTCCTCTGTGTGCAGTGTTAATGAGAATCTACAGGAGAATTACATGGTGTGGTAACCAATAAAGGGGCAGTTGTACAGCACAACACATACTACTGTGGCTCTGTCTTCCATGGGCGATGCTGTGCACTGATCATTATGGATGCTTTGAAGACATGCAGTGTTTTATCTTTACTGTTCCTTTATATAATTAACCCATTTTTTGAAGGGTATGCTTGTCAGGCAGCAATGAATCAACCGCTCTAGTCATAACCCTTTGTTAGTCACACGGCATCTGTGTGAAATCGCCGTTCTCTCTTTGTCTGATGATAACGTTGGTCAGAGACCATACAATAGCCCTGCACTCTCTCTCTCTGTCTCTGTCTCTCTCTCTCTCTCTCTCTCTGAATAAACAGACCATGAGGTAAATAAGCATGTGTCACGGATAAGTCAAAAAATGGCCTTGTTAGAGTGATGAAGAGGAGCAGCGGGCCCTCTGCAGTATGCTGGGGCTGTGTGTGAGTCACCCCAATCTCCGCCCGAGCAGGCGGCAAACCACAGGGGAACAGAGAGGAAGGCATGGAGCAGAGAGCTGCCGGCGCTGTCCATGGTGCTGAAGGAAAAACCTTAACCTAGCCCCGCTAGCCGTGGTGCTGAAAGCCCTTCAAGCATTGTCTGTTTAACTGATGGAGCAAAAATGCAGGGTGACTAAAAAAGGTAGTAGTCATAGTAGAAGGTCTGATCCATTGTGGCTAGCATGGGGCTGTGTTTTGATTCTCAAAAATCCAGTAAATTGCTGTACTCAGCACTGGGAAAAGAGGCTGTTGCTTTTTTTGGTGCGGAAACAGTTACCGGCGTGGTCTGTAGTGCTGACAAGGCTGATGCCGCTGTCCGTGGTTCTGAAAGATAGCGAGCCGTACACTAAGCCATCAACTCAAACAATTGACACTATGCTACTTCCATTGACTATGCAGCGCCTCGGAGGTCCCACAGGAAATGGTGTCTCTAAGGCTGATTTGGTCATTGGCTTGACCAGGACATGGGGATGGAGTGACCTGCCTGCTGCAAAGGTGATGAATGAATAAATGAAGCGTGGAGTGGAGGGGCTTGCTAGACACCTCCATGGAAACAGGCAATCCCTTTGTGTGTGTGTGTGTGCATGTGTGTATGTGTGCGCGAGTGTGTGTGTATGTGTGTGTGTGTGTGTGTGTGCATCATACTGCGAGTGCAATGTGATCAGGAATCTGCTGAACACATCCTGACAGGGGAATTAAGAGGAGCCTAAGGGAGAGGCAAAAATAAATGAAGGAAGAAAGACTAGAAAGAGGGAATTGAGGAATGAGGGAAGAAAAGAAAAAAAAGACAGAAGAAACCAAGGTAGAAAAAGAGACAGAAAGAACAAACGAATGAACGACTGAAAGAAACAATGACGAAGAGACAGAAACGTTTCAGAGGTGATTTACTCTTCATACAAAAATCATGCAACAGCAACCACAGTAAAAGGCAACTCCGATTCCTCATCTGTACACAGCCCGCACCACACACCTACAGCATCACCTTCAGCAGGGCAGTAATGGCCCCACCACCCATGCCAGATACCCCATGTATGCACCGACCCCACTAGCAGCATTCAGACCACCCCTCTGCCTCAGCGTCTGGGTGAATCAGCGAACACACGGGGCTACCAGCCCAATCAATAGGCACATCTCCACCGGCCATGTCCGAGATGATCATCCTCTGCTCTGGGGACTTTGTCAAGGGGAAGGTCATAGCTGAATGTAATTGGTGGAATCAAGTTCTTACAAACATCAGCAGAATGGGGAAAGGCAAAGACACCATCGCCTGCCAAGAGGGAATAAACATCCTTCAAACTGGACTCATCTAACAAGTGATAAGACAAAACAATGGTCAAAAAGGAACCTCATTAAAATTTTCAATGCATTTGTTCAAATATGGTAATGAATCTCGAGGGACAAACACACCATTTGTAGTCCAATCAACGCTTCATACTGTATGCTAATGGAGCATATGATGAAGGCAGACGTGTCTTTCAGAAATTTGAATGGCTCTTTGAGACACTTGTCTCCTCCATATATGTTGTTTAATTTGTATTATTCAAAAGCTGTTGGGAATGCTATTTGAACTGCAAAGCTCATAATTAAGACTTATGGCTATATTTTTAGGAACAGAAAGTGAGATAAAGATGAACACAGACTTTGTACCTTCACTCAAAGCTAGCTCAGAGCTCAAGAGAATTTCATGATGTCCAAGACATATTTTTCCTTATCCAATTCTAAGATTTATTTGTGGTATGACTGTGTTCTTGTGAAAGGGATGTGTGGATGAATTTAATTCCAGGCTTATTCTAAAGGTCAGTGCAAAGAATGCAAAGAAACACAATTTTTTTTCAAAAGAGGTTTGTAAAGTTGAAGCTCTCGTAAGCCCGAATAGTTCTGTGTCAAAAAATAGATCATGCAACAGGTTTAGTGTGCCCGGACAGAATTCACAGAATAGATGAAGACAACACCACGACTGATGTGATGTCCATGTCTTTGGGCACTGCAGAGAGAGGGGGAGAGAGGGGGGGAGTAAGGGAATGAGAGAGAGCGAGAGAGAGAGAGAGAGAGAGGGAAGGGGAGAGAGGGTGTCTGAGAGAGAACTGCGGGTGTGGTGACTGCATTAGCAAAATCCCTGCACACAGACACACATACACACACACACACACACTCGCACACACTCCAAATGAAAAGCACTACAATGCCAATTCTGCCAATGATACTTCAACGCTCCCCTCCCCTTCTTTAACGCGCCCCAAGTTCAAGCCATTAATCTGCTGTCACTTCCATTTACAGAATTGCTTTCTGATCTCACTTTGGTCTTGGGCTCATAGAGCACCGTTTAAAAGAGATGGCAGATGTTTGTCATTGCAATGCATGTATGTGTGTAACACCGAGCCCCGGCGAAGGGAGATGGGCTTGCACAGGCTCGACGTTAAATACATAACGTTACGTTGCTTCAGCTCCGTATAATGACAATCTGACATATACTCTCAGCATCTGACAAGAGACCGGTATTTCACATACACACAGTCCAAACGCGGTTTGACTTTCCATCGCCGCTGTCGTTTTCAAATTTCCTGTTAAACATTTACAAATCGGCGACTCGACTTTTTTTCTAGTCCCCTCACAAATAACGAAAACCCTGTTAACTGAACAAAGCCACCGCGATACCACCTGAATCTCACAAAAGTCAAATTAACACGACAGCTCGCAATCATGCACAGCTAAGAAACTGACCTCCCAGTCTAGCGAGTCCCACTCTTCGGTAAACATCCGGAGGATTTCTGCGCGTCCGAAAGCGGGCGACGCGCATGGGAGCACTACGGAGCGACTGAGCGACGCGATGCCATTGCGCTAAGGATAATATCCACATGAAATCAAATAGTTTCTGAGCGTCAACAGTACAAAGCGTCCCGAAACGAAGGCTTTCACCAAAAAATGTCCAAGTTGAAAATGAAAGATACATGTATATAAAGCTGCGATCCCTCCGAGCAGCAGCAATCCGTCTCAGCAGCAGAGGTTGCAGCCAATTAGTGCGCCACTTGCGCTCACAGGCGCGTACTGACGAGTCGTTGGAGAGCTTTGGAGGATCCTTTCCATTTCCACTGCCGTACTGCCAGACAACATAAAAGCCAAAACGAGTAGCCAACAACTTCTTCATACTCCACAAAACACATCACTTCTTTAAGATATCCAGCCTTTGCACTTTTCGCCATATTCCCTTCTGCTTCATCCGCCAGATGATCGAAACGAGGAAACCGATTACGGGTTTAAAAATTAGAACCAGCATCTCCGGACAGACTTCAGGGTTCTGACGAAACACGTGACTCGTGGTGGAGTCGGGCATCTGAAACACTCAAAAGCAAACAGCCATGCGGGGAGGGTGGGACTGTGGAGGACAGGGCAGCACTTTTTGGGCAAAGTGACAAGGAATGGAAACGTGGAAGAGGGGGTAATGTGGCACTTACCATTAGCACCGCAAAGTTCTTGTGATGAGTGCAGTAAATGGTGGTCGTGTTGCCCACCGAGCCCGTTATGTTGCACCCCTCCGCTCTCCAGCCACCGTGTCCATTGAGCAGGTCAAAGTCCCAGTAAGCAGCAGTGGGGTCTACACCCAGAGCCAAGTGCCTGAGAGCGATGGTGACTGGCTGCACGGCGCTCCCCAAGCTGCAGCCATCTGCGGAAGAGCAAGACATTGAATCAGGTAACCCAAGTGGAAATAAGTCCTTAAGTGCTGTGTTGCTGTATTCTGTTACTCGTGTGCCTTATCACAAAACGCACGCACGCACGCACGCCCGGACAAATAAAACAAACACACATGCATGCACGCACATTAACACACGTGTCTTGCGTGCTTATTTTTGTCTTTTGCCGATTTAAACATGGGTGCTTCACGGTAAACAATTTTAAAACAATATAATTTCAGTATGTATCGGCTGCATAAATACAAATATAAATGCCTTTACAATAAATCATGTGTGTGTGAAACAATGGACGTGAAACAAAACAGCCTTCCAGATAGAACTTGCTTTAAATTCAGACAACGTGCGCAGCATACAGACCCTAAGTGATTTGACAGGCATTTCCAATCATACCCGATGTGAATGCCTTAAATGCTATTTATGTTCACATTTGACTCATTGTAGGTAGCATCGCTGAATGAACAGGTAGGGATGAAAACCAATAGAATACAAAATGAGAAGGATTCTAACGAAATAATTATTCATACCACCGCCCGTTCGCAGTCATTAGTCATCCAGCAGTCTAGTAATTGCCAGAAAGACACCGCATGGGTGGAATGGCTGCGATGACAATGCCCCTCTTACCTAATTTGGTGAAAGCAACTGGTGTTGCAACACTCCTACGTTTCCCATCATCGGCGAGGTTCGACGAATTCCCTGTGCAAGGAAAAAGTTTCCCATTGCGAAAGACAATAAACTGCAGCTTGCAAGTGGAGTTATCAACAGATTGTAACGCAGAGGTGCTAGGGGTAGCAGCAGCAGCCAGCGGTACATGGATTGACGCGACAGCCACTGTGTTCTGCGGATGGAATAAAGAGAGGGAAAAATCGAGGTTAAACAATGTCATTCACCATGATGATACGCCACAGAAAAAAAAAATAACTCCGCCAGAAAAGGACTGAAGCTGGCAAATCTTCCACTGGTTCGAAGTGTCCACGGAACACGAGCAGTAACGGGACTATAGGCTTCTGCCGTTACGGTTGAAGCGCTCTTGAGCGCCTATTTGGTCAAGCTCTATGCAGCAGAGGTGGAAATGGTTCTAACCATCCCAGCTCCGGGGCACATCAACACCGTAGAGTTGATTTAAAGAGACAACCGACCTGGCTTGAGCCTTATTGAACTCACTCTGAACACCATATTACAAATGTGAGCTTTACGTGGAATAAACGGATTCGGTACAGTCATTTTACACAACACTGATAGCAACCATCCACACCAGTTGCCGGGGGCTAATGTGTGTACGCCAGTTTTACATAATTTGTTAATTCAAATCTTTTTCAAGATTATGTTTATGTATGTATTTTCATGGTAGGCCTGCTTATTTATAGACAAGCACAAGATTCATTATGAAAAAACAACAAAACAAAGACATAGGAACACATGGGGCTGAGCAAATAGCATAAATATGAGGTCATCATTTGAATTTGAGTAAGGAAAAATATGACCTGGACATCATGAAATTCTCTTGAGCTTTGATTTTTTTTTTCCACTCATGAGAGGGCTTAAAGACATGCAATGGCAGAAGCTACAAATCAGTCACATTGGTTGTGTTTAGGCGCAATACATCTACTAGGAGGCAACATGGCTGCTCAGAAAGCGCTGCCATCAGCATTTGACTGGAGACCTGTCAAGGGGGGGAACGATTAGTGGGAGTGCAGTAGTGAGATGTTTCATTCATAAAAATAGAGAAAGAGGAAAGGCGCGGGGGAGGGCATTAGTCACCCCACTTCCATCTATGACACAGAACTCTGGCACTGCCACTGTCTCTGGCCACCGTGCATCTGAAATCACAGATGTGTTTCTTCAGTTGCTATGGCACCCTTTCCTCATTGGCGAGATCGGATCCCACACTGGAGCCGTTCGGAGTGACCTGAAATGGCGGCTTCACAAACGGACGAGGGCTGTCGCAGTGGTTAACCCCTGACACCTTTTCTGAGAAGTAATTATCATCATCATTATTATTATTATTATATGAATTATTATTTGTATAAGCTAGAGAAGCTTTGTTGGCTATTATTGTTCACATTGACTCCCATTTGAGACATCACTGATTCTCATCCAAGGTTCAGAGAAGAGGAAGGGAAGAAGGAGATATACATAGAGAGAAACAATAGTAAGGTGTTGTCTTAGTGAACATCTCACAATAAAATAAAAAGATGTTTATCCAAACAACCTGCGTACACAAAGCGTTGACTGCCTGTTGACTGTCTCCTCCGTCAACATGCTATCACCCCTGTCACACACCATTACTGTGTGAGGTCAAGTGTACGCTTGATGATGAAATGTTATTCTCGTGGCATTCTAAAACTAATCATATATCTTTCTGTGTGTGTGTGTGCGTGCATGTGTGTGTGTGTGTGGGTGTGTGTGTGTGTTTGTGCGTCTGCGTGTGTGTATGTGTGTGAATGAGAGAGACAGCATGTGTATAGGTATTGGATTACAATGAAAGGTCAGCTTGGAATATAATGGAGTTACAGCAGCATCCCCTAAGCAGAAGTCTGCTGGATTCCTTGAAGCTGTGCAGCTCCACGAAAAAACAAGCACCACTGTGCTTTAATATCTCCAAAAAAGGCAGCTTTGAAGTATTTTCAGAAAGGTCTTGACGTCCTCTGTGCAGGGAGATACTGTATGAGAGTGCCACGGTGTTAGTCTGCTTACTGACCAGGAAGAGCTAATGCAAGCCGTAGCTACTGCACTGTTGCCATGAAAACCAAAATCTGCCCGAAGTCATTTCGGGCTACGCTGTCAAGAACAAATTTCATTAGAGAATTCATTGGACGGATGCACAGGGTGTGTGCATGGCTTTTCTCCTCTAAATGCATACTTGAGTTACAACTATATTGTGTACGTATATTTGTAGATAGACTACTTTTACACCGAGAGTACTGAACATATCAAGATTATAGAATGATAGTACATACAAGGCTATGTGAAAATGTCAACATGAAACCTTAGCATAGCCTACCTGTCGGAATGTGAGCACATAATATTTAAGTACAATATATGTTCTGAGATATATGTCAAACCCATAGCATCAGAAGTGTGAGGTTTAACCTTATAGCCATAATTGACATTATGAATTATAATGTATATGTTTTCAAGCCAGTACGAAGAAATCTAAGAAGCTGTATTTTAAATAATGCTACTGTATTATTTGACAAACCAGAGAAAGTTCGTATGTTTCTGAGTAGATCTGAGGTAGTATTTGACGTTGTCATTACATATTAGGGTAAAATGAGGTTTTGTTACAAACGCTACATGAAACATAGCTGTGGAGTAGACAGGACATTGTTTAGTGACACTTGTAGTTGGACCAAGGCAGTAATGAAATGGTGTCCAACCAAAGTGCCTGTTTTGGAAAGTTCATTTCATTTTATGGTGTGTTGCCAGGAGTGGTGAAAAAAGTCACAAAAAATACCCCAAAATAAATCACCTGTCTTGATATGGAACAAGAGGCTATTGAAATGATTTGTTGAGCCTGATTTGCAAGTGCCTTTCTATTTCGGCACAAAAAAATGGATAATGGTAGCATTTACTTGGACGACAACAGCACAAGCAAAGGATGGCTGTCCATGCAATTGCATTCCTACAAATGGTCTCTGTCATAGGACCTCTCAAACTCTGGAAATGGCATATCAGAGTGAATACACACACACACACACACACACACACACACACACACACACACACACACACACACACACACACACACACACACACACACACACACACACACACACACACACACACACACACACACACAAGCTAGGCTGCATCGATAGGGTCTGAGGAGCTACGGCTTCGCTATAGGCTGCATCAATAGGTTATGAGAAGCTACAGCTTTCCCTGTGTCCCCTCCAACTGCACCTCAGGTACTCCTTGGCATTTTCAATCCATGCTTTTGAAATCATTGTCTGAGCAACTGAACTGAGGACTGTTTACACTCAACTGAACTGAGGACTGTCTAAACTCAACTGAACTGAGGACTGTTTACACTCAACTGAACTGAGGACTGTCTAAACTCAACTAAACTGAGGACTGTCTAAACTCAATTTGACTGAGAATTATCTAAACTCACTATGAGATAATTGCAGAGATAAATACCATTTACTTTGGGAGGCCTCCTGGGCTGTTAACATGATGGACCACAATAGAACCAGCTACATACACTCAAATATCAAGTATAAATTGCCTTAGTTGTCCTCCAATAGGATCCTGGGACATGCTTTACAGACACAAAATATGAGCTAGGGACCCATGTAGGTTATATTAAATCATTTGGACAATTTTATCTGCAACGATGTCCAGCAGTGAAGACATTTATTCCTTCTTCAGTGAGTGCACTTAATAGTGCTGCTAGCCTAACAGCCTCTGGTCTTCTCTCCCTGCGGAGCTATATGATTTGTTCTTTGAACTATGAAGAGGGGTATGAAACTTGATAAAGTGTCCTGGTACTTTCCTCCTTCTCAGTTAGGAGAGTGGCAGCTTATAAAGAATCACTTCTACCAGGAACTGGACCGAACGAGCCATTCAACAGTTATCATTGCCGACATGTGCGTCTTTAGAGTTAGCTGTCAGATCCAATACCCTTTGCTGATATAATGTGTTGTGCTGGGATCAGTGGTCTATTCACTGAGGTATTTACTTGAAGTAACAATCCAGTAGAGCAAAGCTCAGTTATGGCAGACTGCAGTCTGGACCTTGGCTCAGTTTTCAGACTCAAGAGGTGACTGGTGGTTCATTAAACCGTAGGAAACATCTTTCTGCCCATAAAGTGATAGTAAACAACCACAGCTTTCAGGCCTCTGGGCTGAGTGATGATATGAACAGTGGAACAGTTTCTACCTACTGTACTAGTTTAGTACTAGTCTCTGATAATAATATAGTCATTTACAACTGGGACCTAAAGCCAAGAGGGCATAAAGGATTCCACACTTTATGACTGACCCCATTTTGTGATTTAGTTTTTCATTTGCTATTTGCACTAACACTATTATCATTCATTAATAATCACTGTTCGTAGTTTTTCTGTCAGTGCAAGTCTGGCCTCCATCCCAAGTCATAGAGATAGCACAGCTTCATGACTGTAAAACCTTTTAACACATTCTTGCGCACACACACACACACACACACACACACACACACACACACACACACACACACACACACACACACACACACACACACACACACACACACACACACACACACACACACACACACACACACACACACACACACACACACACACTACCAACCCACCAAGCCTCTGCTGCAGCAGCCATTGAGTGCTCATGGTCGGTCCTTCAGCTTAGCGGTGCTGCAATGAAAACGCTACCTTATAGACAGCGCTTCTAGTGTTTCCATAGTAACCTTGTCAAGAGGCTTTATGACTTAGCTCAACCATTTCATCTGAGCACTCCTGCACTTGAGCTTGAGTGGAAGAGGCAAGAGGTGTCCTGCTTGATAGTGCTTCTCCGTCTCAAAGCTCAGCTGCTTGAATATTCATGGAGGGTCCGGCGGAATGTTATGCGTCTTCCATCATCTAAATGAAACTCTGTGTAATGAATAGGAAGTGCGCCCGGAGACACAACGTACCTCTTTTCTAAATCATGACGTGGCTGACAAAACACGTAGAGGCATCTCAACCAAGGCAGGCGGATTGATGGAATTGAACATCATTGTTTCCAAAGTTGCTCAAGTCACTCACTAAATGACTGAGTCAAATAGATCATCTATTATTGTGTATTTTTTAGCTAGAACGTTATCAAAGAGGTACAGTCAAAAGAGGCTTACAGCGTGGTTGCTGTTGTTGCATATGTCTGCAGGTATCTGGGCCATCTGCATGGGCTGATTGAATGCCATTCTATGAGGCAGATGGATTGCTGTGGCTGAGATAACAATGGCAAGAGAGCGAGAGAGAGAGAGAGAGAGAGAGAGAACGCAAAGGCGAGGGAGATGAACGACCTCTTGGCATATCTTAAATGGCATCATGGGAGTCCTGCCATTTTATCAATGTGTTTGATGATCCGAAGGGGAACTGGCAGAATGGCGCTGCCCTCTCTCGCCAGGAGGGGAGAAGAGGGATGAGCTTGCACTGAAGGTGAGCTCTGTCACACCACGCAACACTCACTTCACACTCATAAAACAGAACTGATAGGTACCAGCCCCCAACACGACAGATAGGAAGACTCCTGGAAAAACCACCCAAGCCCATGTAAGAAAAACCTGTTATTTATCAAAAACACTTCACTTAACCCCAGAGATTTGGGGGCTAGAATCAGGCACCTTTGTGGTTCTAAGTCTTTGTGGTTTTAAGTCATGACACTTTTAACAGTGGTTCCAAAGTCACATTTATCTGTTTGAATTCTGCCCAGGTTTAGGCACAATAATATGTGAGTAGTATGCATGACATATGTTATCAAATCATATTGTGAAAAGGACGTCTTTTACTTGAGCTGGAATAGGTTCAAAAAAACATACTGAACCACAGTGACAAACTGTTTAAAGGTGCAGTATGGATCAATAGCTATTCGCTAAAGGTATGCTAGCAGCTAAAACTAACGAAATCTCTTGAAATGTGCTGACTTTGACATTATGACAAACTAGTTACTCAACGACTGTCCTTACACAGTCAACAACATCAAGCAAGTGCAACACAAGACTAAGCAAGATGGCAAATAAGCTACTTACTAGATCGGCAGAAGGTAAGCAAGTCAGGTCGGCGGGCTGCGGCAGGCAAAACTACATAACGCAGTTATATGCCTATCGACCCTGCTATGCCAATGGCACCGACGCAATTCTCCATATTAAATGTCATTGTAGCGCCCCAATTTTTTTTAAGCTGTTATTTTAAGGTTAAACTGCTTATCCTAACCCTAATCCTTAAGCATAATTGTTGCATATTGCACCTTTAAGGCACTTGAGGTAATTATCTAAGGTCTTGGGTATGCTGTAAGAATAAAAGCTCTTATTCACTCTATTCATATGAACAAATTAATAGCCATTTAACATTTATGACCCTGGCATTCTATCAAAAGCCATCAATGGGAAGGCTAATGGCCTTGAACCATACTATACTGTATATGGAGAGGGATATTACATCTCCTTATTACAGAGCATATTACATCTCCATATCGACTACCATCTACTTCCAAATGGCAGGACTTGCCACAAAATAAAGGAATTGAACTTGGACATGGGTGGAGTTTTGTTTACAGTGGACTTTCTCCCATGTGGTCTATCTCCTCCCTTAAAGCCACAGGTAATGACAATCTTTTTGCATGTGAATACAACTACTAATGAGGGGGTGGGTGGTGTATGCTGTCCTACAGGTGCTGTGACTGAGAAACGTACATACTTAAACATTTCACTTATTTTAGGTACTTTTCAAACAGTAATTTAATTTGTCAGTGTATTAATCAGAAGGAAACCCCTCTAAGGTTTATGGTAACTTTATTATTGCGTTAGTGTGATAATGTGGTGTGAAAATTGGATTCGAGTTTCCAGACAAAAAAAAAAACAGATCTAATTTTTCTCTGTCTTCAGGGGGTTAAAGTTTGTAATGAAACATGTTGAGCCCTTGACAGATGTTAAATATTGTGTTATTATTATGCAATTACATTGTAATAGCAGTGACTTGTTACTGTTACAAATATATATGGCTGAAAACTAAGAATCATGGCTTGTGTATGTCGCCCACAGTGCAAGCCGTTATTTATGTGCTCACCGGGTGATTCTTCTTCTTTATATGTTTGTTTACTTCCATCATTAGAGGGCTTCATCAGGAGAGGCTCATGCTTTTTACAAGATTAAATTGTTTCCGTTGAGAGGGGTTTTTTTTTAAAAGAAAGGAGAGGATGGCTAATGGAGGCAAAGAAAAACACTGTGAAAGACAGAGCTAGAGAGAGAGAGAGATAGAGAGAGAAAGAGAGAGATATAGAGAAAGACAGATAGAGAGAGAGAAAGAGAGAGAGAAATAGAGAGAGAAATAGAGAGAGAAAAAAAGAGATAGAGAGAGAGAGATAGAGAGAGAAAGAGAGAGATAGAGAGACATCAGAGGCAGAGGAGGAGAGGCAGGGGAGACAAAGGGAGGGCTGAGAGGTGCCTGGTATTTATGGCGCTCTGTTAGCACGTTAATTCGCTCTGGCCTATTCCTCGGCAGGGCCAAAATAAAAGGCGTAATCAGGTTGCGGCTCTTTTCATCACGGAGCCAGATGATGAACTCCTGCTGCCGTGACGACAAGCTAGGTTCCTGGCCCAGGAGGCACTAATCATGAGCCTGAGCAGTCTGTCTGTCTGTCTGGCTGTCTGTCTGTCTGTAAGCGACGCTAACCTCTGCACCGGCAAGGACACCTCCAGCTGGAAGCAGCACTGCTAGTCTGTGCTTGGTGTCTGGAGCGTTATGCGGAGAGAAGTAGATGTCAGTCTCATGGGGCCATGCCAACACGCGCATGCTGTTGGTGTATCATGCTGTTCGCACCACTCAAAACCCTGGAGTGATGATCACACCAGCACTGCACCCAAGGGCACGAACAGCAACAGGCTTTCAAACAGAACAGACACAACAGATTGTGATCTGTGACTTGACTGTCACGTGTTACTAAGTACCACAGAGGGAACCCAACAATGTTACTGGTTAAAACTAGAACAACATTGCAAACCAAAAACACTGACTGGTGGAACCCATAGTGGCGGAGTGGACTTTGGCTAACTCGCTGGACTAGTGTTTGGTGTCTGTGGCCTGTTTGCCTTTGAGTGATAAACAGCAGCTCTGTAGCATCAGGCCTCTCTGTGCCTTATCTCTGCGAGGTTTCTGGGTCCGGGATCCACTGGGACAGCTGACAGATAGCTGAATTTATGGCCGTGCTCACGAGAGGCACACGTGCAACCCTTTGAAAACGTGTAGCCTTGATTGTGAAATTGACCCTGCAGAGCATGATGACTGCTGGAGCCATGCAGCTCCTGGTCTTTTCATCCCCCCCCCCCCCCCCCCCCCCCCCCTTCACTCCACAATCAGGGAGTAAATCCAAGAAACATCCACCAGTCTGTCTGCAAACAGGTGGGCCTCATTCAGCTCAATAGAGACCATATGGAAGAAGAGAAACTACCAGTGTACCAGCTCTCATGCACTTCGCTACGTCCTGGATAGGGACACATGTAAATTAATCAAGACAAATTTATAACAACTTCTACGTTTTGATCCTTGGTATATTCTTCTTTTTTCTTCACAACACGTCTGCTGGCAGATAACCTTCAGCGGTACATGTAGCCACTTGGACCAACATTGCAGCCGAGGCCTTGGTGAAGTGCCAGCCACATAAAACAGAACAGGGTGAAATTTACGAGCCAAAGCACATAAAAGGTAACTCCTGGAGTGAATCTCGAGTCATATAAGTTCAAGCCGTTTACCTTCTCACCACTCAACCAAAATGAATGCTTCTCCTCTGGGTGATTATCCTACCTCAAAACATCACCACAAACAGAAAAATATGTGAATGCCTTTAACACAAGGACACGGTCCTTAAACATGGTCCTTAAACTTCAGTTGTGTACACGACCTTAAACTTCAGTTGTATACATTACTCTCAAAAATCATAGGTGGTTATTCTAGCCCCACAGAAGTGTGAGTGTTATCAGTATGCGGAATCCTGCGCTGCGGTGGCTCATATTCACGCATCCCGTGTGTGCAGGGGCGAGCGCTGAACCGCACAGAGCGATGGCTCCCTGTTTCCCTTTTCTCCCTTTTCCGCTCCCTGGCTGCTAAATGTCACAGAGATATGCTGGGACTCAGATAGCTATCGCCGGGGCTCGGGGCGACACCTCTGATTTACGCCACCATCCACTCCAGCACAACCACCCCCACCCCTCCCCTCTCCCTACACCTTGCAGGGTGGGCTCGAGACGAGTGTCTGGCACGGCGGCTACGGGCCCATCGGATGCTGCCACAGCATTGCTTTACCTTTATGCCTTTATGCCCTTATGCCTTTATGGCTTTATGGATTGTAAACATTGCATAAAAGGGTTTTATAGGGGCCATCATAACTTCTACTGCTACTGCTTTTATACTGGAGAGTATCCCCTGTCTTTTTTCTGCCTTTCATGGAGGCTGGTTTCTGTCTGTCCCTTTGGGGCCCAGCCAGATGCACAGAGGCCTGTTGCTCGACTGTTATGCCATGGTCATGACTCATGACGGTCAGAGCTGCATCACTCATGAGACGAGAGTTAATTTCTCTTTTGGGAAAGATACGTGTGGAGATTTGCAGACCTGAGAAAGCAGATCAAGCCAAAGCACCCCTTTTTTGGGGACGAGACAGAGCTGGCCTGAATGGAGAGCGTGCCAGACAGGTGAAGGACGAGGAGAGCTAGCGCAGCCAAGATCTCAGTCTATTTAGGCTTGTCTGACCGGCTCAGAGAGGGCGCTTTAATAGGCATTCATGAAAAAATAGAAAAATCTGCTCCAGCTCATCCATCCTGCTCTTAGTGCTTACATATAAGATTAAAAACCTCTGCGTTCACTTGGGCTACCCTATTCTGTGCTATACGAGCTGACCTACATGAGTTCCGCCGCCCCGGGCCAGAGGCCGGTGTACTTAAGCGGGCGTCTCTGCGGCCCGCTGTCATGACTGGCTGCTATGCGGCACCGCGTGTCACCCCGGGGGGGGGGCTTTTGCAGGCTGTCACAGATGCTGAGCACATGGTCAGCTACACCTCCTCTGCCGTGTCGCTCTGTGTCGCTCAAGAAAGCTGTCCCTGTCTCGCCGAGGGACACATGTCTCTTGTCTCTTGTCACACCACCTAAACAGCTGTCTGAAGCAGTGAAGCCAATCCCATCACCAGTGGCTGCTCCTTAGGTATGTTGAGTCACTGTATTGTATACTCTATACATTTAATGTGTGGATCTGAACATGTGAGTCAGTGGATTGAGGCGATATTGGCATTGAGGCGAGTTATTTACATTGCACTTATTTAAACACTGGTATTACTGACTTGTGGCAACATGAGCCAGATATTAATGTTGCCCATTCTCATTCACAGCTCATTCATTTCCATATGTGTCTATTTGATCTTTCCTCTAGACACACTGTCGCTGTCTCTGCCCTCCTTGACAGCGGCAGCTACGATTGCTGAATCTGTGAGGAGAGGGGAGAATAAAAGGGGCAGGAGTTTTTATTAGTGTGTCCTCGCCGAGACGGGTGACCTTGTGCGGGTAGCTGTGAGGGAGCCACCTACGGGTGTGTCCTCCTCTTAGTAATCTGCTCAATGTTGATTTGCCTCACCTAAGGGAAGGAACCGGAGAAGAACCCGGAGGGTGTCGCCCGGCTTTGGATTGGAAGCATTGGCATGCCGGTGGCGTGGCTCCCATCTATTACCGCCAAGCAAATGGGTAACATTACCTCTCATTACAATCTGTGTTATTAGCATATGATGTTGGTCCTGGGCAGCCCCCCCCCCATATCTCAGCAGAAGAGCTGTGGCCCCCTGGGAGCCTTTTGGTAGATGAGTAAATTAAGTGAAGGGGCCTCATGTTATGGCAGAAGCCCCCCTCACCACCACCACCACCACCACGCTAAGTATTTGAAACCTGGGAAAACAAATTAGATGCTTGAGGAATGTGTTCATGTAAAGAAGGGGGAAGACTCTGGGCATGCTCCAGTGCCCTTATTTCTCATTTCTGCATTGATTTACATTAAATCGCCTGATTCCCATCCAGGAAAATGCCATGGAGGCGGTTTTGAGAGAAGGGGATTAACGGGGGCCATTTTTAATATAATTCTTTCACCATGATAGTTTTGCCAGGAGCCAAACAAATTCAAATTTAAAAAAAACTTTGAATGTGTCCTGTAGGATAGTTGCTTACTCTCATTCACACTCTTTCTCATGTTGATCTCTCCATCTTACATGCTCTCTCTCTCTCTCCGCTTACATATTTTCCTTCCATTTCTCTTTGTATCTCTACCTCACAGAGACACCTTTCATCCTGCTTTTCTTCATCTTTTTCCTCTCCATCCTTCTCTCTCTCTCTTTGCTTCTTTCTCTTTATCTCGCTGTCTGAATGAGCGTGACACAGAGGACTCAGCAAAGTCACAGAGAAAGTCAAAATGTCAGCTACGTTGTTTCTAATGGAACCTCCAACCAGCTGACAGCATCAGAGAAGACCTGGGAGAAGAACAAAAAAGAGCGTGCGCTGCACTTCTCCCTCTGACAGGTCACTTTCACGACCAGGCACAACCCAGAGGAGAGGAAGGAGAGGGGAGGGGAGGGGATAAACACATCTCTGATTCATGGGCAGGCTTTCTTCAGTGGCCCACAAACAAAAACGTTAAAAAAACAGAGTGAGAGAGGGTGAAAAAATAGAGAAGAGAGGAGGAGAGAGAGAGAGAGAGAGAGAGAGAGAGAGAGAGCGAGAGACTGCAGTGATATCCTGAGGCATTGGGGATATGAGATGAACATGAAACTCTCTGCATGCAGACAGAAGCAGGCTGCCTCCTGTAATGGTCAGAGCGCAGACCTGCTTTCCTCTGTCAGTTTAAATGAAAATTTCATCCCTGCAAAACGCCTCAGGCATCCACATCCCTCGTATCCTGAATTAAGTTGCCTATGAATGCATGTGTACTTATAGGTGTGTGTGTGTGTGTGTGTGTGTGTGTGTGTGTGTGTGTGTGTGTGTGTGTGTGTGTGTGTGTGTGTGTGTGTGTGTGTGTGTGTGTGTGTGTGTGTGTGTGTGTGTGTGTGCGTGCGTGTGTGTGTACACGTGTGTTTCTGTGCGCACGCACACACACACCCACAAACCCTCCCAGTGGGTGGTAGATATTTACAGGGCCTTTCATCGACACGGCGGTAATTGCGACAGCTTCTATCTCCAGCTTTAAACCCTATTTCACCTTATCTCCATGACCTTCCCCGGGATTCTCCCCATCCAGCGGCTCTCCGGCTTGGGCAGAGACAGCGCCACCGTTCCCCCCTTGGCATGCATCCAACCTTCACCACAAGCCACCAGTGACCGATGGGGGCCGGCTACCTGTCTTCCCTATGAATCAATCCAGTGTGTTCTCACACCTCTGTGACATCACAGTCACTGCCTCTGTGACTTCTGAAATCAAAGCCCCAACAGCAAAAGCAGCTGAAGATGCTGCCATAGTAACGCACTAAGTGCAGCGCACTCGGGTCTTGAACACAGCGTCTTTAACACAGCGTCCTATTGCTGTAATCACGTTATTCGTAACCAGCAACAGTGGGGAGCTCCTGGCTGAATGAGTATAGTTCCACGGACTGAGTAAATCCAGCTGAAGACTCTGAGAGGCCTGCTGAGGCGAGAGAGAGAGAGAGAGAGAGCGAGAGAGAGAGTGAGAGAGAGAGAGAGAAAGAGAGATAGATCCATGCCAAGACTACGGTAGCATCCCTCTTTCTCTTTCTCTCTCTCTCTCTTTCATTCACTAACTCCCCAGCACCAATTCCACTGCATCTCTCACCATCTCAATAATCCTCTCAAGCGCCCTTGCTCCGGTGCTCCATCTCCCGCAGCTATCCCCCCCCACCCCACACAAACCAGCACCCCCCCACCCCCGCCCGAGTGTGCTGGCTGGGCCTTAATTCCCCCCTTAGTTCGCACCCTCTCGAGCGAGCCAAATGAGTGACTACGGGCCGAGGAGGTGGAGGCGTTGGTGGTTGGGGCCCAGGCGAGCGAGATGGCTCCATCGATTGGCCCACTCCCGCTAGGAGAGCGCCTGATTGATACAAAAGAGGAGCTGCCGGGACATCTCCACGCTCGCATCGACGGATTCATTAAGCCCGGGCCTTTCTTCCAAGCACCCGCGCTGAGCCTCGCGACTCAGGAACCGGCCTCCCATAGGCTAGCTCTCCTTTTCCGTGTCATTTCACATGCGTTTGTATGGAAAATTGACTTTCGATGGACACTCTCTTTTTCTCTTTCTCTTGCCCTCTCTTCCTCTTTCTTTTCTCTCTGTCAAAGCATGGACAATTCTCTTTCCTTCCACAGACGTTCTCATTTCCTCACGATTACAGATGTTAAAAAGGTTACCACAGCTGAGGCTACTGGATACAAGGCAGTAGGGCCTTATACATGTGCCACTGAGATCAGATCAGTTTATCGTATCGTATTCGCGTGTAGGTGTGAAGATTTTCAAGGGAAACGGCTCTTGTCGTTACCTGTATACATGTGCAAAATGTAAAGCGGTTACATTGCCTCGGGCATGCGCAAAGACCACGGAGATGTGCTCCCACCTGGTTTGTTTACTAACAACATCAACGTGGATCCGCATCGGGCACAGGCAGTGTAGTGGCTTAAAGTTCCCTTCTTTCTATCAGCATATAGTGCTTAATATTTTCTTTGAATAACCACTCTCGGATGGAAAGAAAACGAGTCTACGCGTGGATGTGTTTCAACAACGGTAGAAAACTGTGTTTGCTCCGTCTTTTACTGGACTCATAATTATATGACAGTGGTATTAGTTACAGTTGAGACACCCGAAATAACTTGCATGCGCAGCAATCCTGAGACGTGATTTTTAGTTTGCACATGAATACTAACGTCTTCTTTGATCCCAGGAAATTTGAGCACATAACCCATCTCCCTTACGGAGATATTGGCGAAAGTTAACCTACTTCATTGCAAACGTCTAGTTTTTCAAACGTGTCTAGTTTTTGTGCAGTAGTGAATAGAGTCTCAGTCTACTACACCATACATAGCATATCATGTTTGTAGAAAATGATTAAGGTGCAACAAATGCCAATAAGCATATTTCAATTAAATGATTCACATTGCAAGCAAAATGGTGCGGCTGGAGCACAGGGAGGGACAACGGTGACGCAGTTTGGATGTAGCGACAAACATTTATGTGCTGTAACAAACAGTGTTAACCAGTATGTGAGTAACGTGGCTTTTATTAAAACATAGCGTGTGTAATGTGTAGCTATTTCATTCCGTTTATTAACCTTTCCGGCTGTCTGTATTACTAGCCAGCAGCAGACGTAACGGAAAGGGAGCATTTTACTCCCCGGCAATCTCTCTACAAACTTCCATACAGACGCGGGATCAGCAGAGGAAAATCTACTTTCCTTTTGGGAGAAACCAGGCCAGTCGTTCCCACGACTACAGCACCTTGCAAAACGAATTATATGCGTTCCAGCAACAGGTGCTGCGAGTGAGCGCTCCTTCAGTGCAGCAGGGCGCGTTATAGAAGCCAGGCGAGAGCGCCTGAATCCTGACACTGTAGATGCTATTTTATTCCTGCATAGTGCTAAGACAAATTCTAAATAGAACGAAGGTTAGGCATATCAGCAGAGGTATATTTTGGTTACATTAGGATGGCTACGTTTATAGCTTGCGTTTTGGGCGCACCACAATGCCAAGAAGTTTGTCGCGACTGTAATGGCATATTTCATTGTGGGGGTGATTGATAGTTTAAGGCTTACGAGACACGGTGTTTTCTGATGTTTTACTGAGTCCTTTCTGTCTCTATCACACACACACACACACACACACACTAACGGAAGCAAAAAAGGTTTAAATTAAGTGACATCCCTCAAATGTCGCGTCTCCCGCAAACCTGCAAGCTATGAGTCAGCTGTCGGTATTGGAAGAAGCCTTAACGTCGAAGATGAAACTTCCTGGGTTATTTTGTTTCGTTAGGCTATTAGTTATATTTTAAAACAGCCAGTCATTGTAGCCTACCACTCATGGAATAAGGAATTTCAAAGAGATGATGGAGTGAACTTTCTAGCCTCCTGTCACCGTCTCCCCCCAGTCACGCACGGCCTCCCCCATGACACATCGGCCTGATTTGACACGCCCTTTTGTAAGACGAATTAACGTGGTAAACCACCTCTCTCGAAAGGCTCAGACGATCGGCGGAAAAACTAACGGTTTACATCTAGACCCCTTATACATGAGGCAATTGTAACACGCTCGCGAGTTTCTATCGTGGTAGGCGCAATGTAACCGCTTTACATTGACGCATGTATAAGGGGCTACAGATTTGGCAGACAGGCTGCAATCGTGCACCTCCTCCCACCCCCACCCCTTTACTTTGAACTTCCTCTTTGACAAAGGTCTTAACAATGTCAACCGGCAGATGTGTGTGTGTGTGTGTGTGTGTGTGCGCGCACTAAAGCTGCAGTCATCAGAGCTCCCGGCCCGGGGCTGGACTAGCTGAGGCAAAAAGCAAAAAGAAGCAAAAACTCCACGTGAAAGCAGCGGAGGGTCCTACTGATGTTCAAAGCTCCGTCCACTCACCAGAATCAAGGCAGGACACGGGTGAACTCCCTCTCAGCGCAGCCCTGGAGCGCTTCAACTCAAGCGCTGTCTGCTACGCCACAGGAGGAGGAGGAGGAGGAAGAGCGTCACGAGGAGAAGGAATTGGTGCACCAAGTGTTGCAGGAATGAGCAGCGTTTGTTTTTGCGGTGATCAAGTCTATTTGTTTATCTCTGCCTGAGATAATCCATGCCTGAGAGGAAGCAGATCATTTTTGTTCCAAATTGCTGTCAAGTTCAACGGCTTTATGACAATCTGGAAAAACTGTGACATAAAGATTCTTCTTTCCTCATCTGTTGTTTCTCTGAACTCCTCATTTTCTGTGTGTCACATGACATACATTTGTGTGTGTGTGTGTGTGTGTGTGTGTGTGTACATGCATGTGAGTGTGTGTGCGTGTATGTGTCCGAGACCCACGCCCTTCTGCAGCCCTACCCCACCTAACTCGTGACGTGTTCATGTAGCCCAGCACCATTCTTCAGGCCCCTGGTGCTGAGAATGATGAAGGAGAAATGCCCGTCTCCTGACATTTCATGGGTTAACGCTTAACTGCCATCCCCGTATCGAGTCATTAATCTTCTCTATGGGCAAGAGCCTTCATAGACATGGGGGAGGAAATTGCTCAGAACCAGAGCAAAAGAGGTGTGGGTGAGTTTGTGTGTGTGTGTGCGCGCATGTGTGTGTGTGTGTGTATGTGCGCATGTATGTGTGTGTGTGTGTGTGTGTGTGTGTGTGTGTGTGTGTGTGTGTGTGCATGCGCATGTATGTGTGTGTGTCTGTGTGTGTGCGCATGTATGTGTGTGTGTGTGTGTGTGCGTGTGTGTGTGTGTGTGTGTGCATTCGCATGTATGTGTGAGTGTGCTCATGTATGTGTGTGTGGGTGTGTGTGTGTGTGTGTGTGTGCGTATGTATGTGCGTGTTTGAAAGAGATAGAGAGTGTGTGTGTGTGTGTGTGTTTGTAGGTGTGTGTTTGAGAGCGAGAGAGAGAGAGTGTGTGTGTGTGAGAGTAGGGGTTGGGTTGGGTGATTCAGTCCTCTGAAATAACATCATTATAAAAAGAGAAGCCTGATTTCATCGCAGGTTTTAAGCCAAGTAAGCCTCCTCTCCTGCTTATGAGCTCGGAGCGCTTAGTAACTCAGCCAAGCGTTTCTCCCACAGCCCCCCTACCATTCACTCAAAAGCACATAACATAAATCATGTTTCCCAAACAGCCCACCACTTGTTTAGAAAAATTACACAAGATGGAACACAAGAACAGTGTTTCATGGCTGGCATATGGTTTTCAATGTCCATTATGTAAAAATGGCGGAAATGATTATTATTGTCATGTGCCAGATGCTCCTCTCCCCCGTGAATGGTAAATCATGTTCATTTAGGTGTGTGTTTAACAGCAGACGAGTCGGGATGAGAGAAGAGAAAATACCAGGTCCGCAGTTTGTTTGACTTTGTGCCAAACTGGCGATATCAAATCACCATTCATGTCCAATCAAAACTCTATTGTGAGAATGTTGCATAGTTTATAAGAAAAAAGCCTGGGAAACACAAGGGTAAACAGCACACAGCACACAGAACACAGAACACAGAACACAGCACACAGAACACAGCACACAGAACACAGCACACAGAACACAGCACACAGAACACAGGGCAGATGGTGCCATGTATGTGCAACATGGTCATCTGAATGATTTCATGTCTAGGTTGCACATACCCTCCAGTAAAGAGGAGCTCATGTATGCTACTTCAGCAAGGTATAAGGGACTAGATATTCATTTATTTGTGCTAAAGCATTTTTCATGCCATGATAGTATTTCCTGAGACATGCACTTATTTCATCCATCAATATATGTTCTTTGTGCTGCAACATTAGGCGGTTCTCCTCCACATTCCTGTCGTACCCTAGCAAAATGCCTCATGGCGCCACTGCGCTAACAGCCCGTTGCGCTAAGCACCGCTAAGAGCGTGCAGGCCTATCTCCCTATAAATACTCTATGGTCTGGTTCATGTTCACTGTTGTTAAGCACTGCTAACAGCACACAACCCTCTCTCCCTGTAAATAATCTAAGGCCCAGGCCCTGCGTCATGTCTGTGCGCCTCTCTTTCCCTCTGTGTGTGCACGACGGTCAATCCAAAAGAACACGCGCCCCAACGTCCCATTTCAACTCAGCGTGTCTCCCACACATATATGGCCCACAACACCACTGCTGACAAACACGGAGCCTCGTTTATAAATTCTTAATCAGTTGACTGCAGTCACGCGGCACAGCTTCCTGTCTGTGGTGGGCCGCCCTGGAGGTGCATCCAGGTGAATCCCTGTCTCCGCGCAAGAACACACCACACACAAACACACTCACATACACACACACACACACACACACACACACACAGACACACAGACATGCATGCTCATTAATAAAGATCAACAAATTAGAAATCTAATGAATAAATTACCTAGGGTCCATGCAGGCATAACACAGAGACTTCTGGCAGAGGAGGTGGTAGCCACATGAGAGGAGATGGGAGCCACATGAGAGGAGGAGGAGGTGCCACATCAGAGAAGGATGTGCCACATGAGAGAAGGAGGTGCCACATGAGAGAAGGAGGTGCCACATGAGAGAAGGAGGTGCCACATGAGAGGAGGAGGTGCCACATGAGAGGAGGAGGTGCCACATGAGAGAAGGATGTGCCACATGAGAGACGGAGGTGTCACATGAGAGAAGGAGGTGTCACATGAAAGGAGGAGGAGGTGCCACATGAGAGAAGGATGTGCCACATGAGAGAAGGAGGTGCCACATGAGAGGAGGTGCCACATGAGAGGAGGTGCCACATGAGAGAAGGAGGAGCCACGAGAGGAGGAGGTGCCACATGAGAGAAGCAGGTGCCACATGAGAGGAGGTGCCACATGAGAGAAGGAGGCACCACATGAGAGAAGGAGGTGTCACATGAGAGAAGGAGGTGCAACACTTCATTCCTTACTACAATGGCATGTGTGGATGGGTTCGGCAAGGAGAATCTCTGTGGGCTGTCTACACAGCCTGTTTTCTTTGTGTGGGTGTGTGTGTGTGTGGGTGTGTATGTGTGTGTGTGTCTGTGTGTGTTTGTGTTGACTGTGTGCGTATGTGTGCGTTTTTCATTATTATTAAGTTATTGATAGGATTACCTTCAGTGGTGGCAGATCAGCCAAACCAAAAGGAGTGTAAAAACAGCCACCTACCAATATCCTCTCAAACAGTCAAAACCACAGGGGCCAAAGCACCCGTGCCCATAGCCATGCCAGGGATGCCCAAAGCAAATCAATCCCCAGCCAGTTACACCACCATCACCGGGCACCAATTGCCTTAATAAAAAAAAAACATCTAAATCAGACAACAGCCTTGCCATAAAAAAACAAGCACTGTGCATTTGGAGAGCCCTGATTGAAGAGCTCTTGCACCTGATGCCTGATGGGAAGGACGTGTTGGGTGGCGGAGGACCTCATGGTGGTCTGGCTCCGTAGGGGTAAAAACTGATTTCCATCGAGCCGTGCAATGGGCACACAGAGCCAAACGCAATTTGCCAACCCCGCCACAGGCGCTACGGGGCAGGCTGCTCGGGTGGTGGAAAAATAGACAAGGGAGTGTGTGTGTGTGTGTGTGTGTGTGTGTGTGTATGTGTTTGTGTGTGTCAAAAAAATGACTTCCTGTGCACACAATCGTAAACCGACAACAACATCCTGGACCCCTGGTTGTTATTAGCACCTATCAATTCAGCCGTGCCTCCGGGGATGAGACGAATTGGGAAACACAAATACCGGCAGGATCAGCAGATTATTATTCGGCTCCTGTCGCTGTCGTTGTCACCTGCTGAAAGCTGAAAGTTGCGGCGCTCAGTGCAGTCGTACCAGAATTCATATTTAATATTCAAAGGCATTACTCAAAATATCACTGCCAGTCTTCCTCAGCTCCATGTCAGCCTGGCCTTCCCAGGCATCAAAAGCTCGCTGTCGCCGTGGTGACAGCTTTATAAATCAGCGGAGGCTTCACCCACATCTGCTCAAGGGTCTCACAAAATACAGGTGCGAGTGCAATCGCTGGGAACACTGTGTTATCTGAGATTGAAGTTACAATGCTTTTCATCTCTCTTTCTCTCTTCCCTCACTCTCTTCTCTCTCTCTCTCTCTCTCTCTCTCCCTCTCAATCTGGCAGAGGCTGAGACAGACCAAGTGGTATGAAACAATGTACCAATCATCAGACAAGGGCTCTCTGTCTTGTGTCCCCACTAATCCAGAGGGATTTACAACAGCTAGAAAGCTGCTTGTGCACCAGAGAGACGGAAAAAAAGGGCTGGAGTCTGTGTGTGTGTGTGTGTGTGTGTGTGTGTGTGTGTGTGTGTGTGTGTGTGTGTGTGTGTGTGTGTATGACAAAGAGAGAGAGAGAGACAGAGAGACACAATTGATGAACAGATGATAGAGCAAAAAATTACGAACATAGTTTGACCTCATACCTGATCAGGAAATATGTCTGTGAGAATCTGTATGACATGGCTTCAATTATAAAGTGCATTACATTAAGGTTGTTATCAGCAGGTATCATCAAATCCTAACATCCATACGTTAATTACACCGAGAGAGATAAAGAAGGGTGTGATACACGGGGCAAATAAGGTAAGCCAAGGAAATTATCATTACTCTTTCACAGGACTTGTCTCCTTTGCTACATGAATGAGTTCCCCCGCTATCAGCTTTCACATGGGCCATTTGCATTCTGCTTGAAAGTGTGGGATCTTAAATATGCATGTGCACAAGTGCTGTGATTGTTTCAGCACACAGGCAGGAGGCACAGTCAGCTCACTGAGGGAGGTTCCTCTTCAGGAGTCAGCTCACTGAGGAAGGTTCCTCTTCAGGAGTCAGAGTTCTCCCTATCTGATCGGCACACAGTCAACCACGGCTCTTCCAGCCATTTGTTATCCATACACAGCCTACCACTTAGAGGTGTTACCCAAGTGAGTCTTTTAGGGAGTCTCCCACCCCCTCATAAATAACCTGCCAAGTTCACCCAGGAGAAAGACAAACAACCTACAACCCCTCTCCTTCTCCTCCTCATCCTCCTTCTCTCTTTTCCCTCTCTTCTTTTTCTTGGGTGAAGAAGAACATGCAAGTGTGAAAAGAGAGACTTTCTCAGATCTAGTTATTTTCAGAATGAGGATTCCACATAAATCCTGTGGTTAGCTCCAGCTGGCCGATGTTTGCGCATGGGCCGTGCATATGGAGTGTGACGCCAGTGGAGAGATGTATACGTTCCTCACAAGCAAAGCTTAGAAGCCCTAATGGATTTACGGCCGATCCACTGACATGTGCCCTCCTGAACCCAGCAGTGCTTTCCCCCCCCGAGAAACAGGTCGACTGCGGGGGTCTAAAGCTGAAGGACAAAGCCCAGCTTCTCACTGGATTACTGTTGGGAGGGTTAAGTCAAAACAAGCGCGGGGGAAAGGGAGGAGGAGGGTGAAAAAGGAGAAAAAGAGAGTGGGTGGGGGAGGGAGGGGGGAGAGAGTGATGGTGAGGAAGAAAGGGAAGAGGAGGGAGAAATATGCCAAGCTTACACAGCATGAGAATGATTTAATTTCATTAAGCACGCTTTTTCCCCCTCAGTGTACCCGCAACAGCCGAGCTCTCCAGCTGAAGGATTGGACTGTGACAAAAGCGTGAGAGAGTTTGGGAGCTGGATGCGCCTCTTCCCAGAAACCATGGGGGTGTGTGTGTGGAGGCGGTTATGTGTGTGTGTGTGTGTGAGGTGTGTGTATGTGTGTGTGTGTGTGTTGGGTTGGGGTAAGAGGCATTGCCAACACCTTCCTGTAATGTCCCCCCCCCCCCCCCGCTCTGCTTGTGTGCTTGGGGGGCCGCAGACTGTCCTGTGCGGCTCTGGAGGGGTCCCCTCTCAGTATGCAGGCGTCCTGATAAAGCCTGATTATTATTCCAGCCCAGCTTTGGCTCGGCACTGCTCGGGATCCAGGAATTACCACAGTGCGCTGTGCTGGCACTGCCTACCGTGAGCAGGTGGCGCAGAATCAAAAGTGGGTAAAGACTTTTCTTGAAGGCACCGATTAAATAAGCATTTGTAATAGTGATGAGTGCAGTGCGGGGTACTGTGGGAATATGTGGAATATGTCATGCCATATCAGGGGCCAAGCATGTGTACAGAAGTGTTTGTTCCTGTGTGAGTGTGTCTGTGTGTGCATACGTGTGTGTGTGTGTGTGTGTGTGTGTGTGTGTGTGTGTGTGTGTGTGTGTGTGTGTGTGTGTGTATGTGTGTGCGTGTTAGTTTGTGTGTGTATGTGTGTGTGTGTGTGTGTGTGTGTGTGTAACACTCTAAAACATGTTCATTTACAGAGTCTGTGATTTATGTTGCATCCCACTCTATCCCATAAGTATACTTAAGCAATTTGTCATCATTTTCATTTCCCAGAATCCAAACAGGACGCAAATCGCCTCGATTACTCTTGACTGTGTAGTCCCAAACTTTTAATTATGAGGAACCACTTGAAAACATGGATCATTCATTTTACAGCGATAAAACCCTTCTGCATAATACCAAGTAATGTGTGTGTGTGTGTTAGTGTGTGTGTGTGTGTGTGTGTGTGTGTGTGTGTGTGTGTGTAAAAAGTAATGCTTTCAAATGTTTGATCCGAAACCCACTGTCCTATCTCAGCAAAACACTTCACACCACAGGAGTTCAGACAAGGGAAATTAATGGATCCATACCACTCTAAAAGATACCATGCCACAATAATGTTGGAAATAACACAACATCCAGAACATCCAGGGAATTGAAATGTGGCTAGATTTGAAATACCATATCACATTTTACAGATGCAGGGCAAAACATACCTGACCTAACTATTTAACTTCTTCATTTTAAAATGATTTATGAAAAGGAAAAAATAAAGAAACCGTGTTTGTGTTCCTGGGTCACTTCCCCTGACTTCTATGAGTGACATAACCTTGTTTATCCGGGCTGCCCACTCACTGGCAGACATGCCACTCATCGACTGTCCACGCCGCTAAGCAGATTATGTCCTCTTACTCCTCTTACTCCGCAACGTAATATCCCCCACGGTCAGGTCTGGATCAATCACCCGACCGGGCCGCTGGGTGGGCATCTAGAGCCCTGTGCCAACTCAACTGCCCTCCTGTTGGGCATCTAGATTCCTGTGCCAACTCAACTGCCCAGCTGGGTGGGCATCTAGAGCCCTGTGCCAACTCAACTGCCCGGCTGGGTGGGCATCTAGAGCCCTGTGCCAACTCAACCGCCCCACTGGTCGGGCATCTAGAGCCCTGTGCTAGCCACTGGGTGGGCATCTAGATCCTGTGCCAACTCAACTGCCCCGCTGGATGGGCATCTACAGCCCTGTGCCAACTCAACTGCCCTGGACTGGCCCCTTGTTTTCTCTTTCAGAGGGAGTTTCAGCGTGTCCTCGGCATCACCCAACCGCACCCACCACACCCGCCCGACCAGCTGGTGACCCCGGGCGTGGCCCGGCCATGCCCCCACAGGATCGGGAGAGCATTTCTCTGAGGGTGGAGTGGCTCAGAGTGGATTAGTGTCCCATCTCTGAATCCATATTTAGATCTGTGCCCGGATGCCCCCGAGCCCTGGCCCCCTGGCCCCAGGCAGATGCCCATATGGTGGTCCCTGGAGGGAAGGGTCGGGTGCACCGCACTGTACTGTACTCGCACACATGTCGTAAGGGAGGAGAGACACGGACGCCCTCCTGCCTGACTGCCTGGCTGGTTGGCTGGCTTAAGGATCCTTGTCCCAACAGCTCTGTGCGTCATGTCCATCCACAGGATCCACCATCCTTCACGTCACTTAAGGTGTGCAGCCACGGCTAGTTCAAACCTATGAGGAATACGTTTTATTCACATTCAGTGCTGTCTGCACCACACCAATAAAGATAATATAGATATATAGAAGATAACAGAGACGGAAACGGAAGATAAACTCGTTCACAACATGTCTGGCATGCCATATAGGAGCCCACACTGTGACCATCCTTC
This sequence comes from Sprattus sprattus, assembly GCF_963457725.1. NCBI lineage: Eukaryota > Metazoa > Chordata > Actinopteri > Clupeiformes > Clupeidae > Sprattus > Sprattus sprattus. The sequence goes on along the minus strand of NC_137910.1, from coordinate 14,397,453 downwards.
CGTCCTCAATATACTTCCACAACGCCCTAAATCAGGCGACATCTGTTATAAATGAGCATTTAAACAGAGTCAGTCACTGCAACAGAAACTGGCCTGTGATCAAAAAGTATTTTCCCCCCCTCCCCTGTCATTTAAGGTGTGTGCAGCAGTAAACAGCTGCACTGACCAGATATGAAACCACACCAGACATTGTCCCCTATACCCTTCTGAGAAGAGCAGCTAAGAGGTGAGGAGAGGCTAACGAGGTGTTAGCGTAATTAGCGTCCCTGGAACACCAGTGGTGGAACAAGGCGCTGGCGACGGAGCTGCATTACCATCTCGTTAATCTATTATTTAGTTTATGAATTTTAATTGAAGGAAACGCGAAGCTCACAGATGGCACACATGCGGACTAACTGCAGAGCAATTAAGAAACGTCCTTCATCTATGTTAGTCTGTGTACGTGTGCGTGTGTGTGTATGTGGACGTGGTTGAGTGTGAGCACTGGTGCATACTGATAACCCTGTCCTTGTGTTAAGGGAGTTAACGTTGAACAACATTTTTAAACTGGGGGAAGAATCCTGTCATTGTCTCAAAAGGAAAATCAAATCAGTTAAGTAGTTACACTACATGTTTTAGCACTTTTTAAAAATCAGCAATCACTGCGCGTACGGAAACTACTCTATGTGCTTACTTCATGAAATCAGCAGCCACTGAGAGTACTGCACTTACTCTATGTGCTTACTTAATGAAATCAGCAATCACTGAGCATACTGAACTTACTCTACCGCTTTATGGTATATATACTTTATGTGTTACTTCATGAAACCAGCAGTCACTGAGAGTACTGTACTTTCCTAATGTGCTTACTTCATGGCTGAATTTCAGTACTAGCAAGGTTGTTTTCAAAACAGTATTATTATTTTTCTTTTAATTGCTTCTAAAAGTATCTTATGCTAGATTCAAAAACGACTGTAACCTCCGACTTCTACTCCACTCCCTTTTTCTGTGTCAGCCCCTATGGCCTGCATAACTCTGCTGCATATCCACTCGGACTCGCTCCAAACGTCACGGGCCACACAGAGAGCAACTTTGAGTTACGCAAGAGGATCTCAGGGAGTGAGGGAGTCCAAGATGGAGAGAGAGACAAAGATAGAGAGAGAGACAGAGAGAAGGAGGGAGAGGGAGAGGGAGAGAGAGACAGAGAGAGGGAGAGAGAGACAGAGAGAGAGAATGAGAGAGAGAGAGAGAGACTGTCTGCTGCTGAGTCCAATTCTGTGAAGGAGGATGAGGAGGAGCAGTTGGGGTAGGAAAGATGGCCACAGGAGCAATGCAGCAGTGCTTTGTGCAGAGCCAGAGTGAATGATGATGATAGGCAGACGACACAGATTAGAAGTCAGCCATGGGCCAGGAGAACAATCCCCCTGCTTTATCCAGCGAGACAGACAGCAGGAGGAGGAGAGGAGGAGGGTGGGGGAGAACAGAGAGGGAGCTAGGAGGAGAAAAGAGGAGAAAAAAGAGGCTGAGAGGAGACATATTCTCTGCCATCTTTTTCACCCCATAATAAAAACATACACTGTACACAAAAAAAGCGATTCTAAATCAGTTATGCAGTTATTGCAATAATTATGCAATTCTGCAGACAAAAATG
>NC_137910.1:14383323-14390823 GCF_963457725.1 Sprattus sprattus | reverse complement strand
AGTGCATCAGCACAACTATGGCTCCTCAGATTCTATTTTGCAGTCCTTGGGCCTGAGAAAGCCAGTCAACCGTGTCTCATTCCAGTGCATCCATAGATGGGGCTGTACATTCATACGCACGCAGCCAGGCTTTACATGGGAATAGTAATTTAGGTTGATTACTAGGGTGGAAGAAATCTCAGGCAGGGAGAGGGAGAGGACGCCAGCCCAACCGGGCCCACTGAGCGCTTGCATTCATTCCTTGTCTTTCCTACTCTCTCTCCCTTGCTCTCTCTCTCTCTCTCTATTGCTCTATCTCTCTCTCTCTCTCTCTCTCTCTCTCTTTCTCTCTCTATTGCTCTTGCTCTCTCTCTCTCTCTCCCCTACTGTCTGAGAGATATTCTAGTTAAGAGACAAAAGTGCTCGGCACTGTCCCCCCTCCCCCTTGTCATCCTCCTCTCCCTCTCAAACTCTTGTTCTCTCACCCTATCCTCTTTGGCCTGCCGCCTCTCTCCTCTCTGGCCTGTCAATCAAACGGACTCGTTCAATCAGGCCTGCCTCCAGAGAACTGCTCCTTCCATATTCCTCTTCATCAGACCATTTTATAACAGCTGATGATGAGGCTACATTGCAGGCTAATGGATGACACCCCCCCCGCACACACACACACACACACACACACACATACACACAAGCACACAAGCACACAAGCCACACAAAAAGACACACACACACACCTCACAAAAAGACACACACACTCACGGGTCTAACAAAAAAACACACACACACAGACAGAAAGACAGAAAAACAAGTGTTCTGTGGACATATAAACTGAAAAATAGCCAGGCCGAGCCTCTGTCTTTCCCCCTGGTCTTTGCATATGCCAGCCGTTGGCATTCATCACCGCAAGCCGAAGGCCTGTGAAAAGGCGACGGGACTCGGGCAGTTTGGCGTGACAGGGACGCAAGGACACAGCATCCATCAGTTAGGGAGTGGTCTACCTTCCCAGACTCCCATCCCCTCTTCTCCCCTCTCCTTCCCTCTCCTCTTCTCTCCTCTCCTCGCCTGCAGCTAAATTTGTGGACCTGACGAGTCCAGTGCCCAGCGGAGAGAGAGGAGCACGTCAACACAGAGAGTAATAGACTACAGGCTCACCCCAACAGCTGAGACACAACAAGGGACACACTCTGAAACACAGTCACACACAAACAGGCAGACACACACTCCACACACACACACACTCCCTGACTGTGTACCTCTGGTGCTCCTCATTCTGACAAATGATTCTGTTAAAATCTTGGCTTGATTAAATGTTGGGAGACAGAGGAGAAGCTGACTATATCTACAGCCGAGGGTGAACGATGCGATGATAACAACCCATTCATGCACAATGAGCTTCATTAACATTGCTGTAAATACACAATCACAGCAGGGATTCTAGCAGAGTAGCTGACCTTTGCATTGCCCATTCAACTTCAGATGAACCAGGATGAAATTCAGACGTATTGTAACAGGTGAGTGTTTTGTGTACATGGGTGGATAGACTCTTTCCCTCCGCTACAGTCTTGAGCTGTGATCCAGTAGTCCTTTAAGGTTCCTAGTGGAGTGAAATGACCTGGAATTGTCTGAGTGGAAGCCATGATAAGAGCTGGATGAATTCACTAAATGCTAAAGGAAAGGTGCGTCCCTGCTTCCTTTCATTTTCTTCCCTAGCATAGGGGCACTCTGGACCATCCTTTACCAAAGGAAAGGAGATAATGTCGTCCCACAACCCTTTGCGGCAGCAACAACAAACTGTCAACATGACCCACATCAATAACATCCATCCATCACATAATTACATAGTCCAATGTAAGTGCAGTTGGGTCTCTTAGCACCGCGGCGGTCTTTTCCTAAGCCCTCATGAATTCACATCTTTCACATCTTTCCTTGGCCTCATGATGTTTTCCATCGAGGTCAAGGAAAAGCGGTTAGGAGAGGACGCAGGATGTCATTTCTTTTTTGACTATGCAACCACAGCCTCAGGCTTTCTTCTCCACTCTCTCCCTCCTAAGCCCACCTCCCCTCCCCTCCCCCAACCCCCCCGCCACACTTTTCTTTTCCAACTGGCCTGTAGTGATTACAGTGACGCTGTTTAAACCCTTACCTTGCTGAGCTGCCCTGCAGGTGAGCTGCTTGTGTTGATGGGCTGACATTTAAAGTTCAGCAGTGTGTCTGCCAACTCCCCCCCCTCGCGAGCGGCCGGGCCAGCCGGGGGCCCGTGGCGCGAACCCTGGACCGCCATGCAGGACAGGCCAATCAGATTGGAGCGCTTGACCAGGAAAGCCTCCAGAGCTATGTTGGGAGAGACCTACAGAGGGGAGCAGAGCAGAGGGAGAGTGAGTGAGAAGGAAAGAGTGCATGCACACAGTTGAGGGAGAGACAGAAAAAGAGAGACAGAGAGAGAGAGAGAGAGAGAGAGAGAGAATGAGCTTGTGTTTGAGAGAGAATTAACCTACTTTCCCGTCTAGTAATTGCGAGAGGAGAATAAATATCATTTGTTTTTCAGGGCAATGAAAGGAATGAAGGTCTCACTTCCAAAAATAATTCCATGGAATAAACAGAGCAGAGCGACTCGCTTGTCCTACAACGTCAAAACAGCATCTAACATCCAACATCCAAGCTCTCTATTTATTCAGACGTAAGGTTGGTATATATGCTCAGAATGTGACATGTTGAGCCACGTTCATGTGAGAAGGTATGTTAAGTGTGTGTGTGTGTGTGTGTGTGTGTGTGTGTGGGTGTGTGTGTGTGTGTGTGTGTGTGTGTGTGTGCGTGCACATGTGTCCTTCAAATGCCTTTCACTGAGTATGTTTGTATGTGAACTGAGACAGTTGGTTTGTGTGCGAGACAGAGAGAAAGTGAACGTGTGTGTGTGTGTTTGTGAGTGATTGGTGTACGGCACTACATGCACACACGGCCCACCTTGGATATGAGCGGTGTGTGTGAGGAGAGGGCCAGGTCGGCCACGCGCTCCACACACTGGACGATGCGCGTGCAGGCCCTGGCCTCCGTCTGGGCCATCCACAGGATGTGCTCCTCCACCAGCATCACGTTACTGGCGATGTCCCACACCAGGTCCGCCAGCTGGACAACACAAACAAACACACACACACACACACACACACACACACACACACACACACACAAACATCACGTTACTGGCGATGTCCTACACCAAGTCCGCCAGCTGGACAACACACACACACACACACAGAGAGAAGGGGCCCATCATCATCATCATCACCAGAGTCCTTTGAGACTCCTTTTGGTCTTTAGATAGATTTAATGATGGTCAGGATTGCCAAAGGAGACATGATATTTGAGTCAGTGGCACTGGGGCCTGCGGGTGTTCAGCGCAACACTTTCATTTCAGGGAGGCGAGACATAAAAGGGAGATGTGGGGATTCAGAGGCGATAATAGGAGGGGAGAGAAAAGCTCACAGTGGGGTAAGATGGCTCCCTTCCTTGAAGGCACAGTTGATGTAACACCCCCCCCCCCCCCCCCACACACACACACACACACACACACACACACCCCATCCTCCCAACCTAAATGACTCCCACACGGAGGCTGGTGCCTTCATCCAGACGCCAGCTCCTCAACAGCTTCCTACAGGAAGCCTGAAATTTTGGAGTGTTCAAGCCGACAGCTCTCAATGATCAGGAGCTGGCCCCCGGGAAGCCGCCAATCCTCTCTGAAGGAACCTTCCAGAAAAGCCAGCTTGAGCACATGTGTGCACGACACGCTCGGGGGCCCAAAATAGAGACTAACGACGTGGAGAGCCTCCCCACAATTGCATGGTAGCAGATTGCTGCGCTGATGGCAACTCCCGAAAATTAGCACCCAGGGTCAGACATTTTGGATGCGGAACCAAGACAACGAGCAGGCCTGTCATTCAGAAAGGACAAGGCACCGGGCCTGGCTGTGTGGTCCGCTGGATCACTAAACTCCCACGCCCAAGGAAATTATCTGGAACTTTCTCTGGATCATTAGCATGGGTCAATGGGAATGTCATTGTGACTATGTGGCACCTAAGCAGGCTGTGTCACACTGATGCAATCGAATTGCGGTTTCTCTTGGTTTCTGTCCCTTTCTCAACACATGTGATTTATTACTCATCCTGAATGTCTTGTTTAACGAACGACTTTAATGACCTTTGATGAACGACTATAATGACAATAACTGTATGTTGAATTGCTATTTCTCTGTAGCAATTCTCTGTTTGCTTATTTTTATACATGTGTAATACACATGTGGGTGTAGGTGATGATTACGCCTGTGATGAGCTCATTCTGAACTCAAGGCTAACGCCTGTGCTGGTTAATGTGGCAGAAATGGCTGGTGTGAACATGGAATGATTGTTAAGGTGGGGTGGCTCCAGACCGGGCGGGGGAAATGATTTAAAAGGCCTGTCAAGAGGCTCCCAGTGTAGGGCTCGAGTGCCCCAAGGCACAGGCCTTTGTGCACGCCAGTATGTTCAGTCTGTTTATTGACTACAGCCACAAGGCTGTAAACACTATTTAAATGTGTACTTGTCATATGTAGCATATTTAATTTGACAACTGACTGAGTACTTTGTCTCTGTGCTCAAAAGAAAATTATTCACTAATCTGAAACCAGCCAAACGGAATTAGTTGTAGGTGGCAGTCCTAGAGCCTGGACGAGAGACGAGAGTCTGTCTGTCTGTCTGACTGACAAATATTCAACTCATTCAGTATATCAGCGAGGAGATAGAGATGATGGAGTATGCCTCGTAGACGCTGTGGTCCTTTAGCTCTTTGGCTCCTGGGTGTTGACGTACCTCCGGGATTCGGCCCACCAGCCGCGTGATCCTCTCCACAAGGTGTGTGACGAAGATGACGTCCATCACGTCACCAAAGTGCGCAGCCCGGCTGGTGAAGGAGGCCAGCTGCTGGGCCAGGGTGAGGGCATTGCTGTTGTTCACTGCCGTCTGAAGAGAAGGGCCCAACAGCACACAATGTTATGCACCCCTGAAAGTGTGTGTGTGTGTGTGTGTGTGAGTGTGTGTGTGTGTGTGTGTGTGTGTGTGTGTGTGTGTGTGTGAGTCTGAGTGTGTGTGTGTGTGTGTAAAAGTGTGGGTGTCCCTGATAAGAAACCCACCTGAAGTAGGTTCACTAAAACTGTGGTGGATTTTCTCAACCCCTTAATATATGAAGTATCATCTGATTATCCTTGCCTGTGCTCCACAGTAACAGGTAAAAATCCCCCAGTACAGAGACTGCATGTGAGGGACCCCTGGAGATGTGTAGCAGTGCGCTGTACCTGTGTGAGCTGGTGAAGGGCGCGCGTCACTTCGCTGGCATAAGGGCACTGGGTGTAGTCCTCCTCTGCCCAGCGCCCGGACCGGTCACAGCGACGCCACGCCTTCTTCTTCAGCAAGGTGGCGCTAGAGCCAGGTGGGGCTGGGTGATGTATGGGAGCACAGGGAAGGAAGGCCAGGATCCCAGCCAGGGTTTTAGGCCATCTGTATGCACACACACACACACACACACACACACACACACACACACACACACACACACACAGGTATGAAACAAAATCATTTCACAATAAAATACTGAATCTCAAACAAAACTTCAGAGAATTTCAGGAGAATAAAACCTCAATACATACTGAAAAGTTCTAAAGACAGAGACACATACAATAAAACTTGAAACTGGAAGAAACAGAGAGACAGAGAGAAAAAAGGAGAGAGTAAACAAAAACAGTAAGCTAAGGTACCATGAATTCTTTTCAACCCATTCTCCTGAAAACACACACACACACACACACACACACACACACACACACACACACACACACACACACTAACACAAAAACATGAAGCATCTTCCTCTGCTTTGTTCCTTTGTCATCCAGGCACAGTGGTCACTTAAGCAATATATGCCACTAATTTCTTCCTCAGACTAAAAGCGAGACTCGTTTTCCAGGCCATTACATTTCCAGTCGGCAGAGACGTGCATGCGTCCACTCGTGCATTCAGTGCACTCGTGATTAGGCATGACATACAGAGGAATAACGACAGAATGCAGTCAACAACAACAACAACAACACTAACAATAACAACAAAAAGAACAAAGAGCAACAATGATGACAATAACACGTCTGGCCGGCAGACAGACTTGGCCTCACATCCTGGCTCCAGCTCATTAGTTTCGCTGGGCAGCTGAAATACTGCTCCAGAGGTGCCTCGCTCCCACAGCAAAGCAACTCCATCAGACACACTCTCAGAGGTTCACAGTTAGTTTCTCTTTCATGTTCACTGAGGTCTGTATTGGGAGTTCAGTGGAAGGATTTTTCGAAAGCTACCTTACATTCTCTCAAGGGCTTCTCTCCTTAACTGCAATGGATACTCTGTGTTTAATGTACGTGTATACTATCATCAGGATATATGAATAATCAGGATTTATATATATTGGTTAATATATCAGGTAGTTTATTGTAGATTCTGATCAAGGATGAAACATCCCTTCATCACATTTTATTTGGTCAAAGGACAAAATCGAATCGAATCTAATCTAATCTAATCTAATAAACGGCAATGGTTTGATGTTGTTTAATAAACACCGTCCTCATTCAGCATTCTCTCACATCCCACCTGAAGTCTCCTTTGTTACCGCTGACTCTCTCCGCCGCGCAGTACGGCGCCGATGTCTCCAGCACCACGATCTCCATGTGCCGGGTGCTGTTGCCACGGGAACTGCTCACGTGGCACTGCCAGATGCCGGAAGCGCTGACATCGATGTTGGACAGGATGAGTTCGCTGCGGGACAGAGACAAGGCGGACTGTGAGCATCACGCCATCGAGGAGCAGAAGTGGACCACATGGTGCTAATGAGTGTGTGTGTGTGTGTGTCCGTGATTGTTCTGGTAATCACAATCGAAGGAACAAGGGAGGTCGCCGGCTGAATAATTGAACACACACTGAGAGAAAATAAATTAGTTTTCAGTGTAAAAACCAGGAAGTCTTCTCTGTAAAAGACAGGGAACATGAGAACATTACCGACACTAATGAAACAAACGTGTGAAAGGCCAAAGGGCCAGCTAGGTATGCTCAAGTGTAGACTGTGAAGCCCTAACTGTGTAAAGCCCTAAGGAGAAATGCTCAACTTGTGCTAGATAAAAGGCCTACAGAGATCTATTATTTAGAGTTGACAGTAGTGTGAGTCAGTCCAGCTAGAGCTAGAGCTTAAAAGGCATACTGTATGTACAAATTCGTGTGTATATTTTGTACTTAGTACTACATGCATAGTAAATAGGTATATAAATTAGGCACATAAATTCGTATCACGAAACATATGCAGTGATGCAACTCAAACACGAAGCTGAGAAAATATGAAGTGATGAATGCTAGGGATTCCAACCAATCAATTATTAACAGCCTTTAATTCTTTACGATAGCAGCTTTAGCTCAGACTTCAGAGAGCATATGTTTAATGCCAATTATCTTTTTCTTT
>NC_137910.1:14375823-14380823 GCF_963457725.1 Sprattus sprattus | reverse complement strand
CGCACCATCTTCACGTTCGCATACAAAGGCATAAGCATGTACGTATATACAAACACATGCATTCACCAACAATCACATGCACTTTTGCACACAAATGCTAATGCACTGCTGCACCTCCCAAACCTTCACATGCATACACACGGGCCTTCACCCCACCCACCTACAAAACACGCACAAAGAACTGACCTAAATTCCCATCAACACTGCTCTATTGTGTGGCTGTCTGTACGGAGCGGCTCCCTGAAGACTCATTAGCAGCGTTTACGCTCTTGCGCTGATATTTAATGATTTGTTTACATAATGCTCCTACGAAGCAGTCTGCGTCATCAGAGATAAAAAAAAACTAACAAGAAAAAGAAGGGAAAATGAAAACGAAAAAGAAAAGCGCAGATCTGGCCAATAAGCATTGTGAGGCCCCGGAGGGCCCGGAGCTAAAGAAAATAAACGTGTCTCCTATCGAGGCTTTCTCAGATTTCCTGCGAACAGAATCATCTCGCCACGTTATCAGCAGGGTGTGGAGCGAAGCTGCTGCTGTTCACACTGTGGAGATATTCAACCCATATGGTTCGAGTGACCTGATTTCACCGCGCTGTTGGAATGTTTTGTACATGGTGTCAGTTGCATGTGTGGATCCTCCAGTGTGATTGTTCATGTGAAGGAGGTTACCGTTCCCTTATGTGTGGTAACAGGTGGATTTGGATTGCATGGGCTGCATTGGGGATCTCTTGTGCAAAACACCCTGTAATGTTTGTACACTGTTCTCCACATTCCAGTGGAATTGAAACCGTATTGTGCTTCATCGTGATAGGTCAAATGTTCCCACTCTCTCTTTTCTCTCTCTCACTCACCCTTTTCGCTCTCTCTCTCTCAAACACACACACACACAGAGAGACACACACTCTCTCCCTATCTCTCTCTCTCTCTCTCTTTCTGTGACAGAGCCTCTCACAAAACTCTTTTCCCCTGCCCGCTGGAGATAGCACTGAAATAGAGCGAGCGGGAGAGGGCTAAATGTGGGCCGAGCGGCCAGTCTGTGGCTGAGAGCTGTTGGAGAGTGATCTCAGACTAAATAAAAGATCCTTCCCGGCTCTTCTGCACTGCTTTATCTGAGGCCATTTGTCCGGCTGCCATCCCTCTCTCCGTTCCTTCCAGGAAGTGGTGTCATTGAGGCGATGGGGCTGAGCGTTCGGGCGCTGTGCTCTCATTTCCCCTCACAAAGACCACGGCGCTCTGTGCCCCGGCCAAACACCCACTACACTGGGCACTGGGCACTGGGATGCTACTGGGCACTGGGCACTGGGCACTGGGCACTGGGAACTGGGCACTAGGCACTAGACACTGGGATTATGGACACAAGGTTTATATTTACCTTCCTTTCCTTTGTTTTGCTTGTTTTAATTATCTGCGTGCTTCAATTCAATTCTCTAATCAATTATTCATCCATTCGTTCACTTTCTTTCTGTCTTTTTCTATCTCTCTCCTCTGTCTTTCTTTCTTATGTTCATTCACTCATTCTTTCATTCAGACATTACTGTAACTTTCTTTCATTCATTCATTCATTCATCCCTTCTTTCATTTTATTTGGCTTTCATTTTTTTTCTTTCTTTCATTGCAAGTCCTGACTGCTCACGGAATTGTTTTTTATAAATGTGATTTAATAAGTCTAAAAACTTCTGACTGTCTCCCTCTGATTCTCTCTCGCTCTCTCTCATGCTAACATTGCTTAGTAACCAGAGGCAGCTGAGTTGGGAATTAATAAGCCAATTAAACCTCAGGTTTCCATGGCTACATAGGCACAGGAGTCCTCGATACCAATCAGTGGAAGCGCAAACGCAGAAAGACATGTGAATGGACCATATAAGAAAATGCTACAGAGAGGGAGAGATGGAGGAAGACAGTTATAAATAACGAGAAAGGAGAATAAAACCAGCCGCAAAAAAAAAACGAGAGAAGTTTCTCTCACACTCTCATTCAGTCTCTCTTTTTCTCTCTCTCCACCCTCCCTGCCTCCCTCCTCGTCCTTCTCATATTATCCCTTGCCTTTGTTATGAGGGAAGATTAGTCCGATTAAAAATGGAGAGGCCTGAGCGAGGTACCTCAGAGGCAGTGTCTGGCTGGAGGCAGTGAGGCGAGGCGAGGAGACGAGAGGTGGTGTGATTAATGGGGCGAGATTCACGCTCACACGAGGCTGCGGGCCATTGCTAGCATCAGTTAGCGACTCTGTAGACTAGTTCCAGAGCTCAGCAGGGGAGCCGGTATGGCTGCTTTAAGATTACCTCTTGGGGCCTATTCATTATGGGCGGCGCCTCTCTGTGATATCTGAAAGTGAAAGAATGCCTTATCGTGTCCCACAGTGGAGACTGGGTGAGTCTGAAACAAAAGACGATGTACGGTCCAACACAAGCATACCCCTGCATGTTCAAGTACACACAAACATACACACATATGGATGGACGCACATAGAGGCAAACAGACACACAAACACAGCAGTTGATCTGCACATTTGTGGCCTGCAGTGGTTTGGATTGCAGAGTGCGGGTGCAGGCAGGAAGAAATTGATGCGTGTGCGGGAGAAAGGCATGACTTGCCAGACTCCCACAAAAAATAAATAAATATATATATATATACAGTATATATATATATGATAATATATATATAATAGTAAATAGTAGATATTTGTTATTTTTGTTGGCATGAGAGCAGCAAGAAATAACCCATGCAAGACGAGCGACACTGAAACATCCATCCCGTGTAATCGTCCACCTGCTGGATTTTGTGGGCGGGAACGGGACAAAACGTGAAAGATGTGGTTGAAAGATGTAAAAGAAACATACGCTTAGACACATACACACCAACATACACAAAAGCTAAAAATAAGTTTCCGCAAGTGACTTTGTAATGCAACTGTGACAAAACATAGCAGACATCTCAGCTGGGACATATGGAAATGAAACACTACAGCAATCTTACTGGGAAAATAAATGTTGACACAGTGAATGTGTGGTCTGGATTATTGCAGCCTGCGATGAATGTGTTCTGCTGGAAGGGGGAAAAAGAACACCCGTTTGCTCATGAAAACTTAATTCTTCTCAGTTTACATCCATAATTACCAACACTTAGCAAGCCGCTGAGCCAAAAAACACACCCAGTGTATCGGAAGCTTAAGTGCATTCCAACCAATGTTCACGCTAAACCTCAGGAATGCTTAATCCAACTAGCTTCTCAGTTTATGAATATGACAGGAAATATTTTTGTGAAACTAACATCCACAAAGATAACGTTAGCGGGACGAAACAAAGCGATTCAATCTGCACCGATCATTAACAAGGAAAACATCAGACCACACATCATCAGATAGGCACTCGATTGATCATCCCTGCTCAAATAAGCCTCAGCAGAGCCAGTGCCTCTGCTGGTTCTATTGGCTCACTGACTGACTAGACTGCTAGCTCAAAGCCTTCAGTCCTCTCTTTAACCTTTGAGAAGGAGAGCACCCTGCCAAAAAGGAGTCTCATTTTCTCCATGTCTGTCTGCACTCTGGTTTATGGGGAGGAGGTGGGGTGGGGAGGAGGTGGTGTGGGGAGAGTTGCAGTGGGGGTGGGGTGGGGGTAAAGGGGTATTGGGGGTTGGTGGAAGGGGGGTAAGTCTGGGCTTGATTGAGAGGGCTGGTGTTTTCGTTGGCCAGCAGGTTGCAGCTGCCTCCTCTTGAGGGGAAATGAGCGCTTTTCCCTGCACTTCTCCAGCGGGGGACCCACTGCTGCCAAACGCAACACATATAGAGCTCCTACTTGGAGAGAGGTAGAGAAAGAGCGAGCAGGAAAGAGAGAGAAGATGGAGAGAGAGAGAGAGAGGAAGGAGCATGGTTTGTGTGCACAAGGGGCTGGCAAAGACTTAATTGCGAGGAGACTAATCAGGAATTGAATGATGAAAAATCCATCAACCTCCACCTGGGAATGACTCGTGGAGGGGGAGAGGGAGCGGGAAAGGGGGAGGGGAAGGTGACGTCGGTGTGAGTGTGTGCCTGTGTGAGTCTTTCTGTCTGTGTGTGTGAGTGTGAGTGTGTGTGTGTCTCTTTTCTATGTTTGTGTAAATGTGTATGTGTGTGTTTGTGTATTCATGTCAATGGGTATAAATACTATAAATTAAACTCTACAAATCCATATGCATATGTGAATTTAAATGCAACATTTTTTTAATCTTGGCATATTTCCAGTGTGTGTGTGTGTGTATCAATGTGTGTGTGGAGGCTTGTATTAGGCAGTATGTGTTTGTTGCAGCTGGCCAGCTGGGCCTTGGACCAGTTCAGGGTGATGATCCCCAAGCTGAACCGCAGACGAGCTCTTCTGACCCAGACGTTTGCGCAGACATCCGCCCGGTAAGGCATCTCAAAAATGGCCCATGAGCTCACGTCCCACCGCCCCTAACCCCCCTCCCCTGCCTTCAGAACAACACTAAGCTCAGCTCTCTCTCTCTCTCTCTCTCTCTCTCTCTCATTCTCTCTCTCTCCCTCTCTCTCACACACACACACACACACACACACACACGGAGAGACACATTGCTGAGCCCCAGAGGCTCTCATGGGCCGCCCTGGAGCCGCCAAAACACTCGTCCCGGGGTCGAGTTACGCCACGTCGATATCAACCAAAACACAGCATTTCTCTTCATATGAATCACAGCTTCCCCCCCTGTAGACTGCGTATGTGATACGGAGGGGAAGGAAGTCTCAGCAAGCAAGAGGGAGAAAATGGGATGGGGGGGGGGGGGGCAGGTGGAGTACAAGCAGCCACTCTAGGAAAAAGAGAGTGAGAGGAAAAGATGGAGAGACAGAGAGAAGTGAAACCAGAGGGACAGTGAGAGGGTAGAGATAGAAAAAGCGGGTGTATTTAGGTTAGATAGATAGTTAGACAGACAGACAGACTATATAGGGTGCTTTAACATATATCATCTTGCCACTAGACTTACTTCTCACACACACACGCAAACAACCACACACACACACA
>NC_137910.1:14343323-14360823 GCF_963457725.1 Sprattus sprattus | reverse complement strand
TTGTGATCCCCTACTCTCAAACAAGCTGTCAATCAAAATTCACAAATAATCTTCGTTTCCTGACTAGCTACAGCGCCCTCTACATTCTATTCCCATTAGAACTAACGTATACACTAGCACCATTATGACAAATAATGAGAAACAACATCAGCGCCACAAAGGTTAACAAATGCCTTTGATATTGAGGAGTAATGAGCGTACCAACATGAAGCAACATAATTATCTTCATAGCCTTGCATTTACTGGCATAAATATTGAATAGCTAATGTTTATAAGAATATGATGTTGTGTGCACAGAGGCAGTTAGGCTGTGAAACAAACCGCATCTAGACTCCCTGCAGTCATAAAAGTTATTGTTTTCCAGCTTTCCCCCCCTTCTAAACTGGGGCCTCACGTGCACTGTCTGCAGAGGACCTGCTGTTTCGCTCTGCCGTGTTGCGCCGCGTTAAAATGTGTCAGTGGTCGGAGATCAGGACTGTGTTACGCAGGGCCACGGCACGCCACGCTGGGGCCGACCACAGCCTTGGCTGGGAGGAGCGCTCCCCACCCGCGAGCACTTGCATGGATGAAAATAGACTATTTCATAACTTGCCGTTTCGAAGGCCTTTTTACTGCAGCCAAAGAAAATATCCTGAAATTGTGTCGCCGGTTTCCTCCGACTGTCTGCCTGGGAGTGATGGGAGTCAGGAGGAGCCTCGCTCCCGGCACAGATGTGGAGAGGTGCATGATGGGTAAAAACAGCTGCAACAGCTCAACTGCCATTCCATGAGGCGCTGTATATTTTCATTTAGGGGATGTAAGTTAAGCCGTTTCTCCGAAACTAAAACCACACGTTAAAACTACAACAGAGGACTTTACACAATATATCTGTGAGTCACATGACATGCCTTCAACATTACAACTACCTTAAAACTGTCACCATGATACTTAACAAGTTATGCCTACAGTCGCTTGTGAAATAATGCAAAAGTCACCATATGCTGTAATTGATAGATAAAATTGTGAAACTCTGACTATAATCCAGTATGTATGTGTGTTAACTGTAATAGATGCCCAGTAATATTTTCAGATGTTTATTGAAAGGTTTGTGAAAAATAACCATGGGTAGGTTCCCCAAAGCCTTCGTCATTTGTAAGTTATACCTTAAGCGGTACCTTTACGCCTTTATCCCAGAATGTTCTTAGCAAAGTAAGTCTTAGATAAGAGATACTTTTGTGAGGTTGGCCTGGACCACAAATGTTTAAGAGCTTAAAAAGTATCTGTTAGTGTCTGGACATATGCATTGACTGCGAAGTGAGTCCAATATGTGTGTTGCATTACATTTTGTACTTCATTAAATATTAAGAAAAATGGTATTTATTAATCAGCCGTTCATGTTTAATCTCTTGCGAGTACAAATCTATGAGTATCATCTAGCATATAGCCGCCCTTTTTGGGGATTTTTTTAATATTATGACTTGCATAATATTTCTTGTTGATGTTAATCAAACTCATCTCATGCACGCTCAAACTCATCTCACGCACGCTCAAAAGGACAATAATCGCTGCCAGAAACATAGCAGCGATTATTGTCGTAATCCAGAAACATGGATTCAGCCACTTAAGGTTTTACGTGGGAAGATTTCTCTTAGGGGAACTCTTAAGGCATGGTTTAGGAAACACTGATAGAAAAGTAAACAACTTTAATAAGTGTACCTTTCAAGTCTTCTTAAAATGCTAAGAGACGTTTGGGTTATCAGGAAACCCAGTCAATACTCGTTGTGAGAGGAAGTTATAAAGGGCCAAGTAAGTACAGGGACATTCCTCATGTCATGTTTAAACCAGACTTAACATTCATTCATCATTTAACGTCGCTCCATCCTGTGAGGAAGTTAAGACACTCTCTCGTTTTAAACAAATTTGCATTTGAACACGAAAGGGGGACGTGCAGTGGCTGACGGTAAGGCTGATCCAAACAGCGCTGGCAGGTCTGGCAACAGAAGCTTGTGGTAATTAGTTTCAACTAATCGTGAGCGCACACAGATGTTCTTTGCCGATTTCACCGTAGCGTGCGCCGAGAAAATACCCAAGGACTGACAGAGGCATTCATCTGTGTCTTTTCCTTTTCCAAATTCTGCTTTTGTGCTCAGAGGAAAACACACACACGCACACACACACACACACACAAATGAAGGATAAGCCAGACTTGAAATGAGGTCAAAGGTCGCTGTCTTCACTTCCACCGTACCTCATCCTGTTTTCTTCAGGTGCAGCAATGGCAAGTTGCACACACACACACACACACACACACACACACACACACACACACACACACACACACACACACACACACACACACAGGAGATCAAGAGCGTGAGCAGGAGCTGAGTTCCAGACCAATCCTTTCAATAGATCTCTGAAAACTCCAGCTGGACAAACTCAGAAAGGATGAACTTTCCTTTCCGTTCTTTGCCTCTCCTCCTTGTTTTTCTTCTTCTCTTTAAATGGAGCCATTTCTCCTTTCCTTGATGTGAGGGGTGGCGAATGGTCTGGGGCCCCTTCACCCTCTGTAGTCCTGATAAGCTCACCACCTCTCTCTCTCTCTCTCTCTCTCTCTCTCTCTCTCTCTCTCTCTCTCCCTCTCCCTCTCTCCCTCCCTCTCTCCCTCCCTCCCTCTCTCCCTCTCTCTCTCTCTCTCTCTCTCTCTCTCTCTCTCTCTCTCTCTCTCCCTCTCCCTCTCTCCCTCCCTCTCTCCCTCCCTCTCTCCCTCTCTCTCTCCCTCTCTCTCCCTCTCTCTCCAACTCTCTCCGCAGCTCGTATTTCAGAAGCTGGTGGGGCGCTGGCCAATTACATTTTGTCTCGATGTATATCTGAAGCTCACAGAGCATTTGGGCTTCCGTCTGGCCTGAAGGGAATGAAAGCGTTCCCCCTGTGACATTAATGGGGAGATTTATATCCTAATGGACACGCTCAGACACGGAGGGCCCCCTCTGAGACTCACTCCAACACAAGGAAGAGGCACTGGGGGAGGGAGGGAGGCACGGGCAGGCAGACCACACACAGAGATAACCACACGCACACACACACACTCATGCAGATGTATACACAGACAAACATGCACACACAAACAAACACACACAAACACACACATACAAAACACACACACAAACAAACAAACAAACAAACACACACACACAAACACATACAAAACACAAACACATACAAAAAGTTTCATGCACACACACACACACACACACACACACGTGCATGATTTGAGGCTAAACTACAAAGCTCAGTACGAGCAACTTGGGACCCGGAGTGAGATCTCAGAGGGGCCGGTGATTTATGGAAACTGGGCAGTGTGACAACAGAGCACGCTTTTAGTCACAAATCACCTCTCTCCCCACACCCCACGCCACGGGCCCTGACTTAAGCACAAGCACACCGACCAGCGGAGCAGAGGAGTAGCGGCGGCTGCACACCGACCCCATCACACCCATCAGAGGCCAGAAAAAATAGAACCCCGCAACTTTCACTCTGCAACCCGGGGGGTCGCCAGCACCGCCATTAAGTGGGCATAAATAAAAACCCTGATTAACTCCCTAACGATTTACTGGCCCGGCAGCCGATGCATGCGTCTGCACTACACTTTCGAAGGAGCTCCCGCTCACTCGCTTACTCAACACTGGAGCTGAGCACAAAGACACAAACATAAGGAGAAAATTAGCAGTGGATTTGTACTGAGTAAACATTTGGAAAGTGACATTTGGAAAGAACATTAACCTGGTGGACGAGGCCCAGGACTCGGGACGGGGAAGGAGAGCGGCCTACCCCAGATGGAGGGGGAGCGAGGGGTGGGGGTCGGGGGCGGGGGGGGGGGGGGGGGGGGGGGGGGTTAGGGGGAGACGGGAGGTTTTCTCTGCTGCCAGGAGTGACAGGGGGAGTGAGAGCAGAGCCAGTGGAAGGGGTCAGAGCTGGGACCGGTCGCGCTGGTGACATCAGTGTCTGACATACAGCTTCCCCTTCCTGTTTCCTCCGAGGAGGAGGAGGAGGAGGAGGAGGGAGTGTGTGTGTGTGTGTGTTTGTGTGTGTGTGTCTGTGTGTGTGTGTGTGTGTGTGTGTGTGTGTGTGTGTGTGTGTGTGTGTGTGTGTGTGTGTGTGTGTGTGTGTGTTCGTGTGTGTGTTCGTGTGTGTGTGTGTGTGTGTGTGTGCTGGGAGCGAGGGGCCAGTGACATCACACAGACCTCTAAATCTCCCACCTCCCACTTTGCTGAATACTTGCCCAAAGTTTTTACGTAATAGAATGTTTATTGAAAGTTTAACCCTTTTTGGCTCAGCTCCACTTTCACACACACACACACAACACACAGAGAGAAAGTGACATCAAGAACCTCTAAACGCTAACCCCACCACCCTTCACCCTTCTTCCCCCACGCAAGCTGGGGTAAGCTGTTCACCCACTCGTGAATACTAAAATTCATGAGTGACTGCGAAGCCTTCATCTCGCGGAAGACGAATTAGACGTCGCGAGCGGCACAATCCTGGGGTAATTAATGAAGACAGGTGAGATGTGATCTGTAAATCAACAAGCCTTTGGAGTTCTGCTGGCGCTGACGCAAACGCTTCTCAGCGTGCTGCAATATTTACAGCGTTGGGGTGGGGGGGGGGGGGGGGGGGGGGGGCAGCGGAAGCAGTTGACAGGAGGCACCTGTGATTCACTGGCAAGCTCAAGCTGCACATACCGCCATGGTAAAATGGAGTGGGGAACTAATCGAGATGCATCTAACCCCGGCTATGTAAACAAGATGGATGCAGGTATAAGGGGAAAAGGGCGTTGCAGCGGTTTAGGAGATGGAATGGGGTTTTGGGAGGCTGGGAGGCTGTGGGGATACGGCCTTCTGTTTTCTAATGAGAAATTGGGATTGCGCAATAACCGTGGTTACGGGTGGAGTTTCAGAAAAAGTATTAAAAAAAAAAACCGCTTGATTTAGGCCAGCCAATGACGTACATTCCCTCCCCACGTGAATCAGTGCAGCGATATCATATTCCATGAGAGCAATGACGAATCACGCCTCAGGTCCCTGCATAGCTGGACACTCACACTCATCATAAGCAGATTAAAAAACGGTCGGTGCTGCGGCTTCCCCTCTAGCACTTCCCGGTGTCGTCTTAAGCTCTCTCGGCCCCTCCACACTCTCCTGACTGACTCATACCTCAGGGACGGAGAGAAAGAAAAAAAACAGCTTGGGCCAACAGCTACCCCCCCCCCCCCCCTCTCCCCCATCTGCCTGGTTGAAAAGAAGTGACAAATACTCACAGATGATTTCTCATAACATCTCACTTAGCGAGCGGATGGATAAGAGGATGAAGAGCTCTGAGGAGACCCTTTGAGATGCATAATGCGGTAACAGGGTCAGGCGTTGCATTTATCATGCCGCAGCAGATCCAAGAGATGATTAAAACCTTTCCCAGATGTCATTCCTGGGGGCTTCATTCCCAGGGGGTTGACAAAATGTGCAAAGAATGTTCAAATGTGGGGGGTGGTGGTCGTTAATTAAAAGAAATAAGCAAACATGTGACAAACAGGTTGTAGGAAGCCATCTCATCAGACAGGAGGGTAGGGGTGTAAATACTTTACAGAAAACAAATCAGGCACATTTAAAAAGGTGCTGAATTGAAACCTGCTGGCAATCGTGTTTGAGTGTTTTAGTAAACAGAGATAGGACAGAGAGAGAGAGGCGTATGCCATTACAGAATGTGTCTGAATGAATCATTTGCAGCATGTAGTTTATCTCTTAACAGTTTAAAAAAGACCATTTACTACTATTTCAAAATATGAGAAACCCTTGGCTTCCTAATCTTCCAGTGGAAGCACATACTTGAAATAATGCTGCTTTTTCATCACTGATAGGAAATCGATGAGGGGCAACTCTGTCTATTTGATAGGAAAGAAAGGGGATTGATATCTCCGAGGCTAAGAAGAGGACGAGGAGGGGAGAGAGAGAGAGAGAGAAATAAAGAGAGAGTCAGAGTCAGAGTGAGAGATAGTGTATGTATTCGTGTGAAAGTAGGAGAGCTTGCGCAGACCCTGTCCCTTGGGTACCTCGGGCACAGGCCTGTAAATCAACCAGGGCACAGACGCCGGCTCCTTAACCCTGCTTTATGACCCTGCAACTGAATTACACTGGCCGGTCAACGGCCACGGCAATCTCACCATCTCTTTCTGTAAGTCATGCATCAGGAGTGATTCACCTCCCAGGCCATGCACACAGAGAGACTCATCCCAGGCCCTCTCTCAGAGGAATTCCCAACGGAGGAACTGTTTGTCTCAGCCTTAGTTTGAAAGATGGGCTAGTTAACATGAGTCAATACTACGGTACAGACTGAACGGAATACTGTTCCCGCCTTGACTGCTGTATTTCAGAAATTTCACATTTTTGTCACTAAATGAACACCAAGTGTGTGTGTGTGTGTGTGTGTGCCTAAATGACATTTACATAATTAACAACTTGGCAGTTCAAACGCGAAACTGAACAGCATCCTGACTACCACCAAGTAAACAATAGCTTCCTAAATGGAAGAGCTTATCTAGTAAAGCTGGCATGAGAGGCTATCTTTCGAGTGTCGGCAGAGATCTGTGGAAGCGCGTTCAAACACGCTTCATTGTCAAAGCATAAAATTAGCCCTCATTTACAAAACTTAATCAGGACTGTCTCTTTTGACACCAGCGATTTAATTAAAACAGAGGTCTCTAATTAAAACAATTATGCACACCTCCTCCTTGCCTAATAGACAATTGCCCCACAACCCAGTAAAGTGGTACGCAGCGCAGCAAAGCAGATGAAGGGAATTATTCAAAAGACGCTTCACACACACACACACACACTCACATGCAGCGCATCTGGGATTCAAGCCTATTATTTGTGTTCAGAAATCAGCACCCTGCTAAAACCACCATAATGGAATTGACACCACATCTAGTTCTAGAGTTGGTTCAAGGGAAAGCACTTTACAAGCAGAATGAATGGCTGTTGTGAGTCATGAGTTGTGAGTCGACAGTCATGAGTCGGGAGCCGTGTCAAAGAAGTAGCGCTCATAGGAGGCAAAGAAACCACTGGAAAACTTGTGAACTCCCCTTCTGAACTTAATTGCTATTTCATCAAAGTGTCTCAACCATACTCAGGTCAGAATTGTCACCAGTTAATATTCCCAATGAAAAAACTGATCTGATCTCTGATTTGTTGTAAAAACTGATTTAATTATTTGAATTATAAGTATTAATGAGTAAATCTTGATGCGAAGAGAAACAATACACACACACACAAACACAAACACACAGTCCTGAGAGTCCATTTCATTGTGTCCCTCTCCTGCACTCAATCACTCCTCACTCACCCAATTCTCCAGAGCACCTTCAGTTTAATTTATCATACAGCACTATTGACAGAGAATATTGCCCCCAGTGGGGTGTTTAAACCCAGAGGCAAGGGTGGCGGGGGGTAACCTCCCTTTGAAATGTATTATTGAAAAATTTCGGAGAAGTGGTTGAGATTATACATTTTTCTTTGACATCCAAAGATAAACTTACATATTCATATATATATATTTTTTTAATTACAAAAATCAATGGAATGTTTTCACTCCCTTCGATGCTGGTGATTCATGTCCATAACTGGTCACCTGCTCGAACAACAGTGAAGGTGATTGGTGTTAACTGTTTTACAGACAAGGGTTAGTTTCCTGACAAAATTAGACCCCCTGACAACCTGACCTCTAACTTACTTCTGCCAGCGGATTGATGTCTTACTCCACACACACACACACTCGCACACGCACACAAGCACACACACACACCCACACATCACTACAGTAGCTAATTATATCAAACACTGGATCTCTGAGATGTGTGAATGTGTGTGTGTGTGTGTGTGTGTGTGCGTGTGTGTGTGTGTGTGTGTGTGCGTGTGTGAACGTGTGAACGTGTGAACGTGAGAAGGGGAATGAGAGAGTCAGTAGAGAAAGAGAGGGTGAAGTAGACAGTGGCAGAAGTACCCCACAGATGCCCCACCGACCAGTCTGTGCCAACATGGCTGAAGAGGTCAAGTGGTGAAAAGAGGCGTTTAAGAGCCAATGGCTTAAATGGTCAATTGGTCAATGGCTTAAAGTGCTGAAGTTAATCATCAACATAAAAGATAGATCATGCGAAGGACTGTGATTTGGGGATCAAGAAAGCGAGTCCATAATCAGTGTCTGACGCCTTCATGTGTCATCACAGGAAATAATGGACTGTCACATTAAACCGCTGTTATTCATAATCACTCAGGATCGGGTGAAATTCGATCTCTGACCACATCTCAGAGGCAAGACATCTGTGGTTTCGCCTTGGCTCCTAATCTATTATGTGTAATCTTTGGGCAATTTATCTGCAAATGACATGCAAAAAAAAAAACTGAGCACTAATCCTGACTCAGATGCTGAGTAAATGACCAGAGAGTAGAGTCATTATGAGCGCCAGTGTCCTCGACAGCATGCGGCAGTGGCTGATTAAAACGGAGAGGGCGACTAATCTAACCGAGGGTGAAATGACTAACACACAAGCCAACCGGCTCATAGCTGCTCCAGTCTGATGGCATCTTCTGAAAGAGCACGACGTTTAAGACCAACAGCAGCTTTCTCAAATTCTGACTGCATGTAGCACAGACTCGTTAATCTGATTAAAGTGATAAGGCTCCATCTCAGGCCTTCGCATTACTCAAAATGAGCTCTCATGGAAAACAGACATTTTGTTTATTTTGATGGCCTCACTTGAGGTGCGTTGTATTGGGCATTGAAGTGGGAGCAATGGAATGCCCAAATGTCATTAAATAGAACCTGACTGCTTTCATCATATCAGGTTATCCCAGTCACTGTGTTTGGGAGAAGTAGTAACGTTCAGCACCCTTCTCTGACAAACAAGCATAAACACTCTAGAACTAACTAGAATTAAGGGGGCTTATAAAGGAAAAGGCAAGAAAGTAGAGGGAGACTGCGGTGAGGTTCTTATGTTAAGTGACGTTTGCTCTGCATACACGAGGAAGAGGGGGGTTACAAAATAAAGGATAAGAAGAGAGGAAGAGTGAAAGCCAAAGTAAACTACTCACAGCTTCTCCAAGGCGACCAGCCCGAAAAAGGAGCCATTTTTTAAGAGGGCGATTTTGTTGTTGCTGAGGATCCTGAAGGAAGACAAGAGAACACCACACAACCCTGTTAGTTCCGTGAGACACACCTGCTCATGCTTTGACATGAAACCATACCTCATATTTATGCAAACAATCGGGAAAACCTGGCCATCTGAAGATCACTTGAGTGAGTAAGGTGTCATTCATATGAACTGCTGTCATATGTTTGTCAGCTCATGCGTGGCAGACTTGGTTTGAATCGGGGTAACGATCACACAGCTAATGATGATCCCCTTCCACAGCTGTGGCATCACCAGGAGAGCATAATTACATCATCAACAGCATGCATCGGATCAATAAGAAACCAATACAGAACCTCCAGCTCCTAGTCCAATAGGATTATTGGTAAACCTTTGACCCCTACAATAAACAACTCAAGGGCTAATATTTGGCGTTGGTATCGTGAGACGAGCTTGGGGATTTTCAAGAGGGCTCCGTTCAATAAACAAAACAGTGTTGCTGTCATTCTCACACACACACAAACACACATAAACACACACACACATTCTTCAGGGACATTCAGCTGCTTTCTCTCACTGATGTTTCACTGCAACATATGCTGATTAGATCAGATTCATAGGTTTGTCCCAATGGAGGTTTCTACTTAAAAACACTGAATCAACTTGAGCAACCTCTAGGCAAAACAAATTCACACACACACAAACACATTCACTCACTCACACACACACACACACACACACACACACACACACACACACACACACACACACAGAAAGACAGATAAAGACACTGAGCAGGCTCCTCAGGTGTCGTGAAGCGTGGTCTCAGGTGGCTCGTTAGGATCGTGCGATACGGGCTGCCCAAGGCAAAGTGTTCCAATCAGACACGAGACGAGTCCTCTGGCAGCCCCGCCCAGATCTCTGTTATCTACTCCCAAGACAAACGCCTGCACCCGGCAGGAGAGAGAGTCCCGTGTGTGTGTTTGTGTGTGTGTGTGTGTGTGTGTGTGTGTTTGTGTGTGTGTGTGTGAGTGAGAGAGAGATAGAGAGAGAGAGAGAGTTGCCATTGATTTCAGCGTTCAGGCAGAAAACAAGTGTAAATTATTTTGAATGCTGAGATGGTAGTTAGAGGCCTACAGTGGGAAAAGTGACTGGGAGAGATTGTTTGTGTGTGTCTGTGTGTGTCTGTGTGTGAATGAGAGAGAGAGAAAGAATAAAGGTGAAGGAAAAAATGAAAGAGAAAGTGATCAGAAGAGGTGTCAGATAGAAGAGAGAGAGGGAGGATAAAGAAAGAGAGTGAGCGAGTGAGTGAGAACGAGAGAGAGAGCGAGAGAGAGAAAGGATGAAGGTCCTCTGATTAATGCAGCACATTCTCCTTCTACCTTGATCCGCATTACTTCAACTAGGCACGCCAGGCTGCCATTCCTTCCCTTTCAGATTTGGTATCTCGTGGAATATTGATCACTCTTGCAAGACCTTATATCATCCTGTCAGCGTCGAGGAGAGGCAGGGGGTGCGGGGCGGCAGGCAGTGCACACACCAGACAAGCTTGCTTAACATGCACGTCACCACACTTCATTTGCCCCGTCCCCACCCACCCACTCACACACACACACACACACACACTCGCTCTCTCACACCGATCAACCCAAACACCCACCACACACACACACACACACACACACACACACACACACACACACACACACACACACACACACACACACACACACTCGCTCTCTCACACCCACCCACCCAAACACCCACACACACACACACACACTCACACCCATTCACACTCACACACACTCACACACTCGCTCTCTCACACCCACCCACCCACACACTCACACACAGACACACACTCACTCTCTCACACCCACTCACCCAAACACCACACACTCACACCCATTTACACTCACACAGACACACACATACACACACGCTCTCTATCTCTCACTCACACACACAAATTAACACACATGCATTCAGGCATTTCTCTCCATCATACACACACACACTCTCTATATCACACACACACACATTAACACACTCGCACACACACTCTGTCTCTTTTGCACATATACTCTTTACACACCCACTCACACACACATATTCAAACATACTCACATTTACATACACATACGCACATATACACACACTCCTCTTCGAAGGCAAGGTCGGCCCACTGCCGCCTCTTCCTCATCCTCCAAGGTCGGCCGTGAGCCCTGGGGAGAGTGGCCGTGGAAACGGCGGTAATTGGGGCGTGTCACAAGTCACCGTGGTGACGCATTCCTTTAGCCCTCCAGCCAGCTTACACATCCTCCATTCCAAAGCCTCCCAGCTGAAATGACACTTCCCCTGCCAGAGTAGCATTTGTATGCACATGTAAACATTCACAAACACACAAGTACACACACAGGCACACACACGCACAAACACAAAGACAAAAATACATCCACACACACACACACACACACACACATAAAACAAACCGAACTGCACCAACAAACAACAAACACATCCGTACCTGGGTCTTTGAAATTGAATTTGAAACTTGAACAATAGACTTTCAGATTCTGAACTGAGGCCTGGTATTGCAGACCTCCCTGAGATATTCAAGCATTTTCAGCTGACAGCACTGCTGTCTAACATTATTTGCAGTAATAAAATCTCAGTTTAATTAAAAGTATAAATTAAATCAAACAGAGCCTGAAACTATCCATGTATATATTTTACATGGTGCACGGAACATTAAGAAGCTTGGGACTCAAGAACATAAAATATGATGCACCAGAGCTAGTGGGAAGTATTAAGTCCGGGGAATAAGTTCAGTAAAGTCTGCCTAGCCAGTTTTAGCAACCTGGATAATGTTGAATAGTTAATGCCAGGCAAGCAAGCGATTTTCTCTCTCTCTCTCTGTCAAACACACACACAAACACATTCTCTTGCCCTCGCAGACACACATTCTCCTTCTCTCTCTGTCTCTCGCTCTTTCTCTCTCTCTCTCACACACACACACACACACACTCTTGACTCTGCATCTTAAGAACCTCACTTCGAGTCAGCTCTCATTTGTTCCTTCATGGCCACTGAAGCAGTTTATGGCCCTGATGACTCAGACCCAGTCGGGCGGCGACACCCAAAACAAACAACTCATTGATGCTCGGCACAATTAAAGTAAATTAGCATTTCAACACCCACACTGCAGCCAGTTAGCACACATCATGTGACAGTGTGTGGAGCGGAACACGGCAAAATGGCATCACATGACGTCAAAGACTTCAATGAATGGGATCGTTAGGACTTGGGACTTGTAATGTCATCAGGAGACTGGAAGTTATGAATATGGAAATCATGAATCTGAGGTTTCATGCAGAGAACACAACTCTGTTTTACTTTAAAAAGGAACTACAGCTATCGGAGACCTTTTCAGTTTTATTCCTTTGCCTGAATGAACCTTTGACACTTTCATTCGCTGTGAATGGCTTGGCTATTAGCACTT
This sequence comes from Sprattus sprattus, assembly GCF_963457725.1. Taxonomy (NCBI): domain Eukaryota; kingdom Metazoa; phylum Chordata; class Actinopteri; order Clupeiformes; family Clupeidae; genus Sprattus; species Sprattus sprattus. The sequence continues at coordinate 14,348,161 of NC_137910.1, read as the reverse complement.
TCAATGAAAAAGAAAATACTCACACACAGTACTTGTACAGTAAGCAAAATCCCAGATAGCAAATACTGCTGAAAGCCAGCAAAAACTGAAGAACTCCATCACAGCACGGCATGAACTAAACAATGAAGAACCCCATGACATTTTTTTATTTCCCCAGAAAGACTTAAAAACAGGCCAATGATAAAATCCCTGTGGGGAAGGGGAGTTAACTGTCACCAGCAATCGCATTACAGCCGGTATATGCCGAATGACCTTAATACGCCCAGCACTGTGGAATTATTTCCATCGTGTAGGTGTCAAACTCAATTGAAAACCTTCACCACAACTCAATGTGACGGAGGGGATAATGAATAGCCGGGTCCCCATTTGCCCTGTGTATTGCAGAATTATTGAACACACCTTGGGCTGAGTAAATGATACCAAGAGTAAGGCCCGCTAATGGAATTGATGGTGCTGAGAAAGTCTGTTTGAAATAAGAGTCTGCGGTCATGGGCGGTTCAAGATTTGCTGACGGAGCAAAATTGCAAAGCGTAGTACGTGATATTGTGCCTTTATGACCTCTGTGAATATCTGACGTTCATATTGGACAGCACATCCTCCTGTAGGCTACCAGGTCTTTGAAGATCAAAGAAAAACCACCTCTGCTGGGAATCACACACTGAAGGTATGACAGAGCAGATTATTCCCTGCATTTCACAGGAAGGAAATGTGAATGAACCTTACTGCATCTTTATAACTATATTATGCCCCACAGCATGGCAGACCCAAAGGCGGACGAGGCCCGAGTCTGGGACGCATCTGGCACGGATCCGCCTGGCCCAGCCCAGCCCCAGCCTGAAGTCTGATGGAAGGGAGGAATGAAACCATGATGATACCATGATTTTATAGGAAGAAAATGTGAAAAAAACCTTAATGCATCCTTCAAAGGAAACCCCCCAAAAAACAGCACCCTGACATTGCTGAGTCAGAGGTGGATCCCAGGCCATATCTACTACGCAGTCAGCTGTCATCTCACAGGACTGCCTTTGACCCTCGAGGCAAGTGAGATGTGACTGGTGTGGGGCTGATCGGAGCAGCAGGCATGCATCTGCAGCTGCACCTCTGAGCTCTTCCAGCTCAACCCTGCGACTGTGCTGTCAGGAAGCCACGCTGAAGCCTGCTTCCTCATCCCATTCATCAGAATCCCACCCTGATCTTATCACCACAGATGGGCTCCTGGGAACAGCCATCGAGATATTCTCGACAGCAGCAAGAGGAGGTGAGGAACACCCCCCCCCCCCCAACTCACCCCACAAAAAAGTCTTCTCAAACAAAGAACGATAATTACACAGGGGAAGTAGCAAAAAACTCACAGTGCAGTGTAGATTAATTTCTCTTTAGCTAGATGCCATATTGATTCAGTGGCTGGGATGTCTGTAAATAAACCCTGATAAAAGGGTTATTATTTCTCAAGTTCATTTGAAATAACCAACATATGACAAACCACAAATCTGAGAGGGGGCACTGCAGGCACCCTGATGAAAAAGAGCTACCGACAAAAAAAAGAAATGAAGGAAAACTCCATGCAGCAATTAGACCACACATAAACTCAAGGACACACTGAAATATCAACATCAAGCCCTCAGAAGCAAAACACTGCCCCAGAAAAACCATCAACACACCCACACACACACACACACGCACACACACACACACACACACAGAGGGAAAGCAGCAGGCTGTGGGGTGAGTTCCTGGGGGCCATGGCTGACGAGCTCACCACAGCACCGCGCCGTGCCCCACCGTCCCAGCCATCTCTCTCTCAGCGCTGCTTCTGCCGTACACTGGCCCTGGGCGCTAGGGGAGCCGTCGCAGAGACAGGGTGCTTCTGTTTGTGCAAACTCGAGCGTGTCCTGCTCTGTTTATGGGGCGGATAAAGCAGCTGGTCCGTGACCCCTGCATGCCTCCGTTTCTCCATCCTTTCTTTTCTCTCTCGCTCTCTCTCCCCCCCTCTCTTTTCACCAGGCCTCTGTGCAACCTCCAGGAAATCAGAGGCAAAACATAATTGTACATTATGTAAACAGGGCTGTGGCGAAATCCAAGAGTGTCCTTCCAACTTTGTATTTACAATATCAATTATGTTCTCCAAGGATAAGCAGAGTTCAGAGAAGGCGGGCGCATTAAATGTTTGTCTCACCCAGCAAAGGGCTCAGCAAATGGTCTATGTCATCTATCTCTCTATCTCTCTATCGCTCTGTCTCTTTCTCACTTTTTCTCTCTCTTTCTCTCTTTCTCTAAACAATCTGAACAGGAAATGGTTAAGGCCTGTGCAATCATGGAGGTCCACCTCTACATTTGCATAACACAAACAACCACACACAAGAGACAACATGCCCGTACAGTATATCAAGTTTGGAGTGACCGACACTAAAAAAAGGCACTTTTTATAACCGTTGAGGGGGTAAGGAAAGATGCCACATTTAGATGATGTTATCACACATTTTGGAAAGCCTTTTTCAAGGGAAAAGATGTTCTGGTTCATCTCAACTAGGTTCAATAATTTAATAGGCTGGATGTAGCCTCACTCTGATGTAAGTTGTTTGTGCTGTGAATCCCTTTCATAACAATTCAGATCTACACACATTAGCACAAGCACATCCCACATTGCAGCAAGCACAAGTGGACTACAATGGAATGTTTTCAGATCTCAATGAAAGCAGTGGATACTGGCTGTCTGCACCAGGCTAACGATATCTGACAAAATACGACAACGCTAAACTGCATCGATTTTGCTTCCAGGCCGATTGTAAAGCAGTGTGTCTGGCTAGTGTGAACTGGTTGATGGGGAACAAGATACAGGAAAAGTGTCTGGCCCGATTAGTGTGCTGCTCTGTGGGATCTTGACATTATTAATAACATCTGGGCCTTGTAACTCCCATCCCTGTCCCTCATCCCAGCCCTCATATCGCAAGACATTGACTCTTTATGAGACACACACAAACACGCACACACATAATATTTCTTTCTTTCTCTCTATGTTTCTCACAAACACACAATCCATCTAATCCCCCACCCCCATGCACCCCACAAACACACACAACATAGTCAGTCGTCTTCATCGAGGACGCGCTCTAAGAATTCTAAGAAGTCTGCAGTGCACCCAAAGAATTCCGGCTCATTTATTATAAAAACGGCAGAAACGAAAATAACTCAAATTGCTGTAATCCAGAGACACCAATCACAGGGACCCAAGTAGGGGAAAGATCAAAATGTGAACTATTACAAACATCCAGAGAGGCCGGCCCCAGGCTTTCCAGCCACTTCTACTGAAACGTCCAAACCCTGTGTTATTCTATAATATCGGGTTACTAGAAACAGCTAACCAAAATAACATATTTCATATCGACTAACATTGACCTTGGACGCGAAACAGACATTGCTCTGGAGTTCAAGTGGGTATTAGGAGAGCTGCGAATAGGAACGGAACGGAGAACAGAAGGACTCCTCCCATGGCACTGCCACCATCAGGAAGGAGGTGGGACAGCTTCCCCGTTGGCATGTTATAAGATAGCAGGTGAATACTTCTTTAGTCCGTTAACAGCCCTTTCGTTACAAATATAGTCGATTGAGAGCATTGAATGACTAATCCCTCTCAGTCAGAGTGTTCCCAGTGGGGGTTAAGTCTGTGTTAGCAGCGCTGTGTGTCGTTTGAGCAACAGGGATCCCCTGCGAAGACCACAAATGGGAGATTATGTATTTACAGATGCATTCGGCCCACCCTGGTGTGATGTGATCTCATGGAAAAGGAGTGTCATCTTAGATCATGTGCATTAATCTGATTATCTGAGGAGTGGGTTGAGATGAGAGAAAGAGAGAGGGGGAGGGGAGGGGGCTGACAGTGTGATAAATTGATATGAAGGTTTGTGAATGTAAACCATGACACCATCATAAGACTGCTCATTTTCTATTTTGTCGCTTTTGCACACGTGCACTTGATCTATAATTTGCCAAATCACACAGCGCATCTATCAGAGTTATTTTTTTTTGCACATTTACAAATGAAGCTGCTATAATTGCCATGAAGCGATCACACCCAGCAAAAAAAGAGAAGCTCGAATCGCTGAATGGATTAAAGTGTCACATTTTTACGATGTTATAAGAAGCCAAAGAGCACAACATACTTCTGAGGGTTTCGACTGTCAGTGGGACACCAGACTTACGACAGTTTAAATAACCCCTGTATTTATCCAGCCCCAGAAGGAGGGAGGCAGGATCTGCAGACCAAGGAGCATATCCTTGGCAGGCCTCTTATGTTTTTTTCTTAATATTTTTAGACGTTTGACACTCTCAACGCCCTCAGACACATTCTTGAGTTTCCCGAGGTGTAGCCGTGGAGATCAGCAGGCCTCTTTGTGCGTTAGGGTATTACTATTATTATTATTTCTCAGGTCACGACCATATGCTTGAGATCACTTAATTGCTTTGCGGCTTTATTGAGTATCTTCCCTAAAACTGAAGCGATGAAACAATCGTTTGTAACCTGAGTCATTTTATTGATGACACAATAAAAACCGCTGATCGCGCGAGCCTGTATAAACTGAATGAGTGTACACAGTGGGCAAGCCACTAATCTCCTGCTTCCTAATGCTTGTGGAAATTAGAGCCATAAAATAAACCCAAAGCACCTCATTCTAAAACAAAGTGCTATTAAAAGTTTTGGAAGAAACCATCAATTTCAGCTGCGGCAGAGCAATCACTCAGCGTAGCGGATGGAGTGGCACTGTTTTCATAGCTTGAAGGGACACAGTCACTGGAGACACTCTTGGATCCAAAGACAGACACTGTTTTCTAAAGGCTGT
>NC_137910.1:14320823-14338323 GCF_963457725.1 Sprattus sprattus | reverse complement strand
AATATATATGTGATTTATTACATTTGATGTAATAACAAAATGTGAACTTCCAACAAACTTAACATTATTATTTATTACGTTTGTGGAAAACAAGTTATTTAGTCTGTGGCAACAAGTATTACATTTGTGGGATCATAATCTTTAAAAAGTGCAGGTTTGTATTACATTTGTGGTTTATAACATTTGTGGGTGTAACTCTTCTAACAATAGTAGTGCATACCTCTTGATAGATGGCACCATTGCATTTTATGTTGGGAATATGTACTTTATCTGACCTTAGGGTATGCGTCCATAACCATTATCTTATCCAATGCAAATGTAGTCTCCATCACTGTATACTACTCATAGTAACTGTTAAAGAGTAAAATACTCTATTAAGTTTTACTATTATACTACTCTAGTATGTCACATCTGTTGTCTACCTGTACGGTTCGTATTAAGCTAGAATAAGCCTTGTAGCAAAAATATCAATCAAGGCAAATTGTGGTTACACATTTAACATTATGATACAAACATGAGTTCTGCACATCCTTCAGCAAACTCCTTGATGTACTAAAAAGGTTAAAGAAAGCAACTTAAGGCAGGAGTTCTTTAATTTCTGCTACACTTCCAGGTGGAAGACACGTGGTCTGAAAAGTATTAATACTTTTCTATGATTCACCTATGCTTTAACTATGATCTGCCGTAGCAAAGTTTGTGTTCCTCCCTGCATTCCTGATAGCTTAATATGAAAACCACTATTTCACTTATGCACTATCTTTGTGATATCTCCATCTGTGAGCATAATGGTTAGGACAAGGTCAGTTAAAGTGAATGCCACAGCGCTTGATGAGTTATTTCTTAAAGTGCCACCTATTTCAAATTGCCTCTGCACTCATAATCACTATAAAGGTCTTGTGATGTTTTAAAGTGTCCCTGCAAATGATGGTTTCATATCCATCCTTCCAGTACCGCAGACGCAGTAATGTATAAAGTAGTAGGCAGTTTAAAAAAAGTTTAAAATCATATCAGTTAGCCTACTTTTACATTTCTTGCATACAGTTTTGAAAGTGAGCCATTTATTCTGTGCTAAGTTAATTAATGAAGATAAATGGACCACATTCTCCTCCAAGTGAGAGGCCATTGGGACACAAGGGATTATTAAGGCTATGGAGACAAGACAGCAGGAAATATTTCCCTTTCCTCCAACCACTGATTGCAAGGATGGGTTTTATAAATGGGACAACTGGAAATACACATGCTAAGTTTTAACTACAAAATAAACGTGCTGTTACTTCTCTTCTTGCTCAATGATTAGCTTAACGAATGGCACTACCCTTCCATTCCAGAGTATGATAAACTATCTAACTTTTAAAGAAGGGTGTTCTTGGAACCACCAAACTATTCAATGATATCTCTATAATTTCGTCACCAGCTAAAGTAAGTTGCAAGCTTCAGCTGACACACCCACCACCGCTGCTGAAGTTGAAATACCAACTCATTCAAATCGATCATACTTACAGGGAAACTGTCGTATTGGGAAGAAAACTGGGCTGCAAAGTGTCAAGCAAGTCTGCGTCGTTACACACGACTTTGACGCGGACGTTTTGCCTGCTCAGCTCTTTCGACCTTTCCGAAGTGCAATGACAGCTGTCAATAATCAGGTCTGGGCAGTTCCTGTTGGTTGATACACTCCTCCACAATCCCAAAACGACACAAAGTAACGTGAGGAGTTTCATCATTTGGGAAATTTCTACAAATTTCTACAAGTACAAGTTGTTAAGGCATTCATTCCCTTAACAAGGAATCGATTGAGGTCATGTCATAGCGTGTGTGCATAGGTGATAGGACACGTTGACTGCGCTGGAGTCACCTGTCCCCGTTCTCTTTAGAAAGTGTCGTAGCGTCTGAATGGAAAGCCACTCCACTCCTGAATGGAAAAGTATTATAACATCATCACATTTGTTCGATAGCTTCTGAATCGACGAGTGCTATACTTGTGCACTTCCACAGGCATGGTTAGAGGTAGACGTAAAGTGACAACTTTCAAAAGTTAATCCAGCTATCCTACGATATCCCGCGATTTCTTTCCCGTGCATGGCATAACGGTCTGTTCCGATTTCAGGCTGTCCAGCCTCTAGCTTGACTTCGTCAATCTCTTGAGATCCTCTGCATATTTTCCATTGCGTAAAAAAGTTACATAGCGCGTCCGTACAGTATCACAACTATCAACAGGTTGTTCCTTGCTCGTGCATTCCCACTCATTGGGAACCCGGCGAAGTCCCTCCTTCCTGGGGGGACAAACTGAAAGAACCTTGGTGTTTTTATTGGCTCAGAGTTCACCACATGACTGAATGCTGCTTAATTTTCCAAATGAGGCATATAGGACTTGACAAATTGCTAATGGAATTACTCAGAGCGCTGAAATTCTATAGCTATGTGGCTGGTATTTCCCCTTGTATTTTAAAGCATATGTAATGTTGTAATTTCAAATTCTGTGAACATGAAAGCTATAGCATTGACAAAATAACTTAACCACTATCAGTAAATTGCGAGAAATGTGATAGACTAGCCCTTTACTTTAGCAAGGATGTGGTAAGAAAAAAAATAAAGTATGCAATAGACCTACTTAAATCTTTAAGTATGTATGGCATACCTCTGATGTTCTTGTCTGTTATTGTTATTGTAAATCTGAATTGGTTTCCACTTACGTAATATACAAATACAGATTTCCTCAATGTAGAGATATTTTTTTAATTCTGTAGCAAAGCAACAAAACAAGTTAACTTGCTGAAATCCAAACTCCATGTCTAATCATGGAGCACCAGGTCTTGATGATGGCAAGCTAGTTTAAAAGAATGTGACTCAGGCAGAGATCTCAGGTACTGTATAGGCTAGTCCTGTGCCCCATGCTAAAATTGAAACCTCAGGTTTTGACAGACTTTTTATATTGTGGCAGACATGCCTTGTTGCGTTGAGATGACAAAGCCCTCATTTTCTGTGCCTATTTGGTTTCTAGGTTACAAGCTTGATCCCATGCTGAGCGAGACTGGAAGTAATTGCGCTCCTATTGTATTCATGAGAGATACATGCCTCTATTTTAGCTTTTATACAAATTGAAGCTAAATGAACTCAAGTGAAATCTCTTGGCAACCATTACTTCATGATAGGAGAGGAGCACAGGATGGGAGAGGTGAAATTGGTATTGGTACTTGGGTCCGCCTGAGTTTAGCTGTGGACATGGCAGTTGAATGCATGACATGGCCCATTAACAGGACAGGGAGCAGGCTTGCCTTCTGTTGTCTGCATGCAGCTATTGAGTGTTGAGATGGAACGCTAACGCATTAGCTCCACAAACAATGGCCATCACCCTGTCCCCACTATGGGGATGGATCCATTACGCTCGAGTGAGGTTTGACTTGTGTGGGAGAAGGGCGCTGGATACTCACTGCTCCGCCCAGAACTCTCAGGAGCTCAAGATGAAGAGGTGTTTCTTTCTTGCTTGCTTGCTTTCTCCCACTCCCATGCACTCTCTCTCTTTCTCCCACTCCCATGCACTCTCTCTCTCTTTCTCCCACTCCCATGCACTCTCTCTCTCTCTTTCTCCCACTCCCATGCACTCTCTCTCTTTCTCTCACTCCCATGCACTCGCTCTCTCCCTTTTCCTGTGGCCCTCTTTCTCCATCACTCTTTCTCTCTATTTTCTCTCTCTCTCTTTCTCCCTCCCTTGAGCACTCTTTCCATCTCTTTTCCTCAACATCCCGCTTTGTATCTCCTTCTCTATCTGTATCTTTTTATATATTTTCCTCTCTCTCTATTCCCCTCTCGCTTTCTATCTCCCTCTCTCTCTCTCTTTCTGTTTGAGGGAAGAGGAGGCTATACAGTTTAGCACAGGGACATCAATCACGCGCGCGGCAGCCTGTTGAATGTATGTGATTATCGTGGCTGTGTCTGTGTGTGTGTGTGTGTGTGTGTGTGTGTGTGTGTGTGTGTGTGTGTGTGTGTGTGTGTGTGTGTGTGTGTGTGTGTGTGTGTGTGTGTGTGTGTGTGTGTGAGATTATCGTGGCTGGGTCGGCGGTGGAAGACAGAAGCCCTAGCAGCTGCAGCGAGGCTAGGAGGCAGGGGTGAAGTGCTTCCCCTGAGCCCAGTGCCGCGCTGCTCACTCCCCACGCCAAATTCCTCTCTCATTACCCACCCTGTCCCACAGAGAGACGGTTAGCACCAAAGAGAGAGAGAGGTGGAGAGAGAGGGGGGGGGGGGAGAAGGGGAGGATGGGAATGAGAGAGTGAATGTGTGAAAGAAGACAAAAAAGATAGAACAGAGAGATAAGATAGAAAGAATGCGAAGGTCTTAATTTTCCTTGCTAACCTGCCTAAATCCTCTCGTCTCGTTAGCTGTTAACTTGATAGCTAAACCGTTCACACTTCATCCTCAAGAAAAGAAAGGTAGTCTTTTTATACTTTACATACTTTTCCATTCTGTGGGCAAATTCCTACATAATAAAAATGTAGCTACCTCCTTGAATAACCTCCTTACTCCCCATTGTTGCTCCCTTGCCTCCCCGTATGGATTGTTTACACAGATGTACTTTCACCTTGCTTTGGAAAGTTTGAGGGAATCTTCCCCCCATCTAGCCGGCCCCAGGGACAAGCAGGATAGAGCTGACATCATCATCATCATCATCCGAGGAGATAAATCTTTAATGGAATAGCGGCAGGAACTCGTTGGACGTGGGCCACGGGCCGCTAAAAAACAGGCTACTTGTGTCTCTCGTCTCTAATGGGAAGCAGAGAAATCACGAAAGGCCGTGGCCACTGCCTAAATATTTTTTTTTCCATGTGGCGAAGGGGGAGAGTTTCTTAAGTCGACGAGAAGAGCAATGTGATAAACAAAACAAAATGGACAGTGAAAGACTGCAACATGTCAGGCAGGGGGAAACTCGCACAAGTCTGTTGCCGTGGAGGAGTGACAAGCAATTAGTTATCGTGGGCTATTACTGTAAGACCATGAGAGGAGGACTCTTTCATTAGTGCATAATGGAACGACAAAGTTAATGGTTTCGAACCGTTTCGAATGCCGTCTCGATACGCTGCTCCTGTTTCCCCAGTCGCTCGTCTGACAGGCACGACGTGTGTTAGCACTCGTAGCTCTCCATTTTTCTGTCGTGACAAAGACAAATGAGCACGAGGTATGAGGCAATCATGATCCTCACTAAATATTTACAAGCACCTCTTCGAAGAGCAAATCGCTACCGCATCGGAGCGACAAAAGCTTAATTATAACTTCATGGGGTCTGATTGATTTGTTTTTCTTTCTTCCTGGCCAGGGACACACCACTGAGTTTCTCTGTCTAATCTTCCCCACACTATATTTATAGCCTCTGTCATGTGTGCAAGGGAAATTATCAGCAACTGAAATGGAAAAAAGGGGTCTGTTTGTGCACATGCCTGGCCAAATGAAATTGGGAACCATATCAGTGAAGAAAGGTCAGTATCATTCATCTCCCATTGCAATGAGCTTTGTAGTAGCACATTCTGCCTGGCACAACGACAAGTCTCCTTCAGGAAGACCCTACAATTAAAAAACCATCGGTTTGATATGCCCGCTGGCCAGAGCTTTTCGTTTTACCCGGAGTGGCCCCAGTTAACTTGGCAAGCATTCGAAAGCCAATGTTAGCTCATCTTATGTGTTCCATTGTTGTGGAAATTACCCTTGTGGGGCAGAATCTCTTCCAAATCATGGTCATTTCACATCACATCTTCAACATCATATCAACAAATGCAATAACATAAAAATATCAGAAATAAGCTCAGCATCAAGCCTATCCACTGAAGGCAGGCTGTACTGTATATATAGCTACTGTTATACATGGCTATTCTTAGACACGCCAACCTAGTGTGCCATGCCTTAAGGTGACACACACACACAGACAATTCCTGACAGGTAAATAGATGGCTAGATGGATATCAACACACACAGCTGTGTCTTCCCCCCGCTCACGACTCCTTACTCCAAGAATATCAGGAGTGACGTTGGGGATGTCAACAAGACTAAGATGAAACAAGGTGCTCAGAGCATCTATTGAATGTGTTAGATGCACAGCACAGATACTTTTGAAACAGCATCTCAGAATCTCGAGCGAGCCCCTATAAGGAAAGCTGTGCTTTGTGTTTTTAAAAATGAATGTCAAATCACTTCTACAGTGCACAATGGCAGGAGGAAGTGGAGGAAGTGACATCTATAAACAACTCTGCGATATTTCCCGATACTCTCAAGTACCAGGAAACCAACGAGACAGGCCTTCTAGAGAGGTCATAAAAGTCTCTAGCCTGGTGCAGCAGCTGTTTTGGCTTATCTCATTAAGGGTTTTGACAAAAGGGAGGGCCAGCGTGGTTTTAATCCGCGGTAGACTGCAGCCGTTTTTAACGTGCGATGATGTGAGCTGGCGGCGGCGGCGTGTGTCCGCAGTGTTCCGGTGACAGGGTGGACCCGGTGACAGGCCCGGCCACCAGGGCTCGCTGCCACGCTGAGGTTCTGGCTTGGAGAGGGACGTGGCAGCACACGGCACCCACTGCTTCCAAAAACAACCACGCAGACTCTCAGAGCACACCAGACCAGGCGGACAAAAAGGCCCCCAAGAAACAGGCCACCTTAACTGACTGACTAACACACTGCCACAGCCTTCCCTTTTTTCTTTTTAAAACGAAGCAAATGAAATTCAATTATTCTAATTCCTTTTTTTTTTAATTCCTTCTCCGCTTTATTGCGGCCCATTCGCTATGCTCCCACTCCTATTGTGAGCTCAGCCCGGCCAGACAAATGTATCTGGGGCCGCTGCTGCCGACATGTGCGACAGCACGGGCCCAGCGGAGTCATGTCGTGGGTGACTCCTGCCCTCTAAAGCATCCGAGTCCCCGGCAGCTAATCCGGGGCGCTGGAAGAAGGCGCCAAATGAATAGATGCTCCTTCCCCTGGGAGAGCTGCTTCCCATGGATAGAGACGAGCGTCTCGGGCCATCCTCTGCTTGTCCTCAGAGCTGCCAGTCCGTGTAATCCTTCTGTTCTTGCCTTTTGCTTTCTCGACTGTGAATGGGATGTAATGTTTGTACACGCACGGAGACACAATCAAAGCTGACGCACATATTCAGACGTAATTTTCGTGTATGCCCATCCAAACAAACACACAGTTGCATGTGCATACAGAGAGGCAAATAAGTAGCCACCCAACCCGTGCACAAAACCTTGTCAAAGAGTGTCATACATTCAATTATATGAATAGATGTACATTCAGTTTACCTATTAAATGCACCTGGAAGAATGTCATGAAGTGGTTTGAGTGCATGATGATTTTTTTCAGGCACTTCCTTAAATAATCTTCCACCTCTCTAGCGTGTAACTCTCCTCTGTGAACTAAGTGTGCGTGCTCTTTTTTCACTGCAGAGGAACTCAATATCGGTCTGATTAGAACTCCCATCCCTGAGATACCTTATGTGAACTGAAATTGCGTATTGTTCTTGTGTAGAGAAAGATTTTTATAAACCAATATTTTTCACACAGAGTATATCAGCAATGTTCATCCGTTTCGTTTTTCACAGTCGGAATAACTTGTGCCCTTGATGGTATAGTATGATTGCATGGCTGTGTGCAAAGAAAGGGCTCAGTTGTTGTGTGATGTAATAAATCCGTGATCCCCAAGGGTACAGAACAGAGCTGACCTTTAACCTCGTTTATAGCAGAACCGTGAGAGGGATCCTCTATTATTCATTGTCCCAGTGAATCTAGATGGCCAGCACTGATACGGTCCACTCGGCTTGGTGGGATAATTGGTAGCTGTTTCACAGGGGTGAAGCAGGTCTGCACAGAGACGAGATGACACGACGCATTCTCCAACGGCCAGAATTTTACGCTGCGTTATCCGAGACATTCGAGGGCGGAGGAGCGGACTCGGTGCCTTCATGCCAAGGCTATTAAAAGACTTCTGCCCTGGCATGTTCCTCTGATGTCTTCTTTAGTGGCTCAGCTCTCGGCAGCCTCCCCAACCCCTTCAGTGGATGTGTGCAAACGGACAAGGATTCAAGCTCCCCCCCCCCCCCCCCTCGCCGTCCAGGCTACACAAGGCCCTGGCGAGACCAGTGAAGAGGCTTCCTTTGTTCAGTCTTTAACTCCGCTCTTTTCCTGTCATCTCGTGAGCCTGTGTTTTATCTGTGGAAACCGGAGGATGGGGAATCTGGTGAGGAAGAGATGGAGGGGTGTTTGTAGGCATCTCTGGCGAGAGCGTGGAAACTGAGGGGAACCAGCGAGGCGTGTCCGTGATGACGCCGTTTACGGTACTCGCTCTCCTTGTCATCACGCACGACAGCCGTCATTTCTGTTTGGCTTTGTTTGTGTTTCCAGAGACTTGTGCTCTTTAATCCTGATGTGGTCCGCACACACGCACACACGCACAAACACACACAGACACACACAAACTCACTTTCTCTCTCTCTCTCACACACCCCCACACACACACACACACACCCACACTCACTTTCTCTCTCACACACACACCCACATCCACACACACACACTCACACATACACGCACACATACTCACTAACTCTCTCACACAAACACACACACACACACACACACACACACACTCACTCTCACACACACACACGCACACACGCACACACACACACACACACACACACACACACACACACACACAGCCTGCTCAACCCTCTCCAATCTGGCTGCTGCTGCTCCCCTCTGCTCCGGGGATTTTTGATTGGTCCAAAACCACGGCCCTGGCTCCTGTGGCGAGCGTCTCCACTGAATGTTCTGCTGCGTCACCACAGCAAAGGGCCGGATGGAAGCCACGAGGGCCCGGCCTTGGAGAGTGCTCTGGCGTTCTGATAAAGGGGCGGGAGGGGGTTGTACGTGACCCTGGGGAGTGAGGGGGTCACACACATGTTCCGAGTCCCAAACGAGGCCAAGAGGAGAGGCGCACACACACACAATGCCCGCGGTGAGAAGCGCCCGAGAAGGGCCACTAGAGCATCTGCTACTGGGATGGTGTGTCAAGACACACAAACACACAAGGGTGTGGAGCGAGGGAAGGAGGGAGGAGTGCTGTTTTCATTTTTTATTTCCAATTATTTTGTCTGTCTGTTTTCTCTCCCCCACACCCCTCACCGCCTGGCCCCAGTCCACCACAACCACCATGCGCCCATCCCCTTTCGCTCAAGCCCAGTTGATCTTCAACCGCACCAGGACCTACCCCACATGTCAGCCCCAGCCAAGCCAAGCAGGACAGCCGGAGGGCACGGGAGAGGAGGGCAAGGGGGCCTCCTCTCCCTCTGGGTCCTCCTTGCTGCTGCTACTCTCTGGTCCTGATCCACAGCTGCTTCAGTTGTTCCTCCTGCCCTGTGGAAGAGGCTTGAGGGCCTCCTCTCCCTCTGGGTCCTCCTCGCCGCAGCTGCTCCTCTCTGGTCCTGCTCCACGCTGGCTGCGGTTGTTCCTCCTGCCCTGTGGCAGAGGCTTGAGGTCCCAGCTGGGGTAACAGTGCGGTGAACCCTCCAACTGAGAGAGCTACACCCGCGGCTCAAATGTGTGTGTGTGTGTGTGTGTGTGTGAGAGAGAGAGTGAGTGAGAGAGTGTGTGTTTGTGAGTGTGTATGTATGTGTGTGTGCGTGTGTGTCTGTCTGTCTCTCTCACATGTGTGTACCCGTGTGTGTAAGTGTGTGTGCATTTTGGGAGTGTATACAGTATGGATGCATGCGTGTGTCTATATGTTTGTGAATGAGCATGCATTTGTCTATATATGTTGGGTAAATGGGCAATAGTATGCGGACACTTTCACTTCCAAGTGAATTCAGCTACATCTGTCACACCTGTCGCTAACAAGTTGATGAAATCAAGCACACCGATGTGTAATCTCCGCAGAGAGACATTGTCAATAAAAGGACCACTAAGACAAGCTCAGTAACCTTCAAGGTGTCACAGGCACAAGATGTTACCTTTCCAACATGTCAGTTTGTCAGATTTCTGCCCAGCTGCAGAGCCGCCCCATTCAGCGGCTAGTGCTGCTATTTTGAAATGGAGAAATGTGTAAGAGCAGCGGCAGCTCAGCCATGAAGTGGTAGGCCACACTGGCCCGCAGAAAGGCACCAGTGAGTCTTAAAAGCACAGAGAGCATAAAAATGGCTGGTCCTCAGTGGAAGCACTTCCCTCTGCCTATTACCCTGCCTCTGGTGGCAACCTTAGCATTAGCATTAGCATATTCATCAAGAACTTACATGTAATGTCGCAGGTTCCCACAGCCAAGCACTTGCACAGTGACGTTTAAGATCAACATACACAGTGGCAAGAGTCGTATGAGGCTCACTGACATCCGACTCGGGGGCCAGTTGGCACAGTTCTCTTGAGTCCCGAAGCTCTCTTCAGCATCTGGTAGATGAACATGGATAAACATGGTTAAGTGGATGCGAAGAGAACACTAAGCATATGCACACAGACTAAGCTCAATGCATGAGGGGAATTCTTAAAGCTGAAGCTCTGACCCAAATACAATAAAAATAGTCTTGCCATTAGAATGTGAAGCTAATAACTGAAACAGCAATTATTGCTCATCAGTGTCCAACCCTGCTGAGACAAACACTAAGAAACCTCCGGAAATGTACGTTTATGCTTATTTGGTTTGAAAACGATTAAAGCTTCAGTGTCTGGGGTAATATGGAGTTAAACATAAGACAATTATGATACATTGTCTTAATTTCTTCTTCTCAACAGTGGAATTCCTCTGGCTTCAAGGACAGCAGATGAAATAAAGAGTTCATCAAATTCAATGGCCTCCTGAATCCTCAAATCTGTATGATAAAAAGAACACCTATCCTCTGAATCTGTATGATAAAAATAACACCTATCCTCTGAAACTGTATGATAAAGAGAACACCTAACCTCTAAATCTGTATGATAAAAAGAACACCTAACCTCTAAATCTGTATAATAAAAATAACACCTATCCTCTGAATCTGTATGATAAAAAGAACACCTAACCTCTAAATCTGCCTCCGATGTTTACAGTCAGTGTTTGCTTATGTAGAAATGGTCAGTTTTTAACATAATAATTTGGTAGTAATGATTTAGGAGTATGAAAGGTTAAGTATTTGTAACAGTCGCACATGTAGTCTGCACATGTGTGGGCTACCGGAGTGGATCTGTGGTTAAGATGTCTCTGGAAGCCCAAGTACCACACAGTTAGCTTTGCTCTGCTGAGAAAGTCTGTGAACATGTGCGTGTCCTCCATGTGTGTGTGTGTGTGTGTGTGTGTGTGTGTGTGTGTGTGTGTGTGTGTGTGTGTGTGTGTGTGTGTGTGTGTGTGTGTGTGCGTGCGTGAGTGTGTTTTTCTTCTCCCTCCTGATACCCTGGTTTTATTGAGTCATGATTACGAGCTGGAGGCCGGTGACAGATACTGTCAGTTAGCTATCAGGCATACAAGGAGCCTACAGCTGAATCAACACAGACTACTCTGTTCTACACATACACACACACACACACCACACACACACACACACACATTTCAAATTCAAGTCCACAGGCCAATGAAACCTAAACATTTCCACCTCAGCCTAATTGCAAAGGAGCCTGTAATGGAGTCAGTGCTGCAGAAGAAATTAGCTGAGGAGCGGCACAGAGCAGAGAGCGAGAGACAGACAGACGAGAGGAGCGGCACAAAGCAGAGAGCGAGAGACAGACAGACGAGAGGAAATGTAAAAACATTCAGAGGCTGTGATGCAATGAGCACGCGGCTCTACTGCGGCCCAGGCGCATCAGTGAGAAACCTCTCTCCTCTCCTCTCCTCTCCTCTCTCTGTCTCAGCCTCAGTGTGTGTGTGTGTTTATGTGTGTGTGAGAGTGTGAGAGTGTAGATGGTGCCTGTTGTCTGCTTCACCTTCATCCTTTTCTACTCCCTCCCTCTCTCTCTCTCTCTCTCTCTCTATCTAGCAATCTATCTCTTCTTTCTTTTATCTTTCTTTTGTATCATGCAAGAATATATCTGCATTTCCATGCTGCATAGTAGGAGTTAAAAATACTGCAGTCTTCCTGTTCTCTCTCTCTCTCTCTGTCCCCCCTTTCTCTCTCTTTCCCTTTCTTTCGCCCCCTTTCCCTTCCCTCCCCTCGCCTTCAGTCCCTTTCCTCTCCCCCTCCTCTCATGAGCCTGGCGGGCGTCCAAGCAAAACGTTGACCCCGATTTCTGCAGACTCTGTGCTCCTGTGGGCCATGTCCAAAGCCATGGTGCCACTCGGACTGCAGGGGAGGAGAGAAAGAGCCTGTCAGGTGTTACTGGGCAAGACTGAGTCTGCAGTAAAAGGTTAAGAAACGAACAAGAAACAAGAGGCAAGAAACAGAGTGAAAGAAACAGAGATGGAGAGAGGGGGGAGAGAGAGAAAGCCAGAGAAAGGGAGGGAAAGTGGAATGGGAAAGTGGGAGGGAGAGAGTTTGGTACATTTGCTAAAAAGGTCGAGGGGAACGTGACATTGAACAAGGAATCAATGCTTGTTTCACTGAGGGCCCACTAGCGGTGCCTGTCCCAGGGCCCCCATAGGGCCATGTGCTGGATTGACTGCCATTGCAGGAGAAAGAATAACAAAACTCTCCAGAAAGCTCAAATGGGAGTTATATGACTGTGTCAGACCAAAGAAGCCATCCATTAATTAGCATGTCCCAGCATGAGTGTCATGAGGTCAGATCGCAAACATGAAAATTACTGCGCTGTTTTCTTTTGTAACATTGAAAAAGAGTAGGCTATTTTTCATATGGAAGTTGAAAGAAAGCCGTCATCAAAAAAGCCATTCCCTCAAAATTGACACAGCCTAAATAAACAGCTGTATTTGGGTGCAATATCTTTTACTTTAAGTAATTTGACAATGTTGCTTGTTTGGTGTAAAGGTGCCCTCTGAATCAAAAGGAACTGGGTCACTGATTATGTCGCCACTCCACAGTGTGATACCCCTGCCACTGTCCCCAGTCAGATTCTGGTAAGAAGCAATGCTGCCTGTGTTTTCAGAGAAACAACATGACTACTGAGGCTGTGGCATTTTCCCTCTGTCCTCAATGACATTTGGTCATGCACATTTGAGTTTGGCTAGACCATGTTACAGTGCCCAGCGGGCTGCCAGGCTGCAGCAAAATGCCACCCTGGAGGACGTTAAATGCTGGTGCCCGCATAGCAGGCCCTGGCAAAACTTCCTGTCATTGTGCAGGCTGTAGAAGAACTGACAAGTGACTTCCCAAGCAGACTCTGAACTAACCTCATGGAGAATAATAAAGAGGTCAAGACCTTAGAGGAAAAGATAGAGAGAGTGAGAGAGAGAGAGAGAGAGAGCTAGAGAGATAGACTTTGAGTGTGTAAAGGATAAAAACGTAGAGAAAGGAAAACACTGTTTTATTCTTTGAGGCAATTCTTATAAATAAACTCGTTGTACATGAAACAGACATGAATGGGCAAACAAATGTGGATATCAAATATTTGAAGGAGACATTAGTGAGCCAGAGATGTCTGTTCTGCTTTGAACTACGCAGACGTTTGTTGACTCTGCACTTGAGACTCTTGTCCCAAAAGCCTGCAGTAGGTCTGGGAAAAGTCTTGAGCCTCTCTCTCCCATCCCCAAAAGGCCCCATTTTCAGTCTGTCTCACCAGACCACCGTCTTTGGTGGGATTTAATCGGGAACATCACGTCCCATATATGGTTCAAGTATCTCAGGCCACGCTCAGCTACTAAGCCTCTGGCAAAGAGGTCAGAGTAGAAAAGAGGCCATTTTAAAAAACAATGAGACAACAGGTAGCAGGCAAGCAGAATTTAAAAACTTCTATGACTGCAAACCAGAAGGCCAATGAAAATTGATGTTGACACCAACTGTACATTCAAATCAGCTAATTTAAGCTCATTCGAGCTATCACTCTTGGTTGAATGGCTGTGCTATTTCAGCCTGATGCAGACTCTTTCGTCATTGGTTTCTCAACATCACACTGTCCTATCTTGACTTCAGAATTGAATGCTGATGAACAACTAATTCATGGTGATTTCCGCTCACCAGTTGATGGTTTGTATGGGTTCATTTGAGAGAACATGATGGACATTGGACACACACAAACACACACACACACACACTCAAACAGAGCAGACCTCGGAATGACCTGTGTATTGTCAGAGTTTAACATCCGCCTCAGCCACGTCTTGGATTTTAGAGGGTTGTCAGCTCCCATCTATGCCATGCTGCCTGTGTGTGTGTGTGTGTGTGTGTGTGTGTGTGTGTGTGTGTGTGTGTGTGTGTGTGTGTGTGTGTTCTCCCCATTCAGTCCGGTTCAAGAGGTGGCGCATGGGGATATTTTTAGCTCCGGTTCTCAGGGAACCACAGGATGGGGTGCTCTCACCGTGCATCATGATGAATGGACACGGGAGAGCGTGCTCCGCATCCAGACCTACCCATAATGCCTTGAAATAGGCACTTGAAATAGACCAAAAAGATGTGATTGTGATTGTGATTCAGATGAAGCCCGCCAGTTCAGGCAAACTATGTGATCAAGTGGTAAGCAAACAGATATACAGGGAGTCCTACTGAAGCACCTATCTCATGTCATGATGAGAGTGGCGGAGAGAGAGAGAGAGAGAGAGAGAGAGGGAGGAAGAGAGAGAAAGAAAGACAGAAAGAGAGAGAGAGAGCCTGCATGTAGTTCTCTCTTGCCAAAAAACTCAGTAAAAACTGATTAACCATTACACAATCCCCTAAACATCCGCCTTGTTTCCAACAATAAATATTTGATTCTGCCGTCTGGTTTGTTAAACTCCTTTACACTATCCAGACAGTGTACTCACAGAGCAAATGACTGCAAACAAGTTCCTGCCCACAGCCTGCTATAAGAACATTTCCATTAGGGATCCGTTATGGACGCATTAATCCAAATACGCTCTAGGAAGAGGGCTCCCACCGGAATGCTCTGTTCCATTTGATGTGCGTGCGCTCCCATCGAAGTTTAATTGAGTTGAAACCTGACACACACGTTTTGTATGACGAGATCTATCTCTTCCCCTCAGTGGTATTAGATAGTGATCTGTTTGAGGGTACACTGTATGGATGTTTTTGTACATAGAATTTCTAGTGTGTGTGACAATGTGTGTGCATATATTCCTGAATATATGAATGGTGAAATAACTATTTGTACATGTCTGAGTATGGTGACTGTGTGTGCATGTGTGCGTGTGTGTGTGTGTGTGCATGTTTGAGTGTGCGTATGTGTGTGATGGGGAGACAGACAGAGAAAGAAAGACAGAGAGAGAGAGTGCGCACAATTATGTTTGTACGTCTGTGTATCCATCTCTGCGCGTGTGTTTACATAAGCGGTGGCTTTTAATTGGACTGAGGGCTTCTGGTGCGAGGTGGAATTTCTGCTGCACATAAACATCGTCCATCAGGATTCACTGAGGAGAGCAGCTGACACATGCCCAGCCCAGACACTGACAACATACAGAGGACAGAGGAGAGAAAGAGAGAGAGAGAGAGGGAGATAGAGAGAGAGAGAGAGAGAGATAGAGAGAGCGAGGGAGAGAGAGTGGGGGGAGAGGGTGGAGAGAGAGCGAGAGAAAGAGAGAGGAGGGAGGGAGAGACAGAGAGAGGGAAAGAAAGAGAGAGGGGGAGGGAGAGAGAGATTGTAGGAGAGAGAGCAGGTAGGTAGGCATATGCCACTGTTCAAGAACAGAGTACTGCTTCCACCGTGCTTTAGGCTCTATCCTGTCATTCCCTGTGGCACACCTATTATATTATGCATCTTCATTTTCTGGTAACTATTCATCGAGGAACCTCAAATCTGAAATAGTTACTACCATTTGAAATGACCAACACACACATACTAAAGGACAGCAAACTTTGACCTACTAAGAGTTTACAAGGCATAAGATCATGTCAAATTCAAGCACATAAGCAATATTATCATTTCCACACAGACTGGCACACAGTCTGATGCCCTGGGCAGCACCACGAGAGGGGCTGATGGACTTGAGTGTGATCTATTAATGGCTGTAACTCCCATTATTAATTGGTCTCATGGGAGTCATTAATGTCTCAGACAAATAATTAGAGGGGGGTAAAGCATGTCCTAATTATTTCATATTGACTGGAAAGCATTTTTTACAGTGCTGTAGTTCACCAATCACCAGCTTGTGTTGTATGCCTCCCACAGGCAACCCCCCCACCCCCCCCAAAAAGTCTAAAAGCACATGGCCACACACCTGCTGCCTACCAGTGGGTGGTGTTTGAGGCTTGCTCCCAGGTAGTCATCACACACATTTAGAAAGTCATTACTCATGTCTGTGGCTGGATGAGGAGGCTAAAGGCCAGTAGGCTGCCGCTGGTGGGCCAGTTGCACTGCTTGGCTGGAGTGCCAATAGAAGCTTACTATGGATCAGTTCTGGCCGCGTCTAAAATGGATCCAAGCCATGAATCAGCGCAGGGCCTGCCCCAGGATCAGGTGCTATTGGAGAGACTTATTCTACTGCACACAAGATGGGAGTCCTGACGGAGATTGGTCGTCTTTGATTAGCCATAGACATATATAAGAACTTATAACATGTATAGAACATGTAGAAACAATGAAGTGTCGACCTACCGACCTACCGATCTACCTATCAGCAAAGCATTGATATACAGCCGTTTTTATATGCATAGACTGACGGAAAAGTGCATACTTGAATTCACATACCCCCCCCCACACACACACACACACACACACAAACACACACACACACACACACTTCCATTAATGTCTTACTTTCTCTGATTTGTGATTTGTGTCCACGGTGTGCTTTGAAGAGCTTTGCCGTTGTCTCTGGCTGGCCTACACTCTGATTACATGTCTGAGAGTCCAGCACCAAAGCCTCCTTTCAGTGAGCACGGACCACAAGGAAACCCCATGTACAGGGTACTCCTTTGTTTACTAGTTTGATTGTTTATTTGTTCATTTCTTGGTCGGCCTGTTTGTCTTGCTTTCTCTGGAGCGGCTGGGAAGGGCCCAGAGTCCGCAGAATCCGTGGAATCTGGTCATCTACCAAGATGCCTTTCCTAAACACCCTCAAGTCATTTGAGCTGGCCTATGAACGTGGCCGTAATGAACCACAGGAATTGCCCAGCGCTTGTCTGTGATTGACTCCACATTTGCCCATTATCCCCCAATTGTTCGGGCAAAAGACTTTTCTGTCTCCCTGAAAATATCAGCCAAATGCCATCTACAGCAAATCGATCGTTGACTGTGACTATAATAGGATCACGTTTAAATCGCCAGCCACTGTCTTTGAAATCCAGTAATGAGTTCTATTCTATGATTCTTAACCGTGATTACTAATGTGTGTATGAGTGAGTGTGTGTGTGTGTGTGCCCATGTCTTTGTATGCATATGTGTGTGTGTGTGTGTGTGTGTGTGTGTGTGTATGCGTTTGTCCTTGCATGCATATGTGTGTGTGTGTATGTGTGTGCGTGTGTGTGTTC
>NC_137910.1:14183323-14315823 GCF_963457725.1 Sprattus sprattus | reverse complement strand
GGTAGATCTTCTGTGTAGAGTAGTGGGCTTCATCTCTGGCAGGTAGATCTTCTCTGTAGAGTAGTCGGCTTCATCTCTGGCAGGTAGATCTTCTCTGTAGAGTAGTGGGCTTCATCTCTGGCAAGTAGATCTTCTCTCTAGAGTAGTGGGCTTCACCTCTGGCAGGTAGATCTTCTCTGTATTGGGCTTCATTTCTGGCAGGTAGATCTTCTCTGTAGAGTAGTGGGCTTCATCTCTGGCAGGTAGATCTTCTGTGTAGAGTAGTGGGCTTCATCTCTGGCAGGTAGATCTTCTGTGTAGAGTAGTGGGCTTCATCTCTGGCAGGTAGATCTTCTCTGTAGAGTAGTGGGCTTCATCTCTGGCAGGTAGATCTTCTCTGTAGAGTAGTGGGCTTCATCTCTGGCAGGTAGATCTTCTGTGTAGAGTAGTGGGCTTCATCTCTGGCAGGTAGATCTTCTGTGTAGAGTAGTGGGCTTCATCTCTGGCAGGTAGATCTTCTCTGTAGAGTAGTCGGCTTCATCTCTGGCAGGTAGATCTTCTCTGTAGTGGGCTTCATCTCTGGCAGGTAGATCTTCTCTGTAGTGGGCTTCATCTCTGGCAGGTAGATCTTCTCTGTAGTGGGCTTCATCTCTGGCAGGTAGATCTTCTCTGTAGTGGGCTTCATCTCTGGCAGGTAGATCTTCACAGGCGCTACTTCTTCACTGTTTTAAGGTAGTTTTACTTTCATCATTTGACAGGCCAGTGTCCACATGATATCATTCAGTGGTGAAGAATGCATTATATTTTAAAAGCTTGTTATATTAGTCATTGTGTAAAATTCTTCATTTTAAAAGTCAATAGCAACTAAAGCTGTCAAATAAATGTAGTGGAGTCGAAAGTACAATATTTCCCTCTGAAATGTAGTGGAGCGGTAGTATAAAATAGCATAATATAGAAATACTGAAGTAAAGAACTAGTACCTTAAATTTGTATTGGTACCGGTAAATACTTAAGTACTTTCCACCACTGGATGGCAGTATTGCACTAAATCCATGTATTGTTGGCTGAAAGCTACTATTAGTTGATGAAAAAGACCAAAGTGCTCCACTGGATAAAAGTCCATTAGATTTTTTTGGGTTGAATGATAATGATGATAGGTAATTAGATTAAATTTATGTGAGATTATATTAGATTAGTTCAAGTAAGACAATGCTTTCCTGTTGTGTGGCTTTCCAGCAGGCTTTTACAGAACCCTGCTTTCAAATACAGTGGCTTTATCCAGTGTGAGGAACACCAACGGCTCAGTTATACTCTTTCTTTCAATGATGTCTGTTTTAATTGTTTCAAGAAATGTTGAGGACTATTCAAAAAAACATTTCGGAATGAATCCTTAATAGCCCAGACAATTGGTGCCACCTGCTGTATTGATTGTTTAAATATAATGTAGTCCAAAGACTTGAGATAGGTTCAATTAAATACACCAAATCACCACCAAGCAATACAAATGAACAACCAGAGGCAGCACAAATCATGCGCCGGCCATACAGTGCTTGTTTTTGCATAACCACGGACTGGGTGCTGTGAGGATTGTTATTCAGCTCCCTGTGAACCTAATTATTCATAGGCTCCTCCACGAGGGCATTGTGTGTTTGATTAAGCGGGTATTGATACTCCATGGGCTGTAAATATGGAGAGAAAAAGAGAAAGATAATTGCCCTCATCATCTCAGTCCATCCCAGACCCCTACACCACCCAACCCCCCTGGCTCCGCATGCTCTATCTCTGAAGGGCTGCCCCCCCCACACACACACACATACACCCTCTCCAGACTGGGCCTCTGTGCTGCATGATGGAGGCCGTGTGCCATCCACCATCGGAGGGGATGAGAGAACATGCCCTCAGGTCTCCACTAGTATTTCATCTCTTTGGCACTCACGACTGGAGTGAGGATTTCTCTGTCACTGACTGCAGCAGCAGCAGCAGCGCAACATGTGCAATCTGTTGTTCCTCATGCAATCACTTATTTTACTCTAATAAACGCAATGGTTATCAAGAGACAACCACATCATCTGTTCATCTGACAAAGACACAGTAGCAAAGTCCAAGATTTATCAATAATAGTATAAACACATTGATCAGTTTCAATACATTATCACAACACTGACACATCTTAAAACAGTGTTATTGAGAAACATTTGTGTTTTCTAAGTTTAGAAATGATGTAAGTGTCATGAAATATTTGATCAAAGAGTAACCGTCTGCAAATGACGAAAGAGGAAAACTTTTCATGCCTCTTCTTGGCTGAGTTCCTGCATCAGGATCAGGGATGTGAGGTGTGTTTAGCCCATTTGCTGCTCTCTGCATTTTACAACCATCTGCTTGCTCCCCATTCATTGAGTGGGTCTGGTTAATTAGTCATAATTTTAAAATGCTCCAATGAATCCCGCAGGAAATTGTAATTAACACATTGGTGTGTTTGTTAACCTCAAAACGCCATGACCACTGGCAACAAAAGAGAGAGAGTAGAGAGAGAGAGAGAGAGAGAGAGGGAGGGAGAGAGAGAGAGAGAGAGAGAGGGAGGGAGAGAGAGAGAGAGAGAGAGAGGGAGAGGGAGGGAGAGAGAGAGAGGGAGGGAGAGAGAGAGAGAGGGAGAGTGCGCTTCTGCTTCCTGTTTGAAACATGTAATGTGACACAACCCCCTTCATAAGGAATCATGGTTACCTTTATTTTCTGTTGTCATGGTTACCATTGTCCAAAATATTTCAAAGTAGCTGCTAGGCTGTGTTGATAACCGAAAACAGAGGTGCAGATGGTCAGAAATCAGTATGTTTCGTGACATTCACAAACCGAAATGGTAATGATGAAGATTAATTAAATATATTCAGAAATATGGTGTTTATTATAAGTCTTTAAGTAGCTCCGTATTCATACAGACAGGAAAGCAGCTTGTGTTAATTAACACTGGCTTCCAATTCAGACACTCATCCATCGCTGCAAACAGTGCTGCTCACCACTGGTCTCTGAAATACACAGTGCTTACATATTGCAGAACTCTTGAGCTTTCAGTAATTTCAACTTAAGGGCTGCTACTTGTCCTGTTTAAGATGCATACTGATTTAATGGTAAGATGTAAAAGAATTTACACACGACTTCAATGAGAATCAATTTTTCAAGGCCACAGAAAGTATGGTGGCAATAAAGATACAAGAGAGAGAGGGAGAGACAGAGAGAGACAGAGAGAGAGAGAGGTAGAGAGAGAGAGAGAGAGAGAGAGAGAGAGGGTAGAGTGTGTTCAGTGTTTATGATTCGCTATACTAAGACTGAACAATCTGTTGAACTTTTGAAACAGACAGAATTAATGAATGTCAAGGATTGGTACAGATTAAACGTGATCTTTGCTCTCTATGACACTGATACTTGATACATTATTCAAATTAAAGCTTTGAATGATACAACCTTCTGTAAGTATCAGCAAGAATAACAACATTTATAATTTAAAAATGATAAGTACTGCGTGGGTGTCTTCCTCATCTTCTGTGCCATTTCTCCAGTTTTATTCATTAACTCTCCTATGGGACTGTGAAAACAGAACAAGAGAAACACTATTTTCTTGGCAGCAAAAGAAGCAGGCTAAGTTACTGTAATGCCTTCTCTCTGACCTTCTTGGGTCACATGTTATGGGTGACATCAACAATGAGCAATGTCCACAAGTCTGCAACATGTCTTCTCATATAGTCGTGTCTCATTCAAAATTGACATTTATATTTGTCTTTGCTCAGGGTGAGAGTTTGTTTCCCAGTGATTCACAGGGGCTTGCAACTTCCCCAAAGCTGTGTATGAATGAAAGGTCAGCCACGGCCTCTCCTCTCTATCTTTGCAAGCAGGTCTGATCAAGAGGGTTTACTGCAGAGGCAGAGAGCGCCTCAGTTCAGCCTTGGAGACACACATCATACAGGGCAGCATAGTCTGCGCCAGGAGGGGTGCATCCCATATCAGCTGCAAGAGGAAAACACACAGTAACGTCCAGGCGAGGCGAGCAAGAAGGTAAGTAAGGAGGCAGGGGGCAAGGGGAGAGTACTAGATATCTTACAGTAATATCAAATTTTTCATTTAGTGTCTAAAATATTTTCCAGTGAAAGCTAATTATGAACATAGAGGCCCCATTTTCCCTTTCCCCAGGTGGCATGCGTCACGCACCTGTCATGTGTGGGTGTCTTTGTCTCTCATCCTCTTTTATTTGTTTTCTCTTCCGTTTTCTCCTCTTCCCTGGACAGCAACCATTACATCATGGTCACAACCACAACACTCCACACCTGACATGCTTTGTTGTGCCCGAGAACTACCTCGATTGAAAGGAAGTGTTCTTTGCAATCTTGTGCTCTAGCCAGCTCTAGAGGCTTTTAGGGATGCACTAATTCATAACTGCACCACGAACCTCGAGAGGGCACCATTGCATAACTGCACCTCTAGGGGGCACCATATCACAAGAAGCAAAAATGGAGGCAAGGTCACCAAATTCTTTTAAAATGACTGAAAGCAGGAACAGAAAAAAAGAAATAGGACTGGTCATATAGTTAGACAATGATAATAATTAATTAAATTTATAGCGCACTCATCATTCAGCTAAATCTATGAGTGCCACAGTACATAAAAACATAGTTAAAACAAACTATAATAAAATAAATGTTATTGATATTTATGAAATGTTATTGATATTTATTAAATGTTATTGATATCATGAATGATATCATGTCCTCATTCATTTGTATTCCATGTAAGGCTCCTCATGAAGTACCTACAGTATGGAGTGCTAGCTAGTTATGTCCAGTGATGTAGGGAGCTGGATCAGTGTCACAGGACAGTATTTTAAGGACTCCTCCGGAGTCATGTGTGTGTGTGTGTGTGTGTGTGTGTGTGTGTGTGTGTGTGTGTGTGTGTGTGTGTGTGTGTGTGTGTGTGTGTGTGTGTTTGTGTGTGTGTCATAGTACATGAGACAACCAAGGGGGAACAGTTCTCCCACACACTAGCTACCGTAACCCCATGACTGAGGAGATGACTGCATGTTACGGTCAGAAATCTGTGGTCATGGATGCCCAAAAGAAGGACAGCTCTCTATACAATCATATCCTGCTTTATGAACACCATCTCATATGAGAAAGAGTTCACACAAACTATGACTCAAAGACTGTACATACTGTTGTAGCCCCCAATCGTCATTAGTAGAATAAGGTATTTAATAGACTTGTTTGTCCAGATGATATAACTATGTGCAATTGTTTATTAATACTTGGAATCACTTAATGTGCAGATTGTAGACTGTTTTCCCATGTGCTTGTCCTATTAAGAGAAAGTCTATTTAAGAACACATTATAGAGAACTGAAACTGCTCTGTTTAAAATGCTTATTTCAGTTCCCGCTAGTCTGTCACCTACTTGCTGAGTCGTATCTAATAATTACAACTGATGAGAATAGTCACCATATAAGGTTTACAAAGTTACAAAAATAAATGTTTAAGGGATATAGAGGTCTGCTAATACATCAATGGCAGGAATAGACCTCTTTCAATTTTACCGTCACAGGACTGCATACCGTAACAGACTACCTACATATTGTTATTAGTAACCTTTTTGACTTACTTACTTTTAGATACACAGTTTGCTGTCTCAGTTGTTTGAAAAATGAGAAGACTTTGGGCTATATATGGGTATCCTGTACCTCAGTGGTTACAAAGGCAATGTATAGCTGTGACAAGTAAGACTGAAAACGCTCTTAACCACAGCAACACTCCACAGAGGAGTGTGTGTTTCACCTTGCTGCTGTGAAAGTGACAATAGCGTACAATAGTGTTAGCGAATATCAGTTAAAAACGGACTGATATTGCTGACCAAACATTCTCAACCACATCCGCTCCTTACTATGTATCTTCTGTGAAGTTTATTGTTAGCCTTTTTAAAGTCATCCACCATTTGTTTTCCACCTCACCATTGATGACTAAAAGTACATCTCAGTGACTAATAGGTGACTTTTGAGATTTACTATTTGTTTGACATGTGCTGAGTGGTATTAGGAGTTACACACATCCATGTAGAACTTCTGTGAAGAACTATTAAGGCACATTGTGTTAAAGACAGTTAGAAGTTCATTGTTTTAAAAACTGTACACCACAAAGTGACAAGACAGGAGAGGCAGGAAGTGATATGTGTTAACAAAGGAACAGGAAATGGCTGGACTGAAGATACGTTGCAGCACAATAGTTAATGTTAACATCCTGTCTGACGTTGTTGTTTCAACCACATCATTTAAAGGAAGATTGCAGACAAAGCCATCAGGATATGTCCAACACTGGGTTTTTTGTAACAGAATTGATAACATGAATTTAACACAGAGACACATTGCCATAGATATTTATATAACTAAGAAGGCAGAGACAAGTGTATATTTAGTTTTGTATCATTATAACTGTACAATTCCTTGCCTTCTGTGTATTATACATATGAGGAGACCATGAAAAGTGACAGATATCTGTCCTTGCCCACTATTTCCCAGTCTTTGACACAGTCTGTATGGCTTTGATCCAGTCCTTGTGCTCCTCTGCTGTACCGGCCTGCAGGAAGTAGTGAACCTCATCTGAGGTGATGATCTCAAAGAGGTTCCCGTCCACGTCATACTTCTTAGCTAGTGGATAGCCAGACAGATGAGGGGGTTAGGGACGGATGAAGGTGTGAAAAGGTAATAAGAGATGAAGATAAGATGCTAAACTAGCAAACACACCATCTGGGACATATTCCACCGCAGACACCACACAGCCACGCAGGTGAATGGATCCAAGGGGATCCTCCTCGTTCTACAGAGAGAAGAGATGAGAAAGACAGAGTGGGGGAATGACATGAAAAAAGAGAGGGGTAGGAGAAATGAGAGAGAGAGATGGTGTGGGGGGAGAGGTGTTGATAAGAGCACACCCACCCTGTGTGACTCATTTAAAAAAAACTAGAACTTTCATAATGTCTCACTCACTTTTGACGGATCGTAGTAGTGAAGATATGCAGGATCATTCCTCAGCATGAACTTCCGAACCTTCCAGTTTTTTCTTCTGTGGCCCTGTTTAAAAGAGCAATGCAGTCAAATGAGTTTGTTGTTTTCATTTCAGAAAGGTCCTTGTGCTTGAGGTGAGACAGACTACAAGGGTAAAGCCAAACGTCCTGCCAAAATCTAAATTAATTTCAGAAATACGTCATCTTCGCTTTACATCATTCCTATTCATCTATGCATCATGTACCTCTTAAGCTAGCTAACTGTATTCAGTGTTGTGTTTCATGTCAAATATTCTTTATCAGAACAGAACATTTGTCAGGATGTATGGAGATATTTAAAAGGATGATTAATAATGCAGAGTCATTCTTTACTTGTTTGAGTAAGCATCCCTGTTTAATGACGGCCCCTCGAAACTCCTCCTTCACAATCGAATCCTCATCGCTGGAGTACCCCTCACAGAAGAAGCCACTGTCTGCCTACAAACATATACACACATAAACACTGGGTTATTCAAAATGTTGATATTAACAGATTA
Source organism: Sprattus sprattus (assembly GCF_963457725.1). Taxonomy (NCBI): domain Eukaryota; kingdom Metazoa; phylum Chordata; class Actinopteri; order Clupeiformes; family Clupeidae; genus Sprattus; species Sprattus sprattus. The sequence continues at coordinate 14,308,277 of NC_137910.1, read as the reverse complement.
CCGTTGTCATGATACGTATTTCAGGGTTCAAGAAGAAATGCTGACAGCAAGGCAGATGCCATCCATGACTAGATAGGCAGAACTGTGGGAAAGACACTTCATTATTTCACATATAAGGAACAATAATCAGTTACAGTACGGTCAAAAGATATGTATCTCAAACTATATTGATGTATGTATGTTTGGACATTCATGGATACTAGATTGTATCTAATCTCATTTTTATAAACTCCGGGCACTAGCATGCTCGAGGCTAGATACACACAACTAGGCATATCTGTTTTAATCTAGACTGGTGAAACAGAGGCAATGTGTCAGGCTGAAAGAAACCCACTTCAAAGAATGTTACAAAAATAATGAGGTGAAATGGTGAATATTCTACTCACAAAGTAGTAGAAAGCTTCAGGCTGATCCAGTAAGACTGATTCGGTGCCCCCCTCTGCCCCTGATTTGGACAGCTCCCCGGCTGGCTGCAGGAAGCCCTCGTTAAGCAGGCCGGTGGCCAGCATCAGCCCCTCTGGCCTGTTCCGCACTTTCCCCTGGGAGACCAGCCAGTCTAAGACAGTACTGCCTGATCCGAGGAGAGGAGAGGAGAGGAGAGGAGAGGAGTAGTGAGGGGAAGGAAGAGGAGACAAGGGTGTTTCAGACATATTGGTTAAAAATGGTTAAACTTTAAATCGGCACTTATAACATCAGTACCACTTATAAGCCCATCAGTAACGCAGGTGCTTTTGCAAAAAGAGGACAAATTGTCCTGGAATGGTATAAATATTGTCCTTTGTCTTAGCACCGCTTGTATGATGCATATAGGGGATTCAGGCACTGGGTTCTTTAAAGCGCCTTGAGACAATTGTATTGTTTTCTCACTACAGTTTATAAATAAAATTGAATTGAATACATTGTGTTATACCAGAGAAGCAGTGGTTGTAGAGCTTGTTTTCCTTCTCAAGCTTCAGCTCTTTAATTCCACTTTCTGAGTCTCTCATTGAAACATAAAGTTCACTGAGGGCAGAAGAGGACAAAATCTCAGAGAAGTAAGATTAAGGTAACTCATTAAGAATTCTGTTTGAAAAGAGCAATGTAAATAAATACACACCACGGTTGGGCTGCCTGGGCGCACTGAATGAACTGCATGTTCAGAGAAAATGGAATGCACTTGGCAAAACCATAGAAAGACACTTATACTAAATTGTTATTTCTCTAATATTGTACAGTTATTGTCACTAAAATTATCAATGTTGTTCAGTCGTGGTCCATAAAGGCACACTTTTTCCCCCATTTTGATCTGGGCATGTCAATGCTGTGCTACATTGCATTAAGCAATCATGAGTCACGACCAGCAGTGTAAAGTATCCTCTTAATAGTCTATTATCTATACTGTCTGATCCTGTAATCTGCATTACTATAGATTTTGGGCACCGTTAGTCTCATACCTCAGGTTGACAGTGTCAGGCAGTCGAATGGATCTGCGCGTGGACTTCCTGGCAAACTTCCTGCCACCCTGCAAGCAGGTGATGGCCCTCTTGATGTCTTTGATCCAAGCCTCCCTCTCCTCCAGGTGTGTCGCCTGGAAGAAGTGGTCCTGTTTCTTCGGGGTGCTGATCTTAAACACAAGCTTTGGCAAAAACAAACATTGACAATGAGTTGCACAAAGCACAAAGAATATGTTTAAGAAAGTATTGCCTAGAGTCCCTCGGATCCCTAGTGTTGTGCAAACGTTGTACTGATGGTTTGATATTCCCCTTGCAGTGATCCAGCAGTCTGACTGTAGCAAAGTTGAGAGAGCAGTTATTTGTATGTCTGTGTCATACTTTTGAGAGTACCAGTATGTCAAGCAGTGAGTCACACTGTGTTGGCTACTGATAGAACCTACTGCTGTCTTGCTAAAGTCTAGGCTAGGGGTTCTTATGTGTTCTTAGCACAAACACCTACAGGCATACTTGGCTGTCACACCGCATGGATAACAAGTAAGGGACTAGCGCTGTGCAGATACAAGATGTTGTCAGTGCTTTGAGTAGCATGTGTGAAAGTGCTTTTTTCTGAATCTTTTCTTGAATGTCAAATGAGAGGTGAGAGAGGCGGGGGTGTTACCGTTCGCTTGCTATAATCTTGACAAGGGTTTGTGAGTGTGGCTCCATTGAGGGGGATCATTCCTCTGGGAGTGTTGTCAGTCTTCTTCTTGTAGAACTCAAGTCCGTCATCGCACAGCACCACCCACACAGCTTTCCATGAGTTCAATAGAGTGCCCTTTGGGGAGCATTTTGACCATAGGCCACAGAACAGTTGACATACAGTACATGGGGACATTTTATGCTTTAACTTCCTCAAAGCCTTCTTCTGAATAAATGTTAGAGCAAAGCTGATGGGGTGTGCACATTATATCTCAAGAGATATTTGACATACATTTTATTTTGCATCCAAATTTTACAAGTATGTTTTGTACTCATTGGGATGTAATTATTTAATCTGATCACAATAATTAGCTTATCTCACAAATTTAATAAAATGCTTTCAACCACAGAATTTGCAATAGCTCAACAGATGAGGGTGCAAAGCTTTCTGGCCTATGATTCTCATTCACTCTACTGTATCCTAATTTTGAAGAGTTGAACAAGGAAGATTACATAAAAGAACTCAGAAGACAGATTTCATTAGTGTATTACAACACTGCAATTCAACCACTTTGCACCAGTTACGGTTGACTAACAGTCAGGCTTCCATGATGAGGCAGTCATCTGAGTAATCTTTTAAACTTTTTTTTCTTTTAAAACATTTTTAACACCTCTATTGTTTGTGAAGGAAATAAGTGCCTACTCATTCTGTTCCTGTTATATGTGGCACAGCTGTTTACCACAACTTGTGGTTATAACATAAAAAATATAAAATAAACTACACAAAATGTTCTAACTGTAGTATGATGAGCTTTGGGGAGGTTTCAGTAGAAAACATATATACTAACATTAATAAAGAAATAAGAGATATCAACTCCAGATGCACCAAACATATTGGCTCCCAGGCATCAATGGGTACAAGCAAAAAAAGAACCGGCCGTGGAAGATATACAAATACAAAACTAAGAGGAAATTTGTTCACAGACCACTTCCTGAATGAGGCTCAGTGTCGGGCAAAACTTTAAAAAGAATAAGCAAATATGAATTCCAGCTAGGTTTCAAGTTTAGCATCAGGAAACTCTTGTCTGGATGACAGCAATGCACTGGTTTGTATTCAGTAATTAGTCTAGTATCTGGCATATTTATATAGGATGCAGAATTCCATAGAGACTTCCATGGGATTCTGGCTCTGTCTTTACCTTACAATGCTTATCCTTACCTTCTTAACCAGGTATCCCTCTCTGATCCTCTTTGGCTCCATGAGTTGGCTGGCTGCTGAAAAATGTCAGACTTTAGTGAGGAGAGTGTGTGAGTGTGAGTGTGAGTGTGTGAGGAGTCAACTTCAGCATAACTGATGAGCCTTTTACCTAAATGAAGAGGGAAGTTCTGAAGTGACGAATAGTCACATGGTCAAACAGCTTCCTCTCTATTTACGTCCAGCTGCTCTTGACTGCTTTTATATTGTAGGTAGAATAATTTGTTTATCGGCCCTCCCTTCATTCACAGCAGTTAGAACTCTTTAACTAATCTCTCACTAATCAAGATATGTTAATGTGACACTTACTGTCTATACATGTGACTGATATTTCATATCATTTATAGGACTGAGGTTTATAGATATCAAATATGTGGGATATTTTATATCTGATATCATATGATTGCATTATGCATATGATATTCAACATTAGGAGCTCTAAGAGACTCTCTTTCCATTGTTTATGTATTGATACACAGAAAGAGACAGACAGACAAGAGAAGTTAGAGGTATAGAGATGCCTCATCAACAAAGAATGTAGAAGCTGTGGTAGTACATGCAGCTGTTGCCACAAAAGGAAGTAGGTGTGTGGTTGGAGATTAAAAAAATACCCTAACCTCAACTTTCTGTTTTCTCCTGATTAACAAAATGACCAGGGCGCCATATTGACACAATGTGTCAGATGTCAAAGGGGGGCAGTGTGAATCATTTTATTCCACAGAATGTAGGGGGCATATAACTCATAGCTTTTGAAGAAATGACGGCAAGAAAGAGCCTTACGTTCTCACTCTACCGGATGGGCGGAGCCCCCCCCCCCCCCTCTGCGCAATGCAAAGATCAGTTGGACTTGTATTTTTGCTTACTTTCTGGGAAACATAGTCATTTAGCAGACTCTATTATCCAAAGCGACGTTCAAGGGAAAAAACAATCAAGCTTGGAACAATAGAGACCTAGTGTAACAATAAATACTATTTTACATAAGAAATAGAAAAAAGTGAAGGAATGTAACTACTGTAGTAGTTTAGTAAGTTAAGTAAGGGAAAGACACACATGCAGGGTGTCCAGCCTGTGCACAAGATCCTCTGAAGTGTACTGCTCTTAAGTAGTGTGAAATGCAGTTGTGTATATTCATATTAAATTAAAAATGCTTGGAGGACCTACCTAGAGCAATGGTTTCATTCTTCAATCCAAATGTGGATTTATGTGTTGAGCTTTCTGAAAAAATATAAACGAATGACACAAAAGACATTGCCTGAAAAGAGATATAAGAAGCACAGAATTCAAATACTATATTGTCAATGTATCTTGTGAACAAATGTATTGTTACAACCCCTTACATTTCAGTGGTTAGAGTATGATTGCTTGATTTTACAATGTAATGTTTCAGATAAGCCATTAGGTCTTAAGGTTAGGTTTAGGTCGAGTTTTTGTTGATCTTCATTGTCTAAACATCAACGTTTTGAATAAAGCTAAGCATCTATTGATATTGGCATATAACTGTAATACAACCAATATAACAGTGTGCATGACAGGCCATGGGATGTACAGCAGTGAAATACTACCACTAGGCTGAACATTAGAGCTCTGAGCACTTTGGATAATAAAGAAAATCACTTTGGATAATAAAGGGTGTCCTTGCGTGAACTTTAGCCAGCTGTTTCCGCATTTGGGTTTACAACTAAATATGTAGCCTATTATTAGACGGAGAGAATATGCCAGAATAACGCATAGCTCACTGACGTATGATACGTTTGTTATGGCTGTTTCATCACCAGCAAAGGCTAGTGACCACATGCACAGCATGTATAATAACTTAAAACTATAGCAAAAGGGGCTGTGCGACAAACTGATCAGTCATCAGAACGCAGAATGAATCAGAATGCATAGGGGAGAGCGGGGTAATGTGAGACATCGGGTAATGTGAGACACCCCCTGTATCTAGGCTAAGGAACACATTTTTGGTCAAATGACAATTATGTTTTCAAGCCATTCCCATTCCCCCCTTGCCATGAAGGAGAGGTTGGTGCTGGTGCTGTGGAAAGTATGTTTTTGCACAGAAATGTGTTTTTTGCATGTAAAAGTAAATTTTCTTGATGTGAACTAAATCAACTGTTGTGTCAAAGCAAATTGATTCAGGTAGAAAAACTTATATCATACATGTTGATGAACTTCCAACATATAAAACCATGTGATTGATGTTGGTGAAGATTAGCCTGAAATGCTTAGAGATGTTGTTTTTTCTAAAAAAGTGGCTGCGGGGTAAAGTGAGACATATGCTGTGGGGTAAAGTGAGACACTGTTTAGAGAGATCTAACCCTGGCAAAACACTCCCCATCTACCAGATTGCAGGACTTGTGAATGAGGCCTTTTTGTCAGCAGTGACACAACGGAATATCTCTTCTGGATTCAAGTCCACTGGGATATTCCCATATAACCAAGCTTTTTTCCCTGAGGAAGTGTTTGCACCATCTCTGGTGTCAGACCGGCCAAATCCTGAGCTGAACTCCACTGGTCCATCCACTTCAGATGACTGTAACCTTCGCGTCGGGGTGCCGTTCGCCCTGTCGGGGCTTATTTTCACGATAATGACCGGCGTTCCATACATTATCCCTTACAAAATGAGTACGAGGCTGATATTCTAATCCAGCTGGGTCTCTGGGTCCTGTGTTCTGAGTCCCAGGCTGTTCTAGCTGGTTCTGATTATGGTCCTATGCCTGTGTTCTAATCTAACTGGTCATTCTATCTGTCATTTGAATGTTAACAAAAACATTTTGAATTATATTATGTTGTACATGATTTTGTTCGGAGTTACTTTCAAGTGTTATGTTAAAATGCTTAATTGACCAATCCCCTTGATTCTGGTACTAGTCCGATATAGGTTTTGGAATGTGTAGTTGTCAAGCTAGCTGTCAGGATTCTTACTGTTACAACATGTGTTGTTATGGTAGTTTTAAAGTGGAAAAAGTAAGTGGATCACTTTACCCCGTTGATTTCTCTGGTCTGTCTCACTTTACCCCTAAGCTGGGGTAAAGTGAGACACAAGACCACTTTTTTTAAAACAATCATATTTTCAATGTCCTTTGTCTTGAAGACATTCTGATGATTTCAATTGCTAGGAAACATCCTGAATAAATGGGATATGTGTACATTTTACTGATACATCAATTAAGCTCGCCTAGAGGAGAGCAAATGTAAAAAATGTCTCACATTACCCCACTCTCCCCTACGTGCTTTTTGCCATTATCTCATTAGATTCGCAGTCAACACGCTTCCTCGGGGATTACAGTAAGGGATTAGTCTATGCACAGGAAGAGCAGAAATTGCATTGAGGCCTTTCCTCGACGATGCGTTTTTGTATTTTTTCCCCACATAGACACACGTCACACTATTCGCTCGTGTCAGTGTTGCTTCACCTCCCGTTGACACCTGGTTGCTTTACGTTTAGCCGAGTTTAAAGGTAGCATCCATAGCAGGAACAATGACTGACGTTCCCCTAATCAAAATCGCGGTGTCTCTGAAAACGACGCCCAACGGGGGACCAGTGTTCTTCAAAACCGATGGAACCAGGTTCGATCAGAGCAGGACAATAAAATTACTCACTGGAACAAAATACAAAATCGAGGTGGTCGTTAAACCCGGAGTGGTGCAGGCTACGTGAGTATCTTGTCACAGAGGGAAAACTAAAATGTGTCGGTAATTTAGGTTTCGATAGTCTACACAACAATCAAATGTTGAGGAATGATTTCTGACCCTTCGACAATTTAACGCCCCATTACACCTCGCAAGTGGGCAGTCACTTTGCTTTGTCGGTTGATAAAAACTGATTGAGACGCTCAAATGGGAAAGGGAAAATACTATCGTAGCCTATAATTAGATGGTCTATATTAGATGACGATGTACTAAGGCGTGCATAGGTAAAAGTGTTTAAATGATGGCACACTTGTAATATTGAATACTCTCTGGTAAATTTAGGACAGAGAGGAACCAGATTCAGCTATCAGATTATGTCATCCAGTTGTCAGTAAAATCCACAGCCGATTAGGAGTCCACCATTAACTGTGCTGCCTCGACCTCACGCAGAGTAAACCTATCAACGTTTAGCGTGGTAACATTTAATCTGTTCGGTTTGAATAGTTTTAATTAAACAAGAAACACCGTTACAGCTGTTTCCAAGCATGGAATCTACAGACTGAAGCCGAGTCTGGAATCTATAGACGATTTAATTTAAGACTAGAACCTCTTGAGATAGTCTATCTATCTATCTATCTATCTATGTTTGTATCGACCTTCCTACCTACCTATCTATCTATCTATCTATCTATCTGATCTATACACATTTTTCATCAATCCATTCTTTATTCATGTATGAAAACCATCAGGACCATGACTATAGGGGGAGTGACCTTCTCCTTGGAGGAGCAGTCCAAGGATCCCCAGTCAGTGGTCTACACAGGGTTATACAACACAGAAGGTGTGCCCCACACCAAGAGTGGTGAGAGGCAGCCTGTCCAAATCAGCATACAGGTACCGCATGTACATCAAACCTGCATAGATACAGAAGTAGTTAATGATATTGATATAGAGCAGTTATTAACAATTTTCGTACTTTGTGCTTGGTTTCAGTTTCCTGATGCTGGTCAGTTTGAGACCACATGGCAGGTGAAGTTCTACAACTACCAGAAGCGGGACCACTGCCAGGGGGGCAACCCTTTCCGAAGCATCGACTATGAGTGCAAGCCCAACGAGACCAAGAGCCTGATGTGGATCAATAAAGAGACGTTTTTCTGACTAGGGAATTGGTGTGACTTTATAGTCACTCTGCCTGGTTAAAAGTGATTAATAAAGCACACTGCTGAGACGTCTTCATTGATCAGGCCTCCCCATAGGCTGTACATATTAGTCATCATCACCAGTTCCTGTTGCCTCTGTGTTTTTGTGAACTGTGACCTGTCTGTTTGTGTGATCCTATGATCCAATATGAATCAGATTGATCCTATGGTGGTGTTTGGACGTTGTCATATGTGACTGACACTATATTAGCAGATGTTCAATGATGTTCAGACAAACAGAGACTATTGAGTAGTCAACTACATATCCTAGAGAAAAATGGTTAGCTAGTAAGTTTATCTGTGTGTGTGTGTGTGTGTGTGTGTGTGTGTATGTACTTTCAGTGTATGTACTTACACACTTCTGTCTTTCTTTCTTTTTATCCCTATGCAGTTGTCTCATGTTCTACCTCTGAAGAGCACAATCAGAACGAGGGATACTACCTAAGTGCTGACAGATTTAAGGGTTAAATTAAATATCTTGTTTGTCTGTGATATTGTAGAAAATAAGATACCCGCTTACATATCAGATCTGATCTGTGTTTGTTTGTAAAAATATTTTGTATTGTCGTCAGTCAGATCCTAACTATGCACACATGTAGGAATGTGAGGTATTGATGTTTTTAAAAAGCATATGTGGTTGTAAAATGATAATCTTCGGATCTGGAACCATGCAAATCTGAACAAATAAAGTCTAAGTGCAATATTATACAAACGTCTAATGCACTAATACCACAGCTATTCTCATTACTTAAGCTACTTGTATTTGCAGAATCATGTGTGAGGACTACTCTTACGTGATGGGCCAGTTTGAGCCATCAGTGAGCCTCATGCGTGAGGACCGTAGACATATATAGACCTATGTCTATGGTGAGGACTACTCTTACGTGATGGGTCAGTTTGAGCCATCAGTGAGCCTCATGTGTGAGGACCATAGACATATATAGACCTATGTATGTCTATGGTGAGGACTACTCTTACGTGATGGGTCAGTCTGAGCCATCAGTGAGCATCAGGTGTGAGGACCATAGACATAGACCTATGTATGTCTATGGTGAGGACTACTCTTACGTGATGGGTCAGTCTGAGCCATCAGTGAGCCTCAGGTGTAAGGACCATAGACCTATATATGTCTATGGTGAGCACTACTCTTACGTGATGGGTCAGTCTGAGCCATCAGTGAGCATCAGGTGTGAGGACCATAGACATAGACCTATGTATGTCTATGGTGAGGACTACTCTTACGTGATGGGCCAGTCTGAGATGTAGTTCCACTGTTGTGGAAGAAAAACGCAGTACTGACAAACCATCTACAGATGGTGCTGGTGGATCGACATGATGCAAAATTCTAAATGAAATGCTGGATTGGGTCTGTAAACAGTGTCAGGCCTATAATGTCGGCAGGATAAATAAATAACTACTACTTAATGTAGACATACTGGTCGAATAGGAATTTCATGGGAGCAGGAGGGAAAGTACGGAGCATCCGGATGCATCGATAATCTGGCTGCTCAAGCACATATAACGTTAGCCTACATTTATTCAAATGAAAGTTAATTTGGAGCTTAATATGACCAGCCTCAAGATCATTAACTGCACGGGTTAATAAATATATAAATATCAAAGACAGTAATGCAGACCATAACGCTGCACGATGCAACCGACAGAATTGGTAGAATGTGTTTATTCATTAGTGGCCTTTTGCTGGGCTATGCAAACGCTGAAACATATTACGCACGTATGCAATGGGTAGTCGTTATTCTGAGATGTGCGCATGCAAGAGCGTGGTAAGAAAAAAGTTCCCGGATGTACTGTAGTATTTGCACCTCCCCCTCTCTACCACCCCTTCTCTGCCTTCAACCTCTCTTCTCCAACCGAGACTCCTCTGCTCCGCTCTACAGACCCCTCCCTACGGGTCTCCCCAAGTCACTGCAGTGAAACGCCCGGCGAAAGAGAGCGAGTGGCGAACCAAAAACACACCCGTGTAAATACGCAAATATCAGCTACTGCGTGGCTCCAGAAGGCCGACGTTCCACCCTTGGCGAAATCTGTCGTTTGGCACCTCTGCACATCTCTTGGTAGGCGTTTCATCGTCCAACCGGCAAGATGGTAAGGGCTGCTTGTGTTATACTACTTGAAAAAGAAGCTTGGTGTGTCATGACATAAAATGTCAAGACGCTGCATGCCCTTCTTGACATTTCGGAGTGGGAATCGCATACCCTGTAATGTCTATGTATATACAAAAGGGACGCACAGGGTTGGTCGGGCGGAGATACCAATTTCCTTGTAATTCTCCACCTTTGTGTAACGTAGCTATCGTCACTGTGGCCCAGATAATGCTGTACTATTTTCCCCTTCAAAGTGGTATCCTAACAGTTAAGCAGGCTATAGTAAGGCTAATTCAGTCGCATCCTGTTGGTCGCGACAAAGCCTTGGACTAATCGTGAGCAACAAGGAATAGAAATAGAAACAGCTATTGATGTTTTTTTCTCCCTCTTGGAACTATGTTGCATGATTCCAATAAGTGTGCAAAGTCCGTGGTCTTAAAGACCAAAAACAGCATCACAGACTTACATAATGTGTTAAAATGTTACTTAAAATTATGTCACAGTCTCGATAATGAACCAGTACCCTAATACACGCAATGAAGCAACAGTGTGTCAAACACCGAATGTTTACGTAAAAGCCTTTAGCGTTAGGCTGTAACCAGTTTTCTATGGCTCTGGCTGTAACCAATCGTTATTCATTCATATAAGCTCTGTACTTCTTCTGAAGTTTAAAATGAATCAAAGTCATTGGTCGGAGATGTATGTATTTGTAATGACTTCATTGGACCTAATACTGGTTTAATATTGATAAGCCTACATTCCAACTGAACTCCAACAGGTATGCGTAGTTGTTTGTAGCCTGGTCTGTGACAGGTTGTGAGTCCGTCATTTAGTTAAGTCTGCTACATCTATATCTACATATGCTACAGGTAGGCTACATCTTGCATACAGTTGTGTTGGGATAATACATTCTCACAGCAAGACACGGGACTATGAGTGTTTTGGTATCGTAAAATGATCTTGGCTCAGTTTGGCTTGATCCAATATCATTGCTAAGTGGTTCTGTATCACTCCTTATGGGGGTTTAGTTTAGGTCTCCCAAAAGAGTTCTGCACACGTGTAGATATCAAGGCACTCAGGTGATTACATGTTGAACTATATGTTACAGGAGTAAAGGAAGTCTTCAGTCTTGGAGGTCATCAAGAAAATTCAGCCTAAATAATCTGAAGACACTAACGTTTACATCTGTATTACCACAAGTCGAGAGAAACAGTAATGCTCTGTCACTAATCACTGAAGAATAAGGCTGTCCAATACATTTAGCCCCCAAAGATCTGTGGTTAAAAGTGACCCAGTCAGTCAGTCAAACAGTTTGATAGAAAAGACGGAATGGGGTGGCCAGGTCAAAGTTGTCCCTGTCACAGGATAATATGTGCCTAGGCCTATACATTCTAGTCACAGTAAATTAATAATAATAATACTTTAATTTTATATAGCGCTTTTCTAGGTACTCAAAGACACTTTACATAGGGTGAAGACAAACAAAATGCACAGGGAACTATGTTCAACAGAGGTGTCAGCCAGGCAGAGGCACTGGGTCATTCAGGCAACTGGCTACTTGGTATACAGTATCTTGAGAGTGAACCAACAGATTAGATCAATATGCATGGTTAGTCATACCCCTTTCACTGACATTCATTGACAATTGGAGTAGAAAAAAGAGGCCTTTGAGCTGTCATACTGGATTCAAAAAAGACTTTGAGAGATGTTGACATTGATAACCATGCTTAAGAACTGTATGTTTACTTTTTTGGCTGTCAGAAATGCCTTATTCATGCACAACGACGCTCTCTCTCTCACTCACACACACACACACACACACTCACTCACTCACCTACTCACTCTGTTAGCAGAATCTCATCTCCCAGAGATATGAATATCAAAGGAACAGCTTACTAATTCATTTCCATAATCATTCACCTATTTGGAGTTTAAACCATGCAAAAAAATGAATATTAATGATGCTAGATGGGCTCTTAAGATCATGGTCATCTGAAAATTGTATACATCAAAAGCAGATTGGATGGGTCATTGCCACGACTTACAAAATTGTTTTGTGGTCTAATTGATTCTGAAAAAATAATGCATTATTTATCAGCACTACAAAAGCAATTTCCATCCAGTCCCCACGATCTACTTTACATTCTGTCACATTCAGATCATCACAAGCTTATTCTTCAGACATATAAAGCAAAGTAAATCCAGTTATTTTTAACTCTTACCCTCACTTTGAGACTAATTTTATTTTGACAGCCAACATATTATTCATGAGAGAACCACAGGCTAGGATGTAACAGTAATCCTAAACCCACAATCTCCTTTACCTTAAGTCATTACGTCTTAGGCCGAAGGTTAAACTAGCAACCAGCAAAAACAGCGAATGGCCATGCAGTGTCACTGAGCACATCCATATTTTATTCTGTGTTGTACGTTTTATTCTTTTTTTAAATCTTGATGGTAGGAGATATTGTGTATTCACAGCAGGTACTCAAGGCTGAGCTGAAAAGGTTTAGTGTTGAAAAGGTACGTGAAGGAGCTCTGTGTGAGTATTTCAGCACTGTACACTGGCTGCTGCAAACATCTCCTCAGTGCCTTTGATCCCATTTGCAGGTTTAATATTGCGCTCATGGGATTTTCAGTTGGGCAACAGGAGGGTTATTTTCGGGTCAGGATAACCCTTAGAAATATAACAGTGTCCCACTGGAAATGATGTGGTCACACTGAGATGTAAACAACAACCAATAGTCACATGAGCAGGGTGATTTCTGCCTAGTCTGCCATGTGTTGACACTGCAGTGGGGATAATATGTTAGTTTGTGTTGGAAGGATTTGGTCTGATAAACTAAAAACAAAAAAAGATTGGTTTTACTCTGATCTTATCAAAAGTGCTTTCAAGACATCCCAGTTATTCTTCCGTTGACATATTTTGCTATAAACTGTTTATGGCATGAAAAGGGTGGCACCATGCTTTTGTTTTTGACAAATAAATCCCTGACTATACATTAAACAGTGTTTTGTAAGCTTTCACCATCTGAAGCTAAGAACGCAGAGGTGACCAGTGCATGTACTGTGTAATAATCGCCTTTTGGCATTTGAGAAGTCTGGTTCGGGGAAACACTGGATGTTGGGTCTGTTTAGCCCTCGGCTCATCGGGCACGCCTCTCTCCCTGCTGCCCACTGGGCCTGGGCCGCTGCAGTAGCGAGGCAACAAGCATCACTCAGGCAGAAATCCCCTGGATGGGGAAACTCCACACTGTAGGTCACGTGCAGACGGGCCCTCTCTCCCTCTCTCTCTGTCCCACTCTCTCTCCCTCTCCCTCTCTGTCCCACTCTCTCTCCCTCTCTCTCTCTATCTCTCTATCTCTCATGTGAGTGGCCACAGCAAAACACTGCAGTGTTCGATGGTGGGATTGCAGAGGAGGGGATGCAGATTTACCACTGCACTGAGTGGCTGCCAAGCAGTTAGGCACCTTTAGATATTTATGGATGATTCTCTCAGATGTTAAGCTGAAAAATGTATTTTTGTGTTATACCCTGTGTTATACCGTGTATATTTAAATAGTCTAAAATCTGTATCCCAAGATTCCTGTGCATTCAAATTATATTGTTTACCTTTTTCAGGCCTTTAAATTCCAATCGTTTTTTTTCCTTCTGCGTCTTCTGCAGTGTAAACAAAAGCATCTAAACACCTGAAGCAAAACAAATCAAGAGACATAGAACACATCTTAACATCTTAAAAACCTTACTACCGTATTGTGGTTGGTCTACAAACATTTAGATTTTTGATAATTATCTACATATTGTAACCGTCAGGGTGCCACTATACATATTATTGATTTGAAGGCCACTAGGCATGTGTCTAGTAAATCGACATCGATCAATGAAACATCTTAATACATCTGAATATATCAAGATACTGAACAACCAATATTCAGAATGAGTGTGGTTTGTGAATAAAACAACTTGTGAGAATTATGATATGGTAAAAATAATGTTGTGCAGCCTTTACCCATCTCTCCTGGTTACCCAAAGTAAACAAAAAAATAAGTCCCAGATATAGGCAAGATGGCAAATGAAAGCGGAAAATGGCATCATTTGAAGCAAAGTTTCACATTTTTATGCTAGAATTACTTTCCAGCACAATAGTTCCAGGCACTGAGGACCATAAATGTGCACGGACTGAGGCCCTTCCAGTAAATATCCATGATATCTGCATATATCTGGTACTCCAGCCAATGAGTCTGATTATGGATGTCACATCAATCAAGGTAGTAGTCGAGCACTGGACCCCATGTTTGGACCTCACCAAGTGTCTTCAAATGTTCTTTTTTTTAAGTGGTTTGAATAGAACAAAATGGCCCCCTAAGTGGAAATGGCAAGTAGGGTTCTCATTACAGAAATCTACCTTTTGTGATAAACCATCACTGCATGCTGCCAGATTCCAGGATTAGCCGATTGCATCTATACATAACAAGTTGTGCGTGTGTGTAACTGAAATCTCGCTGTCAGGGTGTTACCCAAGCACAGAACACTATTTTGTTTAATTTGCCTATCGCCCTAAAACTGACCATGGTAATAAGGCCATGAACTTTTATTAGTGTTAGTGCTAGTGATTGTGTTGTATCGAAAGTCATCAACAGTTGGAAACAGAGAATGTTGGGGTGATCAGGTTAAAAGTTGGGTTTGCTTGTAAAGTGTTTTGTTGTGCTCTGGGCTTTAACATAGATTCAGAAATTCTAAACCGGTTATTAATCATTCTGACATGGTCATTCATGTTTAAAATGTATGAGGATGTTTTGTTTGTGGGAATTGCGAACACACGCTATTATTGCATTGTTTTCATAGTTTCTGTGATACTTCATGTAGTGCACCCATTCAGTTGTCATTCTAGTTAAATGAGTAGATTAACCATCCAAGATTTTCTCCACTCTCTTCTACCAACCTTTACTCTTTTGGCTTCTCAGTTATGATGAGTGCTGAATTTAATAATTGATACTCTAGTCCTTGCCGTCTTCTCCTGAGTCATCACCGTGGTAACGTGAGCTGGGACTTCAGCGTGCTCGTCAAGTTGTCAGTTGCTCCAGAGGAGTCAGCCCCCACAGGGCCTTGTCATAGCTGCATGTCTGAGATATCTGAAGACCATCTCATGACTATTCTCAGTGCATGGCGGAGGTCCTTTCTATTTCTATAAGACGTCCATTGGCGTTGATGATTTGTATCTGTGTGTGCATGTGTGCGTGTGTGCATGCATGCATTTGGGCACGCATGAGTGTGTGTGTGTGTGTGTGTTTCTGGTTTCAGGTCTGTCAGGTTTCCTGTCTTTTGACAAGTTCATACGCTAAGCACTAAAATATGAATGTTCTTCTAAGATTTGCAAAACCTACTGTGCCATTTCAGTATTTGGCACAAGGGTGCCTGCAGAAGCTAGAGCACAGCGATATTCTGGTCCCCTCTGTCCTCACACTACTTCCTGAATTATCCACTACATGATTTTACTGTATGACCTCAAAACAGTGACAATAATGACTTCTCTCTCTCTCTTTCTCTTTTTCTCTCTAACAGGGAAATGAAGCAAGCTACCCCCTGGAGATGTGCACACATTGTAAGTAGTTTTATTAATAACTGCCATCTGTGTTTGATTGGGTAAGGTACGATGATGGGTAGTAATTTGTGTGTTTGTGATTGGGATATTTAATATCTGCTTGCTCACTTTCATAAGTTGACAATTGACTATCCAAAACCCTTACGTTTAGATACTCCAGATACTCGACTCCAGATACTCAAAGGTTCCCCTCTAGATTTAGAAATGTGATCTGTCCTCTGAGTTAGACAAGCAAATATTAAGACCAAACAAAAGTGTGATGAAAATAATAAAAGTACATAAATCAGTCTGGGTGGATCCGCCCTGCAGGCAGGGGGCATTTGGTTATTACAAGTCTCACCAGAGGTTAAAGGGAAAGATGAGACGACTAAAGGGGAGACCCGTTTTGCCCGGGCTAAAAATTCCCGGCAGTCGTAAAGGTCAGCCCCAGGTCTAGCAGGGAGCCACGCTTATTTTTAGCCGGGATGCATGTTTTTAATTGGTTTCTTGGCCTATCAGTAGGTCGCGCGCAGGAGAAGACTCTTAATTCGAGTCGGATGATTAAATTGTCCCTGGCCCTGAGCCAGAACTAGGACTGGAACGATTAATTGTACGATATATTGCGTTGGTAAAAAAAAAAGCATCATATAAGTTGGACAGTTGTGATTGTCAGCTCTAACCATATATTATTTTGTAATATCACTAAACATACATTTGATTTTAAAATGTGTAGACATGCACAAAAAAACACTCACTCACTCACAAACATTAATGCATCATTAGTAGTAGGCTAAATAAATAGGCCAATATAACATGAAAGTAAAGTAGTCCCCTGTATCATGTTTTGTGTTACCAGTGCACAATATCTAATTCAGTCCTAACTCAAACGAACATTCCAATCGAGGTGTTATGTTTCACATCTTTCAGTCATTGACAGAGAGGTTTCGGTAGCAGAGTTGCAGCGTCAACGTGAAACCTAGTGAGTGTGACAGGAGCTGACATTTAAATTGTAATCAGAAGGATGGTAGCGTTTAGGCTTTCCATTCACTAAACAGGTGAACGGTGACACATTAACTGACAAAATGAAGATGGTAGGCTATGCAAACACTATAGAGAAAACTATCAACCACGCTAATACGTAATGATGCAAAATCCTAAACAATGTTATCGCAATGACAAATTCCAGTCAGGGGATGGGAGAAAGAAAGTGCTCAAAGTCCAAACTTCTCCTTTAAGATTTTATCATTAAATAAATGACACCATTATTGGTAGTCAACAACGATGGTCTTCGATTTCTACTTAAGGCACTAGAGCCTGAATACAGCATAATGTCATACATGCACTCAGTCTGTAACCTAAAACCAGCCCTGGTTTTCAAGGATGTCAGTATCTCTAAGCCACACTTGTAGCTAAATTTGAGTGTTGGCTGGTGAAGTGCAATTTTCATAATGTCATATGAACGTTGGCTGATACAGACAGTCCCATTCAATTTAATATTATTTTATGTCTTGAGACTATTTATTTTTTAATTCTTCTTGGGTCAAGCAGTCATTATATTTGGTTTAATGGTGCAAAAAGACAACAGCAGTCCATGATTGTTAATGCATCGAAAAATACGTCCATCTGTTAAATTAATTATCTTTAAAATATTGTGAAGGAATCGAACCATAAACATAGTAATGTGAATCAAATCGAGTGTATCGTTACATCCCTAGCCAGAACCTCTCCGTTGGCTGACTCAGCTCTCTAGCGTGGCCTATAAACGCATGTTTAAACTGTCGAGCGGATCAGGTGTTCATGAGGCCCAAGTGTACCTCTTAATGAGCTGTGAGACAGCGAGCACCATCCCCCCCGGACTGAGCCCTCACTCGCTCGCTACGCTAAATTCACTTCGGGCTTTACAGTCATGGCTCATGACACCAGAGGCCTCCAACCTCTCGGCAATACCCGGCAGGATTTGGAAACCAAAAAAAAGTACATGGCTCCTTTAATGGAGAGAGTCAGAGGATGAGAGTCACTTAAGAAGGCACAGCAGAAATAAAAGGGAATATAGAAGGCATGTATGAGTTCAATGGAGAGGTGAAGAAGATTACATATTTGTAAGGAAACAAGAATATTGCTATCCTACCGCTACAAGTACTGCATGTAAAAGCAACAGAAAAGGGTCTGCAGAGGGGAAACCTTGTGACATCGCCCACACCTCACAGAGCAATGTTCTCATTACAAACACATGCACACAGAGACACTCACATCACTGCAGCCATTGCATCAACTTTCAGAGGACCAGAAGGACATTGCCATAGCCAACACACAGTCCTCCCAACTATAGCTGCCCAGCTAGCATCACTGATGCCGCTGCACCCACTGACAGCACTTCAAACATAAGCTTGGCTAGCATTCTGCAAATTAGCTGCAAAGGCCTGTGTGAAGGTGGCCTAGGGTAGGGCTTGGGGGTGCCTAGCCCAGACCTGTGCATGCCTGGGGGTTTGGTTTGCACGGCCGTGCTCAGTTCAGTGGGGCAGCCACACGGCATTCAGATGAACTGGCCGCCTCGGGGACCTCAGCAGTCTGAGATTATTTCCAGCCCTGTGCTGTCAGGACAGCTGTTCGGCCCATCAAGCGCACAGACAGGCTCGTGTCAGCCAGGCTCGCTAGCGGCACGGACATTGTGGCTCAAGCCTGTTGCTCTTAAGCACTGGATCTCACTGTCTGTGATCCTTTGTCCCTCATCTAGTGAGAGCGGGCCTTGTTACCACGGTTACGGCTGACCAGTGGAGGGGCTGCAGCCAATCAAGGCTTTCGGTGCTGAAAATGTTACAGTTGAAATTCTGAGCTGTTTTTAAAAGTTTGGCATTTCAGATTATTTGCTTCGTGGATAGAGTTGAGAAGATGCTCAGTAAATGATATTGAATTATGGTCTTCGGTTCAACGGAAGATGCGGGAGTACCTACACATTTGAAGGAATGCTTTGATGCCCTTTTTATATGCTCTGCATTTTGTTTCTTAGCTCACCAACAGGGTTAGCCAGAGTCTTAAACGCAGAAACGTGCAAAAATAGGAGCTTTGTTTATCTAGGGGCACCTGAGGCATATTTGATATGTTCCATGTGGCCGTGTGAAAGTCTCACCTGTTCTGCCTGACAGAGGAGCTCTGTTCCAGTGGACTCAGGCAGGCTTAAGAGATTGAGCCTCGTTTGGAGCCTGGATGTTAAGTGCTGCAGATGCATTTCACTTATCTGGCTTGAGTGATATATTTGTCCTCATCGATGACGTTGGTAGGGAACACACCATAAGTTCATAGTAGAAAGGGAATCAGTCTTTTCTCTCTGTGTCTATCGCAAATGAGAGAGAGAATCTCAAATAGTCATTCTCACTACCTGAGGATTATGGAGATCATGGACAACACCAGTGGCCTAGTTATGAAACTGTATGTGTGGTAACGTGGATTTTTCAGCCAGCCAAGAGTGGCTAAACCTATTTTGCTCTGCCTACAGCTGCCAAAAATAAACCTAGCCTGCTAGTTGGGTTCCCATGTTGCTAGGGGCTTCCCTGTTGGTGGGGGTGAGCACCGACAAGGGTGGGGGCGGTGTGGGGGGAGGGGTTTCTCGTGACCACATCACTAAAAATAACAATGGCTTCTCCCCTCACACTAGCTCATCAGAATTAAAAAGAGAGGGTGAGTGATAACGTAGCTTAGCATAGACGTGTTTCAGAGAGGAGGGCTTTGACGGGGCACCGTTGGAAGCTGTTAAATTTATCAGGTCCAGTCTAAACCTGGGGTCAATTATAGCCGCTATAATAGCAGGAGTCAGGGAGAGGGGGGCGGGGCTCAATGGGACTCTTATTAGATGACATCAAGACCAAATGCTTCTCATTCTCCAGTCATGCAAGTAGGCTAGGTATGAAGATACACATTAGAGATTCTGTTACGGCAACATTTTGGGAGGAAGGAATTATGCATATGGCAAGGAAAGAGTAATTTCGGGGGAGAGAGTTGAAGACAGAGAGAGAAGGACGTAATCAGCTGTTTTCATGTTAAGCTCAGCTATCCAGAAGTTCTGTGAAAACTAATAGAAATATGGTTTTATGCTAAAGAAAGAAAATGTGCTCTGCTCAGTGTACCTCCAGACTGGAGTGGCAAGCTTAGTATCAACTGAGAGAAGTATGATGTCAGGTTGACACCCATAGAGCATTGGTATACACTGTACATCTTGGGCCTTGAGACTCGGTTCCAACCGATTGTTCCAACCCAGCTCTCTGCTCGACGGCGGCACCTGCTGACGATCAGGTGGAATTGGATGATCAGCTCTATCTAAGCCTGTTACATTTGTAAGCAGTTTATCTGCATCTCGTTTCTTGACAGAGAAAAACCCCTAGTAATCATCCTAGCTTACTCAAAAAGCGGTGTCAGTGTTCAGAAAGGGTAAAAACAGTCTTGAATCACACTTATATTTCAAAGATATTAAGACATCCATTATAGTTTTTCACCTCCCTGGTGAGTGGATGTAAGAGGATGTTTATCATTTCAAATGTACAAACATCAATGTTCTAGGCATACCAATCATTCACGTAGCAAGAGGGCATCAGCAGGTGTAGCTCCATCCTCTGGCATCATGAAGGAGCTATGGCGATGGAGACGTTGTGCTGATCATGTGTAATTACAGGCGGCGGTGTAATACACTGGAAACCTTTCATTAGTTTAATTGGCTGTGGCACATAAACGTTGATTATCATACAGCCGTAACCTGTAATTCTCTCCGATTAAGTGCTGTATAGAGAGGTTAGTGCAGTAGGCACCTTCGCACTGGTGCTTTTAAAATGACGGTTTTGTCTAAAAGAACATTCGATACAATAAGGTATTATTTGGATCCATTTGTGCCTCAGTTTTTCATGCTGATATGCTGGTCAAGTAGTTACAGGTGTAGGCCTACTCGTGAACATATTTCATGCTAGTTCATATGCATCCTTACATATAGACCCTTAAAGAGCTTGTTGCCTAGTAACAGTGGTTGGTTGGTTGTGAATGATTCAGCTTTCAGCTGTATTAGCCCCATAAACAAAGGCAACGTTCAGATCAGGAAAGCTGTTCAAGTGGAATCCATTGTGCTGTTTAAGTGATACTATATCATCTGCTATCACTGCCACTGCTGAAGATGTTGTAACTATTGTGTGTACTTTAGATATCTGTTATTAGCAGTGGCCATATTGTAATCTTTGGGAATGTCACCAAGGCCTGGCCAGAAACCCTTTTGATAAGGAAATGCAAATGGTGTCACAACAAAAGTCACACGTCATTAATTGCTATGTTGATACAAAGTAAGGATTTTCTCTGCATGTAAACACAAAGTTGTTAGTCATAAATGAACACTCCTGAGCAGTGTAAGCAGACACCTTTGCAGACAAAGGACTGTAATGAAATACATTATGGAGTGTGTACAACCAAGCTTGCATTCACTACGCATCTTTCGATTCATGTGTTCAATACTTTGTGTTATCCAAATCGAAACAAAGATTACATAACTAATGTATCCCATAATGGTCAAAAACCAATGGTTTATAACTAAGACGTGCTCCAGGCGACCGTTTCCTCTCTACTCATCCTCCTTGCACATAATCTTTCTTGCATGTCTCCACTTAGTCATCGAGGACATGCACCTTGGCCTCAGAGGAACCGGCTGGGAAAGCCCATACAGTCGAAGTAGAAGCATTACTACCAGGGTTATCATTCTCAGCTGTCTGTTCCCGCCCATACCCCAGTCCACACCCTCTTGCCGGGTTATCTCTCTGAGTTCTCGGCCCTGGTCTTTCCTTAAGATAAGGCCGTTAAGCTGTGAGCCTGCACTGTCCAACCTCTCCTATCTGTAGTTTGTGTAAAGATTTATTGGTGTATCTTGGAGAACTGATTAGTTTTGAAGGAGGCAGCTAGGAGGGAGAATGGGGGTCACGTGGTGGCGGTGAAAGAGCTTATAGTAACCAAGTATGCGGTTCAGGAGCTTACCATCACTAGTGTGGCGGAGTGCAGGAAGTTGGCCTCAGTATGGTTGGGACGCCCAACGCGCTCGGTTAGGCACTATCGGGGATGGGTAACACGTTCCGTGGCGGTGGAAAGCCTCTGATGTTTGGCTGTAAGTGGACACCCGAGCGCTCTTCTCCTTCCGCTAGGCACTTTTTATGTGGCAGTTTCCCCTTGTGTAGCTGGAAGGGAAAAAGGAGTGGTCACCCCTAAGCTACAAGCCCTTTGGAGTAAGGTGCGTGTGGAAGCTCAATGTTGCTTAATTTGCATCTGTCCCTTTTGCTCAATAGATGTTTTTTTTTCTTTGTTGTTTTCTCTCTCTCTCTCTCTCTCTCCCCTTCTCATCTCCACAGTCGATGCTGATGAGATTAAGAGGCTAGGAAAGAGATTTAAGAAACTCGACCTGGATAACTCAGGATCCCTGAGTGTTGAAGAGTTTATGTCCTTGCCGGAGTTACAACAGAACCCCTTGGTGCAGAGGGTCATAGATATATTTGACACAGATGGCAACGGGGAAGTTGACTTCAAAGGTAAGATCGGTTTCTCATTTGATTCATTGGTCTGTACTCATTTTACAATCTTAGTACCTAGTTTGATTTGAAGGCCCCCTGCGGAACATATCTGGTTAGACTCAGCTTATCTCCAAACACTCGGGACTAACTTAAATAACGCTGTTGAATACACCAAGCTAATAACCCGTATCTGAAGAATTTCATGTTTTCAATGGCTATGGTGCTATAGGCTCATAAAACACTGTTCTGCAGCATGTACTTTGTTGTTGAGATTGTACAGGAAATGCCTCTAAATCACATTTGTCTTAAGCTTATTCATCATAATCATGGCGTTAAGTCCTGAACAGCCTCATTGTGCTTTTGTCCAGGAATGTCCCTCACTGATATACAGCCTTTGCACAATTTGAATCACATTTCATGATTAACAAAAGGAGCTCAATAGCCAGGGAAAGAGGTTAGGACTTTGTCCCTGAAGGCGTCCTCTCCAGTATAGACTAGGTTTGTCTTCTTATCGCAAGAAATAACCCACAGTTTGCGTCGGCGTGTCTTTTCTCAGGAAACCTTGATAAATGACATGAAATGAAAGTGATAAGTACTGACAGTACCGACCATTTGAACTACATTCATAATAAAGTAGCTGAACTACACTCATAATAAATAATTCATAATAGCAAGGTACATACATACCTGCATATTGTAAAAAATACTTTTGTCTTCTGGCAGATTGATTGATTACTATCCTTGTTTATGGTTGATTGACAAGCTGGCATTGTACTAGGCGCAACAATCTCTGACACTAACCAAACTGTCATACCTTGCAGAATTTATTGAGGGTGTGTCACAGTTCAGTGTGAAAGGAGACAAGGAAATGAAGCTGCGGTGTAAGTACTTTGTCAAAGCCATTTCATCAGCAGCCATTAGGTGATCTTGAAACATGTCTTAATGTAACATTTTCCTCATCTCTTAATGCACGCAGTTGCTTTTAGAATCTATGACATGGACAAAGATGGCTACATATCGAATGGGGAGTTGTTCCAGGTGCTCAAAATGATGGTTGGGAACAACCTGAAAGACACCCAGCTGCAGCAGATTGTTGACAAGACCATTATAAATGCAGACAAGGATGGAGACGGGAGAATATCTTTCGAGGAGTTTTGTGCCGTAAGTTTTCTCTGTAGTTTTTACTATGTGCTTTGAAGGTAAAGTGTCCCAGTGGTGATGGCCTGTGCAATCTTCATCAGAGGTCTTTGCTTTGGCCACTAGTGTACTCAGACAGGTATAATCATTTGAACTGGGATCCAAATTACAAGAAGCTGCTGTGAGAATGGGTCTGAATCTCACTGGATGATACTCGTCATGCAAATATTGATCTAGCACGCAATGACTCTGAGATAACACCGTATTCACTGACAAGTCAGTTGTCTTTTTGGCTTATGTTACATATCTTTAGCTTGTATCTTTTTTCTATTTCCTAGGTTGTTGGAGGCCTTGACATACACAAAAAGATGGTGGTGGACGTGTGAGCTTCCTGACCGACCCACACCACACAGCGCGCTTTCTTCTCCATCTCTCCGACCATCAGCTCAAGATGTCAGGCAGTCGCTCTCTATGTATTTAAATGGAAGTATTTTCTCTGTGAAGCCACTTTCTTCTAACACGAGCCTCGTGAAGCCAACTTGAGTTATTGAACTTTTCTCCTGTCAATAACCCCGGTGTAGCACTTTAAGAGACTGAACAGTGGCTAGTCTTGTAAGAACATCTCAATTTGACGGTGAGAAGGGAGGAAGTTTGGCTTGTTTATATCTTTTTTTTTATTGTTATTTTTTAAAAATATATTTATTTGTTCTCGTCTTTTAAGAAAAAAAATACGTCTTGCTTTTTAAGGGTGAAAATGAGCAGTTAGCTGAGGTGCAACTTAACATACTTGATCCATAAAATATAACTGTAGGATGTGATGTGCCAAGCAGAATATTTAATTAATCAATTAAGGAAAACTGTACCATCGTTTTTTTTGGAAGACAAACTGCAATTGCATGATTGACATAAGTTAATGCAATTTCATTTCAAAGCAACAGATAAGGCAGTGGGAATTGTTTTCTATTATAAACTTTGTAATATGAGGTTTTGATTTGATTTGATACATTTAATTTCGCTTCCAGTCTTGTTAAGATTCTTTTGTCGCTTGTTTATATTGTTGCAGAGTAATGGGTTTCTTTGTGTTGCTTTCAGATACAGTAGAGTAGAATTAGATGCCAAAAAAAAAGTGTCGTCCTAGCCATTTTATAGTGTTCCTGTAACACACTTTACTTCAGTACGCAAGCAGTCTGCATCCTCACCTCACACCCCAGTGCTTATCATTGACCAATACACGTTGCGAAATTTCTATTAAAACCATTAAGAACGTTTTTATGGACTTGTATTTTATTATAGAATTGACTGCATTTGAATGCAGTTGATGTTCACAAAACCCAAAAGTTAAGTGTTGATATCCAATTCTGGAAATCCAATGCATCTTTTGTTGCGCTTTCATTCATAAACTGCTGGCAGATTCTTCCTCTTTTATAAATCAATATATGTATATTAGGTACAACAACATAGGCTCCTCTTCAGATCATCAGAGAAAAACTGTACATGTGTATACAGTTCATCCTCTTAAGGGTTGCTGTGCACAGTAATTGCAGTTGTTTCTTCTATATAGTGCAATGGAATAACTGTACTCTTGACATATTGGCATGAAAGACGTACAATGGAAAAATACACTTCGTGATTGTATGTGGATATTTTTTATTTTTTTTTGCTTTTAAAGTAGTTTTCTTTCCCCTAATGGACAAAATCCAGAATTGGTTGTGAGCACTCAAGGAAAGTTACTAGTTGGGAGAACACTTCTAACACACTTTAAAACCAAATAATTGGACACGTTAGATGAGAAACTGTATTCTGTGAAATTACGACTTCTCCTGTGCTTCAGCCTCTTACAAATGACGGCATAGCTGGAGTGGTGTTCTACTGAGGATAGGTGGAACTAAGCGGTCACAATCATGGTGCACACTCTTAAAAAGCTGTTTGTTTGGGGAAACCAGGCTGAGACGTCTTGTGCTTGCATGACATGGAGACCCTTAATGCATGTCAATCCATTTTGAAATGCTCCTATTGTTTACACATTGATTGTGATGTTTATAATATATTAACGATTCAAATGTTTAATATGGATGTTGCCAAAATTTGGTAAGTGTACACACAATTGGTAATAACCATAAGTGAACCTACTTAAGTGTAACTTTTATACTCACCTGGATCGTTGAAATGCTTGAATTCCACAAAAGTTGCATATCTGATCCTGTCAACTGCCACATAGTGGGCTTCAAAAGGGGGATTTTTTTTTCTTTTCTTTTTTTTTGTACATAAATATTTGTTAGATGCAGTTCCAGCTCTTCACTGTCTGTATAACCAATTGAAGTTTCAGTTATTCGGTTGTACTTTTAGTTTGGTGGATTGGGTACATAGTGAGTGTGTGGGGGGGGGGGGGGGCGGGGGGCAAAAGCGTAAGTTTTTAAGAATTAAGTTTCGGTTTTAGGGTTTTTATCTTTCTCTGCATGCTGCATCTTATGCTGTGGGACTATTGGACTTAATACTGTATGACAACAAAAAATAATAAACTTGAAACATTTAATCTGTTAAACTGTGGACCTCTGTGTCTTGTTTTTCTCCAGTCGATAGGTATTTATTTGATTTCATAATCCACTCAGGCATATGTTACAAAAAGTCCATTGTTGTTTGGAAATCAGAGCATCTTTTCCCCCATTTCCACATAGTTGAGGCAGAGTCCACCTCGTAGGTGATAAGTCTGGTTCTCACCCAGGTACACTCACAGGAAAAAGCGACAAAACAACCTCTCCATGTTAGAATCTCTCTGCTGAGCGGCTTGCAACTGCCCTGATGTTCCCGTACACCTTTGATGGTGGACTCCCTGTTGGGAAGAGAGGGAGTTGAAAACAAACAAACAAACAAACAAACAAACACAAAACTGCCAAAGCAAATCACTACAGAAATACTGTAGTGATGTCTGCAAAAATTAGTACATTTCACTTTTAATTGAATTATTTTACACCTTTGACTGATTATGCACAATATATTAGCTATTAGTAACACACATCCACTTACCCAGGATTAGGTTGCATATTGCTGTCCGTGCCATTTTAATATTTTGAAAAGACCCAAGTATGTGTACCTTCCTGAAAAACACAGGGGATAATAATATTCATGTTTTTTGAAAGAAAATGACACAACATATGAAAACAGATTGTACTGGCTTTCATTTAGCCGATGAGGAAATCATACTCACGTGTCCGCAAGCACAATCCTAGTCTTTGTAACATTCTCAATGGTAAATTTCGTTTTTCCTCCCTTTCCTGCTATTCTTCCAATTGCTCGAGATAGGTGGTCTCCTTTTAGGGGTTTCACTGGTGACAGAAGGTATAAAACATTGAGAGGTGGGCAAGAAGTCGACACAACCAGCAAGTGAAACAGCAGCAGCATCTGGACACAACTTACCATCTGTGACATCAAAGGTTTCCAGAAAGAGTTCATCCAATCTGATGAGGGCTAGAGCATCCTTTGAGTAACCATGGGAATGGAAATACAACAGCAGCATTAGGCACATGCTGATCCAAGCAGCCATAAAGAATGAGGCTTTTTTCAGCAAACGAGCATGGATACACAACTAAGTTATTGAAAATAAACAGTGGTATAAATAGTCACTTAATTATTACAGTTCATGAAACAATAAACAGAAAATGTAATATTCCTATTTGTATTTAAATGCTATATTTACCTCAACTTGGAATCCTAAGATAAAGGCTTTCACAAAGTCTGATGCCTTCGTGAGGGCACCGATGTCCTGAGTTTCTTTACATGTCTGTACAAAAATAATATTATGATCAGTTATCCCCACTATCGTAACAGGCTTATATGCATCTAAAAATTACAGAAGAATCATTAAGTGTTAGACACATTAAATCACGAATTAGTGGATAGCAAATGGCCTGCAGTGGAGGGGACTTACTTTTATCTCAACATTTCTTGTTTTGAGGTTGAATCTGACTTGAAGTTGTAAATTTTCAACAATTGGTGTGAAAATCTTCAGCCAATTCTCTTTCAAGGGTGTATAGCGGTGTGCAGGTACAGGCACTTTCCTCGTCTCATCTGTGCCACCCTGTGTGAGGAGACAGAGGGCAATATGTGCGTTTGCGTTAAAAAAAAAAACACTGCTATATATATATTAAGTTTGAAAGCAAACAACTGACATACTCATATTCTAACTTATTGAGTCTAGCATGAATGTTAGCAACACTCAACTTTATGTACAAGCGATTATGCGCATGCGTAAAGCCCATGATGCACGTGGAAGCAACAATCAGCTGGTAATCGACAATATACGCAGCACGAAACAAATCATACAAAAAACTGTTAAAACACAGCAGAAAGGAATGTAGACAAAGTAAAGGATTGTACGCTACCGTTAGTTTATCTCCCGAAATAGGTGGGAATTGAGGTCGTTTTGTTGCTATCGTGTCCTCTGATTCCATGTCCATTGCCCCCATCTCACGTTTACGCTTTTGAGACTTTTTTGTTTTAACCTTTTCGAATGAATCCGTGTTATCGTCCATCGTAGAACTCATTTCAGTTGCTTTGTTTGTTTCAGTGTCCATCTTGTAAGGTGGCGATTACCAGGTTTATGGCAAAATTATTTAGGAAGATGATTTACTTGGTCACGCAGCCATGCTCTATGATGTTGAAAGGACATGTTAGGTGTCCGTCTTAGGCCAATATACTAAATGACATTCGCCTTAATTCAGTTAAAATACAGAGACAGCCAGTTATATATGATATTAAATATAAGATAACATTAGAATTTCGAAAACCTTACAAAGCTCCATAACTCAAGGAAACACGTTATATGTTTGTCTATCCTCCCATTTTATTATGGCAGCTTTGTGGGCAGCTATAATCGGCAATGGGTCCCGAATAAGTTTCTCGCGAGCGTTGTTGTCACAGTCACAACTAGGCTAATGCGTCCCAGCTAACTGTTTCGGCTTGTAGGTACAATCCTGGAGGCGTTTACGAGTGCTACATATTTTCTTTGAAATAGTTTTCCATCCAATTTTCTAACATGTCAACGCCTCTCGAAAAGCCTCAGATAATAGCGCACATCCAAAAAAGTCTTAACTACACCGTTTTTGACAGCAAATGGGTACCATGCAGTGCAAAGTTTGTTTGTATGGGTAACTACCCAAGAGGTACTGGGGTGTTGCAAATATACGAAATCAGTCACGGAGAGCTTCAACTAGTAAAAGAGGTGAGGTATATGTGTTTAATTTGAATTCATCACTGCTAACACACTAACAACCTAAATCCTTCAACTTGTTTTACAATAATTATCAGGGAGTCAATTCATGAGCTTCCAGAAACAACCTAGGAAATTAGAGAATCGTCACCATGACAACACAAACCAAAGGAGTCCCAACCATAGACAGTAAAAGGCACACAGTTCAAGGAGCAAAGTTCAGCCTTGATGGCTGTTGATGTATGTCCAGTTGCCTGTTTCGGAATTATTCAGTAGTAGCCCGACAATGTGAAGGATGTGTTAAAACGAGACACATTTTAGGATGGTGTCACTGGAGTAATTGGACCCTGAATCTTTCTTGTCCTGCAGATTGAAAAGCCAAAGCCCATAAAATGTGGGACATTTGGAGCCACGTCCCTACAACAGCGACATTTAGCCACAGGGGATTTCGATGGAAATCTACATATCTGGTATATTTCAGACAGTGTTCATTTACTGTATGTGGACATCTGGTAATAAACAGTGTCCATTTAACCAGTTTCTTCAACCTACCTCCTTTGGTATTTATAATGTGATATATATTTTACAGGAACCTGGAGGTACCAGATGTGCCTGTATATTCAGTGAAGGCACACAAAGAGATTGTGAACTGTATTGATGGTGTGGGAGGAGTAGGAATTGGAGATGGTGCACCTGAGATTGTGACTGGAAGTAGAGATGGTATAGTGTCATCTTGTCTGTCATCCTCATGTTTGTCCTCCATATGTTGGATTTAACAAACTGACCGTTTGTGCCTGCTATTTCTGACCCACAGGGACAGTGAAGGTTTGGGATTCCAGGCAAAAGGACACACCAGTGGCTAATATGGAACCGGTTGAGGGAGACACCAAGAGAGATTGTTGGACTGTGGCTTTCGGTAAGTTATTTAGGAATAAAAGCACATGAATGAATGTGTAATGTTCCACTGAGTCAATACATTGATTTTATGGGAAACTATGCCTATGCAAAAGGCCACTGTTGTGTTTCGGGCTAATGGAAGAGGCAAGACATTTCAGGCATTCTTCTGAATTAGTGTAGGAGGGATGTTGTCCTACTTCTCCAACTAAACTGCACTAAAGTCACAGTACATTTGAATCTTTTCACCACCAAATTAACTTAGAACTCTACTATAGTCTGGGATTATAGGTTGTTTACAAGCACTCTTTTCTCTCTGTTTTTTTTTTTCTTCTTTTCTATAGGGCATGCTTTCAATGACCAGGACCGCTGTGTGTGTGCTGGATATGACAATGGAGATATCAAGCTGTTTGACCTCAGAAACATGGCTTTACGATGGGAGACAAACATCAGAAATGGAGTGAGATTTCTTCACCACCACTGGCTTTTCAATAGACATTAGTTAGGTTAATGGAGATTCAACATTACCTGAACATTTAAAAGTTATATGCATTCTGTAGGTTGCAGGGTAAAATGAACAGCGGCATTTAAAATGTGCTTTGGTTTGTATACGTTCTCAATTTTATGTCTTGCCACATTGAAGCCATTCAAAATATTATGGAATGCTTTCATCAGTGATTCCCAGCACTGGGGTTATTTTAGTTAGTCATGATTGCTTGATGACAGTGCAACAACACAATCAAAGCAGGGGCCTGATTGTTGTTTTTCTTTGTAATTGGTAGGTATGTTGCGTCGAGTTTGACAGGAAAGATATCAACATGAACAAACTGGTGGCGTCATCTCTCGAAGGAAAATTCCACGTGTTCGACATGAGGACCCAGCACCCCACCAAAGGCTTTGCATCTGTTTCTGAAAAGGTAATTAACAGAAGGGTGATTTTGGCTCAGGCAGGCGGAAAACACGTCAAAGGTTGTTTCTCACTTTCCCATTCAGCTGCATGGAAAGCGTTCATTTTAACATTTTCACAGCTGGAACTGTTTGCGAGTGTGTTTGCTTTGCATGCTTTTGGCAGTGGGGGTTGGTGCCAAAAACGACACTAGGGCACAGAGATGAGAGCAACTCCTTTCTCTCTGTGCCCCGAATGAAAAGCCTTCTCACTTACATCAAACCTAGGTCAGCCTTGCCCAGTGTTGGCACGCTTAGCCAGATCCGAAACCATTCCACTTCAAATATTGATGTAGTTATGAAACAATCAACGGCCACCTCACAAAACCAGTTTGATCTTATTTTGAGAGAAAAAAAATCAATGGAGGTGTGTATGGCTTCCAAGTAATTCTGTGGTCTCCCAAAAAAGTTATACAAATATTTTTGTTTTGTTTTCTCCCTCCCAGAAATGTTTGACCTTGGTCCTTCATAGGGTTCAGAAATCCATAAATTTGCTTTGCTAGACCTTTGTTTGTCTTATTAGATAATTCATGCCAAAAATGTCAGAAAGCATAATAACCAATGGATATGTTTGTAAATGTGTATCTTGGTTAATATTATAGGCCCACAAATCAACAGTCTGGCAAGTAAGGCACTTGCCTCAAAACAGAGACATCTTCATGACGACAGGTGGAGCAGGAAATCTTAATTTATGGAAATAGTAAGTCCTTTGTTTTCCTCTGTGTAGACCTGTTAGGCTCTGTAACCCACTGTAAAGTTAATTTGAGAAGTGCAGTATATATATGAAATATGAAGTGTTATTTTGATTGTTGTTGTGATTTCACACTGTCATTTGTGTTTCAGTGAGTATCCAGGCCAGAGAAGTAAAAAGGACTCTGAGGAAGTGGACATGGGCGTAGCTGGCACAGTGAACCTCCTGCAGAATGTGACCTTGTCGACTCAGCCAATCGCCAGCCTGGACTGGAGCCCAGACAAGCAGGGTTTGTGTGTGTGCACTGCTTTTGACCAGTCCATCCGTGTGCTCATTGTAACCAAGCTTAATCGTGTGTGAGGGGACTCTCTCTCTCTCTTTTTCTCTCTCTCTCTCTCTGGGATCAGGGACTCACACCCATACATGCTTACACAGTACATGATGGATCAAGTATGTGTTGGATGTTTCAAGTATGTGTTGGAGCCTACAGAATTTGACGAAGAACTGCAGAATCATTTTGCATTGTTTTATTCCTCAAATGCATTTGGCAAAAGGCTAACTCTGCTCAGTGTGGTGTATGTCACTTTTACTTTCCTATGTTATGTCCAGGAGGTGCCTTTGGTTTCATGTAAAATGTAAACAATTTTCCAGAGAAATTGTTTTTTTGCTGGCTGAAAGAACTGAAACTGGTGGAAATGTTTGAGATTTTAAATTGTTATTTTACACAATAATAACAAAATAAGCCACTTATACTCGTCACGTCATTTATTTCTGGTAAAATATTGCTCAAAATCATTAATGGATCAGTGACCATTTGACTCCTCTCAGGGTCAAGAAAGAAGTCCATAATCACACTGGAAATCATGCAGTTGTAGAAAATATTATATCCAACACTTGAACCTGAAGAACTCCTTAAGGTCTTTGTCATCCACTGGTTTGTCATGGATTCCAGCATACATACTTTTCAACAGATTTGTCTTGAACTTGCCCTCCAGGACATCAATATATTTTTCAAGACAGCCTTGAAGAGAGACAAAAGACAGATCAATTTCAACATCGACTACATATACTATGATAATCTCGCTTTGTTCTCTTTTCAAACTGGAAACTCACTAAGTAGTAGATCATCAACAATCCTGCCTAAAACATAGAATAAAATGTGGTCCCAGTAGGCACTCCATGCCTTTATAGCATACATTTTAGTGTATAAAATAACACCAAGCGCACATACAGATTCATACACATTGTTAAAACACGTGCCTCACTGCCAGTCCTGGCATGCATGTTTAATGAAGGCTCACCTAAGCCCATGACCTTCCCATAGGCAATGAGGTTAGGACCCAGTGAAGGGTGGTCGTAGAGCTCCTGCTTCATCAGGATGCGCACGATCTCCCCCGTGATGAATGCGTCGTCAAACGTCTGCTCGGTGACGGGCCGGAGGGGGAAGCTGCTGTAGACCTCCACAGCAGCCAGCGGGTCTGTCTTCACCAGCAAATCAGCCAGCTCAATGTAGGCGTCATGGACCTGGGACGTGTTAAGATGGGATGATGTTGAATGAAAGGGTTAGAGATCAAGCCCTTCTTTACAGGCATGTGATTGGACTATCTAACAAAATGACGACTCATAACTTAATGTCATTGGTTTGCGAAACCCACAAAGGTCTTTCATCTTTGTTTCACAAATGCTGTTTTTTTTCCGGGTGGAACAGTATTCATGTCAATTTGAACCAGTTGATAGAATTGAGGTATGTCCAGGTAAACTTTAAAACTAATGCTTTTAAAAAACTGGCTTGAATTTAGACCTAGTGAATGACAGCAGATATCTTTCTCTTGCTCTCAGAATTGGTCTGTAGGTCTAGCAGAAATAGTTGCTAATTACCACTTTACCATTAGTTGACCACTTATACTTAATGGTTCCTGCACAAAGAAAGAGAGTGGGCCATGTGAACGTTATTGTGCCACTAACAAACTCACCTCTGGTGCCATGGAGATGACCTCCTGGTACAGGCTGCAAGCCTCTTGGTGGGTTTCTGCAGACCGGGAGAGAGCTCTGGCCAGCCCAAGACGAGGTGCATGGCTTTTAGGGTTAATGATGGCAGGGGCGGCAATCCTGGTGTTTGATGATGGAGCCTCATCCACTGACACAGAAACATACTCACCAAGTCAATACATATTACGATGTACGATGACCTACACTGTGATATCTGGATAAAACATATTAATATGTGTATTTACTATCTACCAAATACATAAATGTTTTATATATTAGTTAAATAATATAAAATATCACAGTATTACTACAATTATTAGAGTAAGAATCCTGGGCAATGCATCTGTTCCCACCCTGTGGTTTAGCCGGAGGGCCACTGCCCTCCTGTTTGGACTTGCTGGGAGAGAGCTGGGTCTTAGAGGAGGGTTTGCCTGGAGCCTTTGCTGCCCCATCGGCCTTGGCTGGAGGAGTCCCTGCAGCCCGTCCTCTGGTAAAAAAAAAAAAACTTACAGGTAGCAAATTTCACATGAAACAAATCACACAACTTTGTAAATATACAGGAATAAACATGAGGCGCTTGAAGCTCTAGGGCCATAAAAAGAACAGCATGTCAAACAGTCACCTTGCTGCTGGCGGTGCCGGTTTGGCAGTGGGTACAGCTTTACCGCCTCGGGACGCGGCACCTGACTTGGCAGCGGCTGCCACAGCCCCCCCTCTGCCCGGGGTTCCCCTCCCACGCCCGGTCCCCTTCCCAGAAGCCCCTGCCTCCGATGGCCCCGGTGCCCCTGTGGATTTGCTGGCTGTCTGCTTGGCAACTCCCGCCTTCTGAGCCAGACGCTCCTGCCACCACGGCTGCTCTGAGGAAGTGACAGAGGGAACCAAGACCAAGTCATGACCCGCTCACTCATGGCATCCAACACGGCAGGGATTTATGAGATTCTCTTTGAGCGAACTGAGGCTGACTGTAAGGGGATAGGCAAAAACTGCAGTCTGAATATTCATGCGGGACACTTTAAGGAAAAAGAGCATGAACCTTTATTCTATACTCCTTTGCTCCTGGTTTACTTTTATTCTCAAAGGGCCAATCATGACTGACTCTAAACACAGCTAAGGACAACTTGTTGAAATGTTTGTAGTTTATGGTCCTGCTAAGAGGTTTCCACTGAGACGCTTTACTTCAAAAGCTCACCCCAACATGAACTTTTGCATCATTTCGGACCAACATTTAAGCCAAATGGTTGTGAATGTCTAACTGTGTGAGACTACATAGATGGTTGTGTATGTTTAGACTTTGACAAAAGTTGTGTGCTTACAGTTCTCATGTAAAGAGCAGCAGATAATTCAATACATTAAAGGAATCACTCAATACAAAATTGGTAAATAATTTACAATATTAAGGATTATGTTCCAAACACAGTGTAAGAACCAGATGTAACCAAACGGCTTTTCTGCTAACTGAGACCTCAAGGGAACACATTATTTAAGCTCAGGATAGCTCAGAGGACTCTGACTCACATCAGATCTAAATGTTCACAATGGCGAGAGCATTAAGCTAGGGTCACCCCATCTTACTTGCTAGCTTCTCAGGGGCATCTCCAGTCTGTGAGGACCCCTCCAACTCAATACTGGCCTGGAAGCTTAGACAGGCATCCGCCAAGGCCACCTGGCCCCGTTCGGACTGTGGCTCGCTGTCGTACTGGGCCAGCTGGGTCACTCCTAGCAGACCCAACGCATGGCTGCTGCGGGGCACTGTCACCACTCCAAGCTGACAGACCTGGGACACACCAAAATAGCATCTAAATTAAAACCAGCTCACTTGGACAGCAGGTGACTCATTTATATTAAAGTGGACATTTCCAGTGTTTAAACGAAGCCAAATGGTGCACCTCCAACTGGCCCTAAGACAGGCCGAGTTTTACATTTGAATCTAGACTGGTTAAGTGTGCTTGCATGGGTGCAGAAAGGCGGAGGTCACCTTCTCCTGTATGTCCAGCAGCTCTCTGCAGGGGGTGATGGAGGTGAGGCGTATGAGGGCGCTGAGGGCCTGGCACCTCTGTGCAAACCAGGCCTGTTTCCCCGCACCGGGCTGCTGCATCAGGCCCTGCAGCAGAGCGAAGTGGCCATCCAGCAGGACCCACTCCAGCTGCTGAGCCACCTCGCCACGACACACACACCTGCCCATGCCCTGCGCCGCCAGAGACACCACTCTGAGGACGGAGAATAGGCCAAGAGAAGGGAGAATGGGATCAGAGAACTGGCTCATTCTAAGACAATGTTTCAAGCATTTGTTTGTTTCTCTGAATTGTCTGAAATGTATTGTTTTTCAATACGCTCACATATGGTAGACTTGCTCTGCAGTCATGGACCTCCCAGAGGGGGCATTTCTGCTGAGCAGGGTACCCAGGCTGTAGCATCCACGGAGGAACTGGACATTGACAGTAGACAGTGGGTCTGTGTGGTCCGGCTTCTCTCCTCTATGGGGGAAAAGAGCAGGAACATAATGTCTTCTGCATAATGGCATAATGTCTTCTGCAACAGAGGTATGGTAAAAGCATAACACTTCAAGACTTCAGGTACACACAACAACACACACACACACACACACACACGTACGCACAAACAGACACACCCATACCTGCCATGTTCTGGTGCAGTTAAGGCACGGGCCATGACATATTCCAGCCCTTGCTGGAGGTACAGAGCAGCCTCCTTTTCCTGCTTCTCTGAGTTCCCACCTTGCTGTAGCAGAGCCATGCCTGTATAGAACCTTCCAGAACAGAATGAACAGAAGTAAGACAGGGATATACGTATGGTCAACAAATGACTTCACAAAGCTGAAATCTTAGCCCAGCTTAATGTAATTATCCAGTAACACTATACATTGTGTGTCAGAGACAATAGTATTGACTCTGGGTGCTACCTGCAATCATTAGGATGTAAATCTTCCTGGATTTTCCAGTGGATGACCACAACTACAATGTGCAGGACTCAATGACCTTAAAGGGTGTCTGTTCCATCCATTCAAATGGCAATGAATCTGTTCAGTGGTGCATGAAGCTACATCTGCTTGAATGGAAACCCTACTCCACCTGGCTGCTCTAAATAATGCCCCAAACATCCTACCCCTTTATTCTAGCCTGACGAGGAGCTCAGCTTGGGTGCGTCTGGGTCACCTGAGGGCTGGCTGGGATGGCCTGAGTGCCAGGGCATTCTGGAGATGCTGCAGAGCCTCCCCGCTCTTCCCCTGAAGCAGGAGCAGGCGGCCCACGTGCAGGTTGTGCTCCCAGCTGTCCTGGCTCAGGGACCAGGCATCCAGGTACTTCAGAAGGGCTCGGAACAGCCAGCTCTCCTCATCTGCAAGGCTGGACTGGCCATCCTGTAGGCACACACTGGTCTTATTTCTGTTCATTTTGCACAACGGCAGAGGTCAGAATGGTGCAGAATAGACTGAGCATTTATGCAATGGTGGCCTTGTAGCATAGGCTGATATAAGAGTTGGTTTGCACCTGCTTCGATGAGCAAATGAGAACAGTGGACCAGAACATCCTAAATCCCAAATTGGGATTAAGTGAACAATTAACTGATAAAAAGGTGAAGAATGAATTTACTATACAGTATATCAACGGATCTGATCTAGCAATTGTAATCCCGTGGGATTACCTTTTTAGCCTTCTTGGACAGCCAGAGGTAGAGGGTCTGAACATATTCAGCCTTGGTCGACTGGCCTTGCTCCTTCAGCTGGTGGAATTCCGTGTCCAGGGCTTTTAGCTTGTTCTCCAGCGTGGGCGTTCCCGTGCAGCCATGGAGTTTGCACACAGCCAAGATCTCATCCAGCCTCCCTGCAGTCTTGGCACTGCCCAGCTCCTGGGCGTCGCCAGTGTCCTGATGAGTGGGAAGCGTGGACTGGTGTCAGCAATGTTTACTGCTTTGCTTCGCACATATAAATGCAGACCAAGTCTGTTATTGTATTAATGTATTATTGCTATTATATTAACATATTATTGCTATTGTATTCATGCATTATCATTGTCATCATTTCACCTTCCTTTACTGCTGATAATCACTACATTTACTGTTGACATTAAGGGAAACGTGAACTCTTTGTTATATTCCAATGAGCTAACTGTATCATACTATGTAGGATGCCACTACTCACCACTACTGCTATGAAGAACAAGTATGTAAGGACTCCAGTTTGCTTGTCACATAAGAGCTGCTAATCACTCCTGAATAATGCATGTTACTGCACCAGAGTCTCACAGAGAAACACAATCATTGTAATTACGTCCCAATTATGTTGTAACTCTGTGCATTGAATAGGGTACGTACATAGGGTATCGTCTGTTACCTTCTTTTTAAGGCCATACATCTCCTCAGCATAGTGATGCTCTTCCAGAGTCCTTCCGAGCAAATAGTGCAGTTTGGAATCACGAGGCTTGAGTTTGATGGCAGAGGAGTAGTGGATGGCAGCCTCCTGAAGACAGTCTAAGGGTGACTGTCCCTCAGCATACTGCATCATGTCACCTAAACACACACACAAACACACACACACAGGAACATGAATACACAAATATGATTCTGTTGTATTTGCACCATGTTAACAGTTATGAATTATTTCGTACATCTTTTTGGCATGAAATATTCAGTCACTAGGATTTGAATATGCAAGTAAAAACCCTCCTGTCACTCTTTGTAAATATCAGCTCTTTTTCCCAAGAGGAAAAGCTTCCACTGGGGAAAATGTCTCGTAAAAACAGCATCACAGATCTCTTATGAGATTTATATGTTTACATGGATGACATAAAATAGTGGTTGCAATAAAATCTGTTTTTTTTCCTATGGAACATCTGCACCTTCAAGCCTGCACTTAATGTGACTTTATTTGAATCACATCAATCTAATAAAATGAGGTGACAATACCAGATGATCCCCCATACAACCCACTCTGAACTAACAGAGGATGATCCTCCCTGAAACCTGTATTAAATTCTCCCTGCGCAGGTTGTGAAGTAAGATAATATTTCATCTGTACTAAATCCAATTAAATCCTTTAAGAGCCTGCTTTGATGTCATTTCTTGGAAGTGTGAATTACACAGAGCGAGCACAGAAAAGCTGAAGAAAATGAACATGGAAACTTGAGTGCACGGTCACAATGGAATCATTTTGTATTTATCTCTTCATCTATTTTTAAAGGCTGGAGTGGGATCTATAGTCACGTCAGCTGAGGCTCAGTGCTTCGGGTCGCCTCCCTCGTTCACTTGCCTGGTTTAGGAAGACGCTGTTTGTAAAGAGTTAGCTGTTCCTCCGCGTGGGTACAGAGGTCCTCCACACTGTCCTTGCCAACTGCCTTTTGCAGTCTTTTCTCCCAGTTTCGACTCTGCAGGTTTAAACACATTGCCATTACATCTTCATGTGCATGTGTCACAGTGAACTGGTCGGCTGAAACAAACATGTTTACCTCTGAAGTGTGTTTCGTCTCAATTTCAAGATTATTTGAAGACTCAAAATTGGTTTTATACCAGTGAGTTTCGGTAACTTCCTGCGGGAAAAGGAACAGAGTGAGCCTGTGATGCATTACGACTTTCTGTTTGACTCTACATTTGGATAATCACAGAGATAAGAATGATGTGTGACCCACAGGTCAATAAATTCCCAGTCACAGTAAAGGATGAATTAACCATGAGTGGAACCTAAATCGATGACTTTGATTTTGGCACAACAGGAGCAACCCTCCTGAATATTTTATTGCTGACCTTTGGATCCAGGTCTGCGGGGGGCTTGTGTGGACAGTCTTTTGCATGAGACACCACCTCTGCCAGTTTGAGTATGCTTTCACATCCTTTGGTGAGAGAGACAACAGTCTTTCAGAACAGCTGATGAAAGACTTTCAGTTGATGCGGTGTAAGATGGCATACTTATAAAGAAAATATGAATTGTGCAATGGGCTGACTGCTTGTTGTACTCTGTATAACAAAGATTCCATCAGTATCTTTTCAATCTTCAATCCAGTTTCAAAGGCAAGTCATGATATCACCAAAATGACTACTGTTTAGCTCCATAGCACACTTCACCCGATTATATGCATTTTCTATTTCACTGTTTCACATTGTTCCACAGCCTTTGCTTTACATTATGTCACAACTAATTCACAAAAGAATACATTTATTTATGAATGACTACATCCAACTCTATAGCATGAAATGACTAAGTGTAATATGTGTGAATTATTACAGACATAAAGAAACTTCATTTTTCCCCCCCTCTGGATATACACAGCCTACCGCAATGAGCAAAGAAACACTTGACAGATGCGTCAGACATCTTCTTGTCAAGATCCAGCTCTGGAACTTTCCAGCCCTCGCCCAGTGGGGTCTCACTGAGGGGGTCGACCTTTGACCTCCGAGTCAACATGTCAATGTAGGGAGCTGAAAAGACGTGCTTTGGGTCACTGCAGGGGCACAGCATAACATATATAAGACAATTAAGACAGAAATACTTTGGACATTTTAATCTTAAATATAGGTTGGGAACACAGGTTTTGAATGCCATTAATTGTGTCCAACCTTTGACTTATTGAGACAGGTCTGTAGAAGGCTGTCAGGGAAATTGGACACTCATACTTAATCTGGTCCTTCACATTACAGAAAGTGACAGCCACTGGAATGCACTCTCTACTGATGATAATGGAATACACCTGCAGAAGTGATGAAAGATAGCTTGCCTATCAAGCTTTTTCCAAAGTTGTATCAATACATTAAGATGTAATAAACTATAATTAAAAAATATAATTTTAGTACTTTTCACATGGTTAAAAAATAATGTGCATAATTTAAAACTGGAATGGATTAAAAACAGGCTGCAATTGTTTCCTACTTGAGAATTGGTGCCATCTGCCGATGAAACTTTAATTGCAACCACAGTATCACCGACATTCAACAGAAGGGCTTTTGAGCTGTCCTCTCCATTAACTGCAACTTGCATTTTCTTATCCGGTAGCTTTGGCTGTATGACAACCATGGTATAATCGACCGGGACAGAGCCTGGAAGGTGGACAGTGAACCAAGATACTGTTACATTACAGGCTAGCATAATTAAAGTAAGCTCTTATAGGCACTGCTGTCTGTCTGTAAATACTTACTTGAATATTCGTAAACGCTTGCAGAAAATTCTGGATGGAGTTTAAAATGTCCTTCTATTGCTAAATCACATAGTTTTGCAGAGTTGGCAGATAACTTAGTGATCTCAATACCATATTTCTTCGTTGTACCATCTTCAGAAACAACTTCAATTGCCACTGCATTCAATCCGTCGTTCAATTTAATGGTCTTCGAGCCATCCCCAAACAGCTAAACAAATCAAATACAAAACCGTTGACATATGCATCACCATACAGAATAGCGTATTTGGTACCCATAAAGTTAGTTCACAGTCACTTACTATTTTGTATGAAGCGCCGCAGTCACTTGTTAAGAAGTCCAGAGTCACCTTACTTACTTTGCTCTCAACAGTTACTTTATAAGAAGTTATATCTGGCTTGAATGGTGGTTCCAGTTTCCCACCAGAGCACGAGAGTTTCTCTAGGTCACAGTTATCCATCCTTGATTAGAGGCATAGAAATAAACACTATTTCTATGGATTAGAGGAAGGAACTTCACACTCACAAATGTGATTTTTCTGAGCTCTTCCTCTGCCACGCTGTAACCATAGAAACGCGACAGCGGTCATGTGGTTTTGCCATAGATAGAAGTAATTAATTAATGAATTCACTCTGTCAG
This sequence comes from Sprattus sprattus, assembly GCF_963457725.1. Lineage (NCBI taxonomy): Eukaryota > Metazoa > Chordata > Actinopteri > Clupeiformes > Clupeidae > Sprattus > Sprattus sprattus. The sequence goes on along the minus strand of NC_137910.1, from coordinate 14,267,234 downwards.
TCAGTCGAGTCACCCACTCACTCAGTCGTTCATTCATTGTATGCAAGTAAATTCTAACTTGACATAGGCCTCGTCCCAGCAGTACCATAAGTATCGGTGTGATCTATCAAAAGACGAATTGGAAAATGAGTGAACTCATTTGAAGGAGGGAAAATAAACAAAATAAACTGTTAATATAATAATCATGTTATTGCTTATTTCACTGTCTCACACCGGAGACCTTGCAGGACAGCGCAATAAACACTTTGCTCACGCTCAACATTATTGCATTAATTATACAGTAGCCTACCAGGATACTTTTAAGGCATTTCTTCTCCTCCCACATAGGGGGCAGTGTTTTTTTTGTTGTTGACGCAGACGCAACCGATACCCGGAAGTTTCGTAAAATGTAACCACAGTAAAGGTCTGCGGAAAACATTAGTACAATTATTTTATGTTTAAATATTTTTTGCATAATATAGCTCAATTTCAGAAATATATAAATTCAAAATAATTGAAATAACGTTATCAGCATGTCGTACAAATACAGAATGCTTTAGTTGTTTTAAAGCCCTTATCCCCTTGTAACCTGGCAGTGAAACCAAATGACCCAGTGATGTCACTTTAAAAACGTGCGCCGTTACCTGAAATGGCATACATCTGTGTGAGCTAAATTGAATGTTCCTCTATGTTAGTTTAGGCAGTTTAAAGGTTACGAAAACGTAGGTCTTGGTACATTTAATATCTGGCAATGTTATTGGAGGCTTGGTCCCTGTACTAATGCGTTTAAACGAATCAGCCTGTCGGAAAGCACATCTTTCTTATGCTCTCTAGCTAGCAGATTAGCAAATACTGAACTCAACTCTTGATACTTCACATAACAATGGCAGAAGACATTCCTGTTGAGGATTATCCCACTGAGATTGAAGAATACCTGACTGGGTTCGACACATCGTTGGGCTCTGTAAATGACGTTGTAAAAAAACTAATGGCCAGCTCTAAAAATGAGCAAACGGTAAGCCAGGGTTAACGTTAGGTTTACCAGGTGCTTGAAAATCTCTGTCTGGTGAGATTTCAGATAGTTTATAAACGTGAAAAATGTAGTTGTCAGTTCACTGCAATAATTATTTAAATACATCGTATGGGCTGTGTAATCAATAATGTTTATGTAGTGTGACTATCGTTATCTGGTGTTAGCAATGACAGGTCCTAAGACTCATTATAGTCAAACATACACAGATAAATTGTTGGGTAATCTGTTCCTCTGCTCAGTTGGACCCACTGGAGCAAGCAAAGCTGGATTTGATGTCTGCATATGCTATGAATTCACTGTTTTGGAGTAAGTTAATACTCATTCCACTACTTTCAACTGTTCTGGAGTTGTATGCAAAGGTGTCCTAGTTATTGTGTTATTTTTACAGTGTATTTGGTGACGCAAGGAGTCAACCCAAAAGAGCATGGAATTAAACAAGAACTGGTGAGAACATGCATGTTGCATACCTGGTTGAGCATATCTGTAAAATACATCAGACAAAACCCTTATTTTAACATACTGCCTGAATAAAGCACACTGGTCCATAGCTGTGCTTTAATAACTCTGTAATGCATAAATCTCACTAATACAGTGGGGAAAATAAGTATTTGACCCCCTTCCGATTTCGCAAGTTTGGACACTTGCAAAGAAATGTGGCATCTGTAATTTTAATGGTAGGTCTATTTTAACAATGAGAGACAGAATATCAACAAAAACCTCCAGAAAACTGCATTTTATAACAGTTATGAATTGATTTGCATTTGTCATGGAAAATAAGTATTTGAACCCCTAGCGAAACATGATTTAGCTTCTCACCAAGCTGCTTGCAGGTCTACAATCTTATCTCTGACGTCCTTGGACAGCTCTTTGGTCTTGCCCATGGTGGTGAGGTTGAAGGTGTGAAGTATGATTCTTTGGACAGGTTTCTTTTATACATGTCACCAGTTGAGAGATCAGGTGTACCTTGTTTGGTCTGTGGGAGCCAGCATTCTAGCTGTTTGGTAGGGGTTCAAATACATATTTTCCGCGACAAATGCAAATCAATTCATAACTGTTATAAAATACAGTTTTCTGGATGTTTTTGTTGATATTCTGTCTCACTGTTAAAATAGACCTACCATTACAATTATACATCACACATTTCTTTGCAATTGGCCAAACTTGCGAAATCGCCAGGGGGTCAAATTATAATTTTCCCAACTGTATGTGCTTAAAAAAACACTTTAATGTATGTCATATGTTGAAGTTGGTAGGGTCATGTATCTTTTTCGTTGTTTTAGGAGAGAATTCGAACACACATGAACAAAGTGAAAGAGATCACAGATAAGAAGAAGGCAGCTCGTTTGGACAAAGGGGCCGCTGGTCGGTTTGTGAGGAACGCTCTGTGGCAGCCAGAAGAGCAGAAGGACGCTTCTGAACATGCTCCCAAAGCCAAGCACGCTTTTGAACACGGTCCCAGGGCCAAGCGCGCTTTTGAACACGCTCCCAAAGCCAAGCACATGAGATTCAAATAAGGATTGATCAGCATGGCATGCCTTTCTCAGTGGACAGTCGCCTGAATGAGATATGCTGAGGACTAAGGGACTTGTTTGATAGCTTTTCCATAAAATCCTTAGAGAAATGTTTTTTTATATTTTTCTTTTTGAAGGAGAAAGTTGTTTACCGTTAAATAAAAACAACCTTCCTTTCCCCTTTTTGACCAGTATTTTTTTTTTACATTTTTTATCAGTCAGCAGTTTTGCAAATACTAGTGAATTTCCATGAATTACTTATAGTTGAGATGTTGGGTAGTAGGTAAAAGTAACATGCTGTATCACCAAACCTTCAGAAATGTAATTGAACTTGATCCGTTTATACATAGGCTCATTTTAAAAGTGTGGTGCAGTAAGACTGATGATAACTTGGTGATATAGTCAATAAACGACTCAACCAGCCCGCTTAGCTTTGTATATTTCATAGGTCCTTGCAGCTCTCCGCTTTGCTGTCAAACATTCATTAATTAATGTAGCAGACAGAACTCATAGTATCATATTTATTTATCACTGGTGAGCCAAAACATTATTACCAAACGAAGCAAACAGAATAGATTTGCTTATAACAATTGCGCTTGACATGGTGTGGGATATATAGTGGCTTGCAGAAGTATTCAACCCCCCTGAAAGTTATCACCACTGTCACAGATACAAAAACATATGCTCTAGTATATTTTCAAAGGCTATATAAGTATATAGATGTATAATGCATAATTGACAATGAAAAAAAGTAGAGAAAGCCTGCCAGAAAATGTGTTTTAAATTGAATTCGTTTTTAATTTAAGTAGACAAATCACTTTTTTTTTGGTTCATTCTTTCTGCGCCATGAGGCGCATAAGGCTGCAATTTTCTTTTTCCATTCTGCTCAGTCTTTCGCTAGACCTCAGACCTCATTTCAGCTTCTCCATCCTTCATGACCTCTTTCCTTCTCCACTGTTCGTCTCCAGGTTGTCTTTGGGCGACCTACAGCATGTTTCCCCCCTAGTTGCCACCATACACTCATTTATAACTTATTTAGCCTTTAGGAATATACTAGAACATAAGTATTCACAATGACAATACTGAATAGGAAAATCTGTGTAAGTACCTTTTGGAAATGGTGATGACTTTCAGGGAGATTGAATTCTTTTCAAGCCAAATACACCTGCTGGATGTGGGAGAAATGGACAGATGTAAAGATCTGGATAAGTAAATGATACAGGCCACTATTCTGGGGAAAAGTTGTTGATATTTGGCCTGGTCCGTGCCACTGTGTTGTTTTCCCATTACAGTGCCACAGAGTGAACGGACTGCTGGACAATTGAACAATTGACCGTTATTATTTATTTAAAAGTATTGGATTCGAATTTTGGACTGTGCCGTTAAGGGTCAAGTCATGTTCTGCAGATGATTGGGTGAAAATGGCCGGCCTTGTGGGGTGCTCCTGGTCAGCAGTGGCCTGAGGGGAATGCACCTGACCCAGTGACAGTGACAGTAACCCTCATGTGGTTCCGCTCACAATTGACTGGCTTTGGGGACACAAATAATAATAATAATAAATCATTTTATTTTTATCAATTATCTTTTCATTCAAAAGAATCTCAGAGATGTTAATAATACCTTTTGTAAAAATTGGATTTGAATCTATTTTGTTTTCTATGCAATTCTCTTCGACAGTCCAACATTTATATATCATTCCTAGTTTTTAAGCCTCCTTTTAATGTACCACTCTGTTTTATTTAAAATAAGGGAAGTTCACAAAAAATTATAACATTCATTCAACTACTTATTATAAGTATTCTGTGGATTAAACAATGTAGGAAACAATTAAAAACACACATTTAAAAAATACATAATACAATCTGTAATTTAACAACATAATGATGCTTGTGTCCTCGGTCAAAAATGACCAGTTTGATTTATAAAAGAAAATGCACACCTATTTATATGCATCCAGCTGCCTGTATTTATTTTATTACTATATTTATTTGCACTCACGTCACGTTAATTTTAAAAGCCTGGTCTATTTTGACTAGAAACACAACAAACATAACAATTATTTCCAAAATACTATTCAAATCTTACTACAATGTATTGTATGCATTTAGGTGTTTAGTGTGAAGGATGTCATGAACCTTTGTGAGCTTAAGATAATATTATGTAACTGAAGTTACAAAATGGTCATTTTTGACCAGAATGTAATATGAGGGTTAAGGCTCTTTGATGCTTTTGGGCAATGAAGGGTGTCCTGTCTGCTCCAAACTGACATAGGGGCTATGTGTGATGTTCAGGGCAATGTTTCACTGAGAAACCCTGACTGCTGAATTCCTGTGAATGATAATTTGACATGTGCAAACATTGTTGCAGACCAAGTATGTCTCTTCACGTCAGTGGTAATCCCCTATGGCAGTGGTCTCTTTCAGCAGGATAATGAGCCTGGACTTGCCACACACCACACATTGTTAGTAAATGCACAGTTTGAGGAACCAAGCCACCTCCACTTCAATACTTAAAGGATTTAAAGGATCTACTCTTGATGTCACAGGGTGCGTTTAGAATACTTGTAGAGACCATGCCTTGGCAGATCGGAACTGTTTTGGCGGCATGAAGAGGACCAACAGCTATTAGGCAGGAAGTCAGACTGTGGCTTATTGGTGTATAGCTTAATGTTCCATAAACTTTGGTGTCCTTTTGAACCCTTGACAGTGGTATTACTGAAGCCATCCTCCCTTCAATTTGACACAGGGACCAGCATTTTCATGGACTTGACAAAGTGACAAACATGTCTGCCCATTTGATGCACTCAAATTAATCAATGTATATTTTACAATTTAAAATATAATTCATCTGTCAGTCTCGTTCTGTGCAGACTGTTTGCCTTTTGAGAAAAGTGACATTTAAATATGCCATCATGAGAAGAAATGTCATGAGCATCTCTCAAAGGAATGTCATTTGTTTTGGCATTGTCTGTGTTGACTACACAGTTGAGATTTGTTGAGTTAACTTTCCTTCTTCCATCCGTTACTTTCCGAGAAATTGTTGATTTTACTGACTTCAGAGATGTCTTTCAGTCTGCCTTACACGCTCTCTCATTCCCTCTCTTTCTCTCTCTCTCTCTCTCTCTCTCTCTCTCTCTCTCTCTCTCTCTCTCTCTCTCTCTTTCTCTCTCTCTCTCTCTCTCTCTCTCTCACACTCACTCTCTGTCTCTTTCTCACTGCAAAGCAGATTGGGAAAACGTGGATTTTCCCCAGAGCTCTGTGCGGCCATATGTGCTGAGAATCAAGAAATTAGGTCACTTGACAAGAATTTCCAGGAGACAGATTTGTGAAAACAAACTCAAGCTAAATGACGTGCTGCAACAACAGCTCTGATTCTGCGTTCAGCTCAGTCCATTGTGCTTATTTTCTTTGTTCGGTTTGGTTCATCATTACTAGCACATTTGATGTGGCTAACAGATAGCAATGCCTAAGTATGTAACCGCCCCTAGCCTGAAGGGGGCAGCAAAAGGTTTTCTTGTCAAAGATCACTCTCCACAACGCTGTCCTGGTAGTGGCATTCAGAACAGTGAAAGTGTTGCATTGGACAAAGTGAAGATGAAGTTGAGAAGGACTGGCCAACTCAATTGGAGGTTCTGAGGGACTAATTAGAAGGTTTCTGGAGACAAGCTTCATGAAGGCTATTGTTGGCAGGCCTTCAGGCTTTAATTAGTGAGTCTGATGTCTAGTGCGGGATGTATCATCCATTAAAGACCCCTATAGAGACAAAGAGTTTTAAAGTCATTTAGAAAGAGTTTAGCGACTTATATCCTCAGGAAATTAAATAAAACACAGCACTGCTTTAGTGGTTTCGTTCAATGGGATGTGGCACGCCAGTTAGTGTTTTGGTTTGTTGCATTTATAGTGCATTGTGAGGTTAGCAATGAAAGTGAAGTCGTGAGGAGGTATTTTTACTTTAGAGTAAAAACATATTTCTGGGTTTGGCACGTAAACCTCACACTAGTAAAACTGCTTCAGTAAAGTCCTGTATGTTTTTTTTTTTGTCCTAAATAGATTATGGCAGCATTGTCCCTTCTTTCCCTTTTACAGCAAAGCTCACAAGTGCAGCCAGAGGCCAGACTATACCAGGGGACTAATGGCAGAGTAATTGGTTCTGGGGTCACTCTGTTAAGGAGACTGAAAGGTCACTCATCTGTAGGCCCAGGCTAATAATGCTGTCAGTGACTCGAGAGAGACGCGTAGCAGTGGCGGGAGAAGACTGCGGTCTGCACAGGAGAGAGGCAGGAGGTCTGCCGAGGAGCTCCTCCAAGCCTCTTTACATTGCCTCTGGCCTTATAAAGTGCCACAGCGAGAGCCAAGAACAATACATCGTTCCCCAGTTAGTATGGAGAAATTCCCCTCTTGCAGCCTAGCCCAGCTAGCGGAGGCCCATGACCAGAGGCGGGGGAGATATAAATGATGATGGTAACTTGCATTGTCTCTTTCTTGGGTTATAAGAACAGACTCTGAATCAATTTCAGGGAATCCCTCCCAGGTCAAATCCCTACGATATCACCTCACATTTCTCTCTCATTTCTCATCTTTTTTTTTACAGCATCAAACACCTGATTTTCCTAGCTTCACATGTTGCCAGTATGAATTGACCCTCTACCCAAACAACTTTGGTCATCCACTCACGCTTTTTGTTTGGTTGATACGGAGCAGTGCCTGAAATAGTGTTAGCATTTACAGTTAGTCTCCCTATTTCTCTCTCCCTGCCCGACCCAATTCCCCTTGTAATCACCAGCCCTGACCTCTGTGGCAGTAATGTTGGGTCTAAATAAATGTGGCTAGCCGGCACCCAGGGGGAGTCCTTCTGCCACGAGTGATGGAGCGGAGAGCGACCCAGGGGGTGTTTACACAAGAACCCCACACACACATTCTTCACAGTCCTTTGTGCCACCTTCCATTCACCTTGCCTGGTGCAGATGGACAGATTAATCAAGATAAGAGATTTTTATTTACCCTCGCCGTGCTGGCCAGGACAAATGAGTCTTTCCAAAGTCAGACTTTACTTTGAGAGAGTCGCCCATAAAATAACTTTTGGTGTTGAGTGTCTGTGGTTTCTCTCTCCCTCTCCCTCTCTCTCTCTCTCCTTCCTCTTCTTTCTCTTGATTTTCTCCTTCTCTCCCTGTCTGTTCCTCGGTTCCCTCTCTTTCTCCCAGGGGCTTTGCATTAGAAGGAAATTACGCCACTCTGAAAGCACGCACTGTGGGTTTCCAAGCGCTCACAAGCGCGCCACTCGCATTTTCATGCACTAAAAAAAGTACCTCATATGGCCATTCTTTTACCGTTCGACGGTGTTATCATTTTACGCCATCATTTTTCTCCTCTCTTCACTCTCTCTCACTCTCCCTCACTGTGCTGGGGTTATGCTATCTCCTTTCATTGCCTAGAAAGCTGCAATGTGACAGTTACATTTATCTGTTTGTACACTGCAGAGACTAAAGGTGACTTGAAACTGGGTGTCTGTGTCTGAACTTCCTGTGCGCTTTCAAAGGCCATAACCCATCAGTTCCTCCTGGGCCACTTCCAATGTCGGTCTTCACACAGAGGTGGTGTGTAATGGATTTGATGCTCCCCATAATTTCTAAGACAGTGGTTTATTCACTGGCCATAGGAAGACTGGCCCACAGCTGTTGGGATATATATTTTCCGAGGAATGTTGATGCCTGTTAGCTGAAGGCCGTGAATTTGGATGTTTCCCCAATGACAAATTATGGTTTTAAAGAGCATCTGCACACACATTTGACCATACATACACGCACACACACGCACACACACACACACACACACACACACACACACACACACACACACACACACACACACACACACACACACACGATAGGTCCCTGGAGAGACTTGTAGAAGGGAGAGTGTCTGTTGTGGGTTTGTGAGGGGGATGAACAGGATCAGAATGCGGCCTGTGATTTCCACTGTAGTGCGTGACAGCTGGCGTGATGCAAACAGCTGAGTTGGATAGGGGTATTGTCATTATTCTTTGACAGTTGCTTAGTATCTCATAAACAAGATGGTGCAGTAAGCTAAACCTGCAGTATTCGACAATAAAAAAAGCCTTGCGAGTGGCAATAATTGACATAAATAAATGAGGCACATTCAAAGATTTTTGCCATCGGATTTTACGTTAATAGCAGGTTTTGTGAGGCAGAAAATGTGAGATATTATGGACAGACCGATTCTTTTCTACTGCGAGGTCCAGTTCTCTTCCAGACCTTTTCTCCCTTCGTAAAATATGGTTTACGGAATGTCAATAGTGCCACTCATGCCTCTCTCATGTCTGCTTTACGGCCACTGCGAGGCTCACTCGGCCCGTGATGTGAATCTCAGCTAACGGTGGCTGAGGGGGTAGTAAACTGCGGGCCTCTTCGTTTTATGATGTGAATGAAGTGGTGGTTGGGGTTGCTAGAGGAGCAGTCCTCTCCAGGTCTTTTTAGTCCGACCTGGTCATATCTACACTTAAAGCGGGTAACATGTGGTCGGACGCTTTCTGTCGAAATAATGTGGGTAGAGCAAAAACATTCAAAGCACGAAAAATACTGGCCTGAGTTATACCTATTTATTTAGAGAATGGAATTTTGGTGGCAATGCATTTTATCCTTTCTAGCTGAAATTATCAGGAATGTATTGTGGTTCGGAATTGTAACAATGTCACCATTTTAAACACATTTTGGGACGGAACTTTGATATTCCACATGATAAATAAAATCACTGACACGGTAAGTTATTTTAGAGAACAGACCTGTTGGAACGATCGTGCGCCACTAGGTGGCAGCCAAAGACAACTTCAGGCATCCTTGTGTGCTATTTTGGATGGAGTTCTGTGCATTTGTAGTCCACCCTCACTGTGATGTAAGTAGATAATCGCGACCTCGCCTGATAAGCAGGTTTATCACAGAAAGAAAACAACAATAAGATCAGTGATAATGACTGTAGTAATTGCTATGGAAGTCTCTTGTTACCCGGCAGCGGATTGCTGAATGCGAAAGCATGCATTCTCTTTGGATTTGCTGCCTGGTTGCACGCCCCGCCAAACATTTTTCCAGCACCCAACCGTTTATGTTTGATTGCTGGTAAGGCCTGAAATGTGTTTGCGGATATCTTTCATCTGGCATTACACACCGCAAACCATTAAACAGATCTACTAGATTATTTTCACCTTTGTTGGAAGTTATCGTGGAAAGAGAGTTAGGCCTACGTTGTAAAAAATAAAAAAAGAAGATCTAGAACATTAGATTTGGGTGAGACAGAGGTAGGCCATCATGGAAAGTCAAAACTAAACTAAAATCAAATGTGTTCTTGGTCATCATGTACCTTCATGTCTTCAATCTTCTGTGATCTCCCTCATTAGTCTGTGAGTGATTAACTGATTATTCCTACCAGCTGAATCAGGACTGCTGTTAAAATAGAACCATTAACTAACTTGGTGTGTTTGGAGCTGAATGTAAATTGAAGAGGAGAGGACTGCTTACTGATGTGAGTGACTGAGTGAAGTTTTGGAGCGACTCAGCTGCAGTCTAGACCCATTCTTCCAACATTTATTCAGCGGTAGAGCCAAAACTGAGGAAGAATACTTGACAATGAGTTCAACAGATACTGCTTCCCTGATAGGCTACACCCTGTTTTATTTAAAAGGTTTTAGTAGCTTCCTCACTCTTGCAGGGATCATAAGTAAGTCAGCACTGCAGTGACCTTCATGATGGAGGTTATAGTAACATTCAGTTTGTTTTTCCTCCAGCTTACTAAGAACCATTTGTTGTGAATATCACACACACACACACACACACACAAACACACACACACACACACACACACACACACACACACACACAAAAATGCACACACACACACACTCCCACCCACACAAACACACACACACACACACACACACACACACGCATATCCAGGCTGTTGGATTATAAACAGGTGTTGTAGGTTCATTCCCACTGCTGGAGTCCTGGAGCTAAAACAGGTCTGTTTGTAAAGGTCATGACACGAGTGTTTCCTCGTCTCCACCGTCTCCACCAAAGAGATACGGTTTATTTACAACCCAGAAGACGGGGGCCTTTACCTAGAAGTCACACTACACAGCGATTTGAATGTCTGGTCTAAAATGGCAATGTATTTTTCTCCATAGATCACCAATTAGAGAGCCAGACCAATTTAAGTGAACGGTCAAATGTTGCGTGTCTTATTGTTTTTTAATTATCGAGTCATTAACAGTTTCTCTGCCATTGTATAAATGAGCTGTTGTCCTGTGTGTGTGGTGGTGTACGTATGAAGGGATTTACTCGCCTTGTCCATTCTTGTTCTGCTAACGCCAGCAGGAAATGGCGTGGCTAACGTTAGCAGGCTGCCAGTCTAATGGCCTCCTGTTTCATCCTATTACATCTAATCAAAGCCGAATGTGTCATTAACTAATTGCACAGCATTTCTTTTTCTTTTCCCTTAGCTTGAAAATATCCCCCTGTACAGGGAGAGCTGTCATGACACCTCCGAGGAGTCGATCTGCATGGCCTTCTGAACACGACACCCTCCAAAGTTTAAAGAAACATCATTTATCACTCGGGCAGCACCTGCAATGTGTGCCGTCCCCAACCCAACCCCCACCCCATCCGTCCACACATGCACACACATGCATGTGTCCACAGAAGCACACCCACACACACACACACACACACACACACTCACAGCCTTCATGAACATAATTGGCATGGTGCAGGAGTCAGCCTCTGCCCACGCCCCTATCAACCACTCACTCACGATGCCGGCCTGTGAGAAACATGGTGTAAACGTTCACAGCATGGCTTTCACCGCAATGCCACCGGAGACTTACTGCACTGCTGGTGTCACGCTGTGCTATCAAACACCACCTCCTACGTGCCTCGTACGCCTCCTGCTCCCTCCATATTCCCAACTCGGCCTATTATGACTTGCACTGCAAGTGTTCTCTGAATTTTAAACAGTGAAATGTAAATAGCTCTAATTATAGTAATAACAGTGATATAATGAGGTATGATTAAATGAGTAATAATGCATGATTGCACAGCAAGTAATAGCACAAATTCAGAGTTCACCTGGGGTACCCTGAGTGTTTTGTTTCAGTCCAGTGTCCCTCTTGTCTCTCTGGCACTCAGTTACTCCTTTACAAGGGGAGTTTGTGGGCCCCCTGGGGGAGCCGTGAGTAAACACTCGTGGAATGCCAGCCTGTGCGATGCTTGTGGCCCTGGGTTAATGGCCAGCGTGACTGGGGGACAAGGTGACACACAAGCAACTGCAGATGTGAGACAGCAGCTCACATTCTTCTATTTCCAGGGCTATCTGCGTCCTTCCTGGGGTGTCACATCAAGGCCACCCTTGTCTGGCAGGCACTGTTGACTCTGATGTAAAAGAGGATATGCGCAAACCTCCAGATCACGCTAAGAGACTAGCACCATTGTGTGCTTATTGACTACAGTCCGTTCCCTTGGGAAACAGGTTCAGTATTGTGTACAGTCAAGGGTTATGTAAAGAGATTTTGGTGCGAGGTGGCTGTGGTCTGATAATGGATCATCATCATCTTGAGCAAGGTAAATGAACAACAGCTGGCCATGGGGAAGCTGCCGCTGAGCTGGGAAACTGATGGGGAAGTGAGCAGGCCTCTCCCCCATAGATTGGGCACCAGTGAGGGCATGGGAAAGTAAAGTTAAATAAAGTGAAGTTATTGTTCATTTTTAATTACACAGTTGATTATAATTTCTTGAAACTATATGACAATTATTATGCGTTGCATGGCTTTGATCAGAAGTTTCAATGAAAACAAGACTACAAGGGGATTTGGGACAGTCACACAGAATATTCTGAGATTTTGAACGTGTTCTAAATTGAGTATGAGATTATATGTATTGCTGCTGTTGCCATTGAGTGTGATATGCGGAAAGCTAGCATGTGACCTGCTAGCGGCACACACAGACCAGCTGCACTGGCTTAGATCATGTTTGCCCTGTGAGTGTAATGTCCACATTGGTCAGGGTCGCGTGGTAGACCAGTGCTGGAACCTTAGAGTCCCCCTCTCCCTCTTGATGTCCATTCGAACGTTTAAAGAGGTTAGTGTTGACACTTAACCTTAAGACACAGGCTCATCCAGCGGGGTCATAGGTCACCATGTTGTGGTCATACAGCAGCACTTGAGCATGGAGTGCATGCAGCCCTGCCGAGGTTGATATATGTTGGTAGATTGCTACACACACACAGACCAGTTGCACTGGTTGAGATCATTTTTTGCCCTGTGAGTAATCAGCCGTCAGCTCGCAGCTCTCACACCTGCAGTGACTGCAAAGCAAACACAGCGTGAGGTGTAGGAATCCCAAACTGAGGGGGCCCAAAGAAAAAATCGTTGGCCACATCCGTGTGAATCACAAGCATGATGACATGCCTTGGCACGTCAAGGAAACAAGCATTTTTTGAGCAGGTTTCACCATCTAGTCCAAGGAAAACTCTTTCATCTTACTGTACATAAAACCCTTCAGAGTTGTTTTTCTCCCCCTACCCCCACCCCCCCCTACCACATGGGTACTAGCACAAAGTGAGACTTGTCTCGGCCACAACAAGTTCCAGGTTCCATTCTGCTCAAAGTGGTTGAGGCCTCCACAAGGAGCTCCTCAAAAGACGTGTCACGGGACTCTGTCCAAGAGATACACCCACTTAAATGTGAGGCGTTTACGTGATTACCAGATCAAAAGATCTGGTGACCTTTAGTCTTTCGTTCTGTGTGGCGGTGTGGAACAGCTCACCGTGAGCCAGTTTGTCTCTGGACAGCCCTGCCACGCAAGGTGGAATGCATCGCCATGGGACTATATTTAGCAGTCTTGAGGCGGACTCTTTGCTCGCTTGTGATCTCCTGAGAAAATAGCTGCTAATAACTAAGAAAACAATGGGGCGAGATGAAAGGACATGCCAACACACACAGGCTTTGCCATCTCAATCGTGAAGGGAACTGTTTGGGTTGAAAACACAGCAATTCAAGGCTCTTCGTTTAACACAGTTGGGTAATTAACAACATCTGGTGCCCAGGGATGGGTTTGGAAAACAGGCGGTGCTGAGTTTTATTTGACTTTTTACCCCTCTTTGTTTTTCTTTTCATCCAGGTTTGACAAACATAATTTGACTCCCTCCCTGTATATGCACTGAAAGACATTGTAATTGATTGATTTAAAGAAGACAGTTGATCATTTCCAGTGCTCTTATGTCCTAACATTAAGTCAATAGCAGGTCATCGTCTGGACACACTGAACCGGTCATGAAACAATAGTTTACAGAATCATTAAGGACTTGTAAAACTTTGGCTGATCCACAGTGTATTGTTTCAAATACAGCTTCAAAATGTTGGTTCTCTTAGTGTGTGATAGTATTTAAGTTTTCTCGTGCAATAAAACTGCAACATACTTGATTGATATCATTTTTGTGTCTGTTACAAATGGTCTAGCAGCTGCACAGGCTCTTACTGAACTGCGCTGTTGGTGAAGAAATGTCTTGGATTGGACAATTCTGACCCACTTTGGGCCAGCCAGGTCAGCACCACCAGTCTGGGAAGCTCCACAGTGAGCTGGTCCATCTGCAGGAGGGGCCCACTGTCTGTTTGGGGTTTTCCTCCTGTAAGATATTCATCACGCACATCGTGTGTCTTTGTGAAAGGGTTTATGAGAGAGAGGAGTAACCCACATTCAGACTCAGAGCTTGTGGTGATCGAGTGACAACCGGTTTCAACTGGTTATAGACTCTAACTCTCAGCCAGTTTTATACCCAGTCATGAGAATTATTAAAATGTGAAATGAATTGCCTATTCTTAGTTAAGGATTCGTTGGCATAGCTGTTGTCTGGGCTGTGTGTGAGATATGGTTTACACAGGTAAATTGTTAGTTGACTCACATGACAGTTTATTTTCAAAGTGTGTGACATTTCTGCATTCAAAATGTGTAATTAATAGGCCCCAAAAGCATGTGACCTACTTATTTCAGGAAAAGTGGGATTGTGTTATGTTATAATTTTTCTCTATTTCATTTGATACACTTACCTTTAAAACGCTATTGACCTGGCAGCATTTGACACACTTACCTTTAAAAGGCTATCGACCTGGCAGCATCTGAAACAAAATATATTCTCTTCCATTTACTCACTCATACAGCATCACCCTTTTAAGGTGCCATGATGATTCCTCTGCATAAAAGTTTATGGGTCAAATTTTACAAGTCAATTTCCGACCACTCTCACCACACCATTATTAGTTCATTTCAGACACCATTTACTTGTGTTTTTCCCTTGTCTGCTTTACAGCACATCAATACTCAAAGAAAGTCATTTATGTGTGGATCTTCCTTCCCCGGCTGTAGTGTGAACCCTGTCCCTCGTTTGTGTCATTCTCAAGGGCACGCACAGGGCTGTGATTGCACATTGCAGCAGGTCGGCCTCCCGTGGCGAGGTGACTGGGTAGAGAAACAGCTGTTACTCAGAGTGACAGACATCCTGAAGGTGCCCCAGTGCCATTTATAATCAATTTGAGCCCCAACGAGAGCCGGTGAGACTGAATGAGCAAGAAGAAAGACAGAGAGAGTAAGATGGACAGAATAAGAGAGAGACAAAGCGAGTGAGACAGAGAGAGAGAGAGAGAGAGAGATAGAGACAACGCTTAAGGAAATGACAGAGGCCAGTCATTCAACATGAGTGTCAAAGCTGCACCTGATATCCACTTGTTTCATCACCACTGCTACCATCTAAATGAATGCGGCATTCACAACATTCACCTCTCCCATTCCTGTGTGACAAGATGGTGCAAAATGTAGGCTACCATCACTGTAGAAACTCTATACATGGCAGCAAGCACGCCACTCTGGCAGTGCCTCATATGCAGTGACACATGTAGCTCACCAACTCTGCGTGAGTCCTCATTCTGCAGAGGTAGGCAAAGTAGGGGGGTTATTTCTGGGGCGGGGTGGTGCGAGATGTGGTGGAGCAGTTTCCCCCTGGATGGAGGAGGCATGCATGAACCAGACCCCTGGGGCCCTCTGGAGCTGCTACAGGCTCATTAGACATGGGAATCACGGCTCCTATGGCCCTGAGTGCGAGTGTGTGTATGTGTGTACAGTAACATTAACCCCAGTAGAATGGTAAAGAGGCAGAGTGTATAATCATCTTTAATGTGTGTGTGTGTGTGAGTGTGAGTGTGTGTCTGTGTGTTTTGGGGGACCACCCACAGTGGTGCTCTGGTCTGGCTGTAACCTCACCCCTCTGAACCCCCCAAACGTCCTCTCTGCACCTCTCTCACACACGCACACACACTCTCTCACACACACACACACTCTCTCACACACACACACACTCTCTCACACACACACACACACACGGTCCAAAACGTTCAAGCAAGGGGGGAAAGAAAGCAGAAAAGAACAGATATAGCCAGACGTCCTCAGTCACAGTCTGGAGTGTAAATTTGTGACGGGCGCACCTGCCCGCCTGCTGCAGTGCGTGCTCACGGCCTCAGAGGAGCCGCGCTAACGCGTTTCACGGGGGGGGGGGGGGGGGGCTCGCAGGGTGGAATTCAATCACACGGCACCGTAATGAGTTTCTCCGACGATTCACCTGTTCCTTTTCAAGGCGGCCCTCGTCGCCTGCCGTCTCCCAGAGAACGAGGGAAGAGTGCATCAGCATTAGTGAATGAAAGAGAGCAAGAAAAGCAAGAGGACTGCCAGCTTAGATGACACTCTGAAAACAAACTCACACCCTAAGGTGTAGCTCTTGTGGGCTGCTCTTTTTGTGGCTCTCTCTCTTCTTTTCTCCCAGCATGCTCTCTGAGACTGGACGAATCCCAAAGCCTCTCCTCAGGCCTCAGGTCACAGGGGAATACAAAAATGTGTCACCTTTGGAAGTGGGTTACAAGCTAAAGGATAAGGCCAATAGCCCTTCTCTCCTTCTCACACCCCCACCATTTTCCCCCCTTTCCTCTCTCTCTCTCTCTCTCTCTCTCTCTCTTTCTCAGGCTGATTGTATTGTGGCAGAGCTGGCCCCATTCCAGCAGTTCAATTCAAAGGAGTTTCTCTTATTGAATTTCAACCAGCAGCGATATCATAACCTCAGAAGGCTACTATTATCCAAGGAGGGTTCAGATGAACCCATTCATCCATGACTCCTTCTTTTACACCATTTTTTTTTCTTTTTTAATTCCCTCTTGCTTTTTTTTCCTCTACCCTCTTAATCCGATGGAGTCAACAGTCGCCATTTGGTGACTGGAAACCTGTCCCGCCACTTTGTTCTGACAGATAAGCTGTTTACATAGCCCAGGTCCCCTGACACCACACACCACACACCTCACCTCTACAGGTGAGTTGGGACTGTTTGTCCCCGAGGTGCAGCCTGGAGAGTTTATAGAAGAGAAAGATCATGGAGAGAGGAGGAAAGAAAAGGTTTAAAAGAGGAGAGGAGGAGATATAGCAGGGTCACCAGTGTGGTCAAACAGATCAGATATTACAGGTGTGTGTGTGTGTGTGTGTGTGTGTGTGAGTTCTCCTCTTAGGTTGGCTTGTTATTGAAGACTGCTAGACTGACTCTGGGGAGTATTTTACATGGCTTAGTAACAAACCTGGATAATTTAAAAACCCTATGGCTCTCCTATTAGGAGGTTTACCACTTACTCTGAGTTAACTCTCTCCCAGCAAAACAAAGCCAAAGGGCTCTTCTAATAGAAGGTTTACCACTTACTCTGAGCTTATTTATCCAGGTTTGTCCCTAAATGTTGAGCTATGTTCAGTATGTAGCCTAGGTTCTCTGAAGGAGATCACAAGATGACAAACCTACAACCAATACATGAATGGCTGAGTGCCTCGGAGCACCACCTCAAGCATCCGTAACGCCGTGCAAAAGAGCACACTCGCCCTGGAGCATATGCAGGTGGACAGTGCAAAGGAGGGTGACATATTGCGTTCTTCTACAGAGAACAAAAGGTTACATACAGTACGTAACTCAACGTTCTCTTTGAGTTGAAGACGTCATCTTATGGGATATGTCTACGACTGTGCCTCTGTGGACATAACCGTGGATTTGTGACCCAACTCCCTCAATTAAAAGGACTGTTGGTGAGAGGCCGGCAAGACGGACCAGGCTGCAGGTGTACTCGTGATGTCCAAACTGGCAAGGACTAGGCGCCGAGCTGGCTGTCCGGTACACACCATGTACAGAAACACCTTTCCAGATGGTCCAAGACGCTGCCATGCTCCGAGTGGACAGCCACCCAGCTGGAGGAGCTGTATCTGCTGCTCCATATGGCAGACATATCGCTTCAGCAATCCAGTGTGATAGCCTCTGCTTCGATAGAGCACGGCCCGGGCCAACAGGCAAACATCTGCGAAGTCTTGCGAAAAGAGCGAGTACGATTAGTGTAATGATGCAGAGTCCACACTGGGCACCCAGTCTGAGGCCTCTGCTCAAGCTCCCTACATCTAAATTCCGAGGTTATTGTTTTTGGCTGATAAAACGGATTGGGATACTTGGCAACTGTTAAGTGCAAGTCTGACTAAACAGCTATCATTGTCGTGTTTATACCAAAAATAAAAACACACATCTGGAGGACTGCAGAGGAAGAGAAGGAGAACTAACAGACACTTTGGATTACGATGACATTATCTGCGTCTTCAATCGAAAAAAACCCAGACGACTCTGCATCAAGCTATCCGTCACTTTTTTTCTTTGGACTCAGCTGTTCTTAGGTTTACGGTGCAAGTTCACTCCATTTAAAGTAAAATGTCCTTATTCATGCAGTTGACGTATTATATACACAACTCTTCAGTTTTATAATACACTATCACACCTGAAAGATCTATACGCAAAGAATGAACAAAATCTATTGATGCAATTTTGAGAAATCTTAGTTGAAAAGTCCAACCCAAGAGCAAGGCAGACCTTCTCCGCCTGCGAGCGCTTGGTGTGGAGCTACAGCGTGGTCTGAGGCAATACTGAGTCCAGCCTTCTGTTGGCTGCAGGACAGGGGACTGCGGCCTGCCTGCTGTGTTGGTGCCCGCCGCTGTGCTGATGGGGAGAGATGTCAATGATGTGCCGACTGTTAGGGCAGCTGATGGGTCTCTGCCCCGACTGACATGGCGCCGTGGCCCAGATCATCGATTAACGGCATTAAGTCCCTCAGAGTCCTTCTGAGCCGCTCAACCTTCTCCACTATTGCCCTTATTGCTATAGCTCTGCCCTGGGCTTGCACAGAAGCATTCCTAAGCTCTTACTTCCTCGGTAATGTGCATGCCTAGTTCCTAGTTCCCCAAGAGGGTAGCCTGGTATAACTACAACAGGACTGTTGAATCTCAGCATGCAGATCTCAGTCTGGTGGCCTCCTTGGGCTGCACTCCAAAAGAAGCATCCATCTAGCCTAGATTCAGAAGTTGGCAAGGCCCGCCACCACTTCCTGTAGTGAGCAGTGAGTGGCGCCATCTTGGCTCATGGTCTGTTGTGCGTACGTCACTAGCCGTTTAGCTGTTATATAACTCCAGATGCAATCAAACCTACTGACTTCGAGGTTGGCTCTGTCAGGGGCTGGCGCTGGCTGAAATCAAGGAGCACTTGGAAGTCACCGAAACACAGCAAGGAACGCGTTGGTAAGACCCACTAGCCCTTACTAGCAAGGAAGTCTTGAACCTTCGCGTGGATACCTCGCTGAAAAGAAGGTGAGAGGATGAGTGTGGGCTATGCACGGTGTTAGATATGAGGAGGTGGTGCTCTGTGACAGACAGCTCACTCAGCCAATCAGCCGTTGGGTGAAGAAAGTTCTTCAGGAGTGCACGCCCATAAGGGGCGTATCTTACAACGTGATGTCACAGTGCTTCGACTGAAAGACTGCTTGGAATACCCTCCTGGTTTGACCTTTAGCTGAGACTGTGCTGCTGACCCTCATAGGTGAGAGGTGTGGGGTCGATGGGGGAGATGCTCGGTAGATGGGAGTGTTGCTTCACCCCTGGAGTCAGAGGGGAACCGGGCTGGCTCAGGTTACTCATGCAGGGCTGTCCACCAGCTCATCCAGGGTGGTCCATACTTTTCTGTAAGTATGTATGTGTGTGTGAGTGTGTATATATATATATGTGTGTGTGTGTGTGTGTGTGTGTGTGCATTTCACATGCAAACAGGTGGAAACACGCCTCTCAGGACAGCAGCTCAAACTGGGCCTCCTCGCTGTCACAGCAGCAATGTGTCCAAATACACTCACAGCCAGCACAGACTCACACATTTGCACACACACACACAAACACACACACACACACACACACACACACACACACACACACACACATAAACACACAGCACAGCCTCTCCTACCTGCTACTATGTACAGAATTGAGAAAAAAGGCCATCCAGCCACCACAGGCTCCAAAAGGCCAGCAGCTGGTTTATGAATAAGGAGGACGATAGATCACGGCTTGGTGGCGGAACCATTAAATGTCTGCCGGCAAAGCCGCTGGTTCAGGTTCAGGGCTTACGGGAGAGGAAAGACCAGTTAGTCATCTCTTGTCATCTGCAGTCACTACTAATGTATGTCCCACTTATTCTCCTCTGTGACAGGGAGCACTGCTGAGGCCACACACACACGCACACGCACACACACACACACACACACACACACACACACACCATATGGAACTCTCAGGTCAACGGTACAGGCTGATCCTAGTCAGGCGCCTGGCCCCTCATGTCTTGTAACCCCCCCTCCACACACAGACAGTGGCGGTTCTACAGGTTAATACGCCCCGGGCGAGGCCCCCTCCGAGCGCCCCCCCCCCCCCCCCCCCCGATTTTTATTTTATATATATATAGGCTATATTTATGACTAAATAAATTAAAGATAAAATTTGCACAATTGCACAAATCCTTTACAGAGAAGTTTAAATACTCAATGGGAATAAACATGCCCTTACTGCCTACATGCTAAATTAAACGCTAGGCCTATATTAACTTATTTCGGGGAGGAACAATTAGCTGCTTGGTTACTGCCTAGAATTCTATGCATGCCACACTTCAACTTATTCCTGGAAAACTATACTTTGTCACGAAGGCAAATGGCAAATGTTCCGTCTTTGAAACTGCCTACAGAAGATATGAACATTCCGTTGGCTAATTACACGGTCCAACGTCAATGATGAACCTAAAACTGAACGTGTAACAGTTTTGTTGCAAAGCACAGTCTTATCGCGAAATTAGATCTCGTGTTTGTTGAGTTAAAACCGATTTATTGTTGTATAGCCTAATCATAGGGAGCAGAATGGCAGGCTAACAAATGTAAGAGTTATAGCCTACCACCAATTAACATTAGCCTTTCATCACTTCATGGATACCGTCATCAAACAGAGAGAGCATAGTGGCATACCTTTATGTTTTGCTCGTTTCTCCTCTTCTTCTTTTCTTTTTTTTTTCGAAATTTGGCACCTGACGGATTTTTGCATTTTCCTATCCATCTCTGTGCTTATTTTGCACTGGACAATCAACACATTCTCCATCCCCCAACACCGTCAGTACAGAAGTTAAGACTAAACCAATTCACCTCGACCTTGGTGACACATAATCGTTCAGTATTACCTATTTGTATAAGCCATTTCACACAATTCAGAAAAACAAAAAACGTGTAGGAATTATAGGCCTGTAATTTTACTATTATGAAAGTGCGTTTTTTGCAAGAAAGTCGAGGTGTGACTGACTTGCGCCCACTAATTGTATTATAGTATTGCTCTATAGCCTACAGTGGATCCCCCCGTCCCCCGACTTGTCTGTTCCACTTGGGAGTCCCAGAGGTTAACTTTTCCCCCGCGCTCCCTCCCCTTCCCCGTTTTCACACATATGGCACCTTCTTAGCAAGCAGGGGCGCAAGCAGGAGCGCCTGCAGCCGTAGGGGGCGCCAATTCGCCAATTCCCCACACAGTGATATGATAGTTAATAGAAAACCACTTCGCGGCCCAGATTATTATTTATTTATTTACTTGGTCGTGCCGCCCTCCACGTGACTTGAAAAAGTGCCGCCCCGGGCCACCACCCGGGTGGCCCGTGCCTAAAACCGCCACTGCACACAGACACACATTCACACATACACCTTTCTTCCACTGATAACAGACCCCATTGTGTGTAAGGGGAAAAAGAGACAGCGTGAGTAGGTGCCACAATAAACCTTCACACTTCACCAGGAGTGTTTCCAAAGTCGGTGCCTGTGCCATTACAAACGACTGGGTCCTGGACTGGGCCTCTGGCTTGGCTTGGCTTGGCTTGGCTCTCCTCGCTGCGGTTTGGCTCCAGACGAAGAAGGATCCTGGGGGAAATGTCAAAGGTTGAGTCAGCCAACGCAAAGGAAGGCAGCAGGACACTCCTAGAGGAGGCCGGGAGAGACAAAGGGAGTGTGTGTGTGTGTGTGTGTGTGTGTGTGTGTGTGTGTGTGTGTGTGTGTGAGTGTGTGTGTGTGTGTGTGTGTGTGTGTGTGTGTGTGTGTGTGTGTGTGTGTGTGCGTGTGCGTGTGTGTGTATTTGTGTGCGCATTGGTGTGTATTGGTGTGTGCATGCATGTCCACACTAGTGTGTCTGTCGGTACAGCCATAGTCTCCAGGCGTTTCTCCTGTTAGATTATGGACTGTTTAATTTGTTTATCCCTCCCACTCGTTCTCTGTCATCATGCCATGAAGTGGGTTTATTTTTCCTCCTCCATTCTCTGATGAATGTACTACATCAGAGCGGTGGAAAGGGCACAGTGGCTGGATGAGAGCTCTCTGCGGCTAGCTGGGCTAACATGTCGGATTCACACAGGGTTTGGCTTGGGCTTTCTCTGTGGAGAGTGTGGGAAATCAAGAGAGGAGAAAGAGGGAGATTACATACACACACACACACACAAACACTCATACACACACGACTAAGTGGGCTGCAGTGCTAAAGTTCTGGTGACCGTAGTCTGCTCGCTTCACTGAAGTCTTTTTAGCGGTGTTGCCCATGCTAATCGCATCTGTAATCAATCTTTGCCCCTTTCTCCCTACTTTGCAGGAGGCTGTCATCTACCTCTTTGATGTTAACTAATGATCCTACCAACAACCCATCTCAAGTAGATGCAAGGGGTCACACACACACACATGCCTGCACACACACATACAGACACACACACACACACACACACACACACACACACACACACACACACACACACACACACACGCCTGCACACATACACACTCACACAAGCATGCACACACATATACACACAATCACACACATGCAAACACACACATGCACACACACACACATGCACGCACACACACGCTTGGAGTTTCAGTTCCATAGGTCAGCTCTCTCATGTTTCATGACATCATCATCACCAGCATTTCAGCAAAGATCCCAGGTAAGAACAGGGTTCTACCCCATTACATTTGGACATACAAATGTACCGTGTTTTTATAAGATCGAGGACATTCCAACCACAAACACAGGCCGTTTCTTTGCCGAGAGATCCCTCTCAGATGTAACGAGACACCCAATCACTCTGCACTTGCTATGTTTACTAAATGTCCTGTCATTTGTATTAGCCGTGGCCAGAGCTGGAGGAGGCCATGGTTATTGCCAGTGCGGTGTTTACACAGAACGCCAACTGATTCATGGCTCACCGTAAATTACTGTGGGATGTTGTAATGCCCCGAAACTGATGATGCCCCATTTGTTTTGTACACATATGTATGGCGTCTGTCACATGCACACACACACACACACACATACTAGACACACACACACACACTCACTCACTCACTCACTCATACACATGTGTCGGCCTCTCTTCCTCTGATGGTGTTTAATATTCACCCGAGACCTCCATTGTTTTGGGGAGGGCTGCATATGGTGTAATTATGGGGGTAATTTATACATTCATAAAGCTGGGCCTTCTGCTGCAGAGTGAGTGTTTGTGTGTGTGTGTGTGTGTGTGTGTGTGTGTGTGTGTGTGTGTGTGTGTATGCGTGTGTGTGTGTGTATGTGTGTGTGTGTGTGTTGGGCTGGGCTGGGCCTTCTGCTGCCGAGTGAGTAAACTTTAATGCGAGGCAGACAGGCCAGGCACTTCGGCATGGATCCGAGAGAGCGAGCGTGACCACGGCAACGGCTCCCCTGGGCGCCCAGGAAGAGTGTGTTTGTGTGTGTGTGAGACAGAGTGAGTGTATGCAATTGTGTGATACAGATTGAGTGTGTTTGTGTGTGTGTGTGTGTATATGTGTGTGTGTGTGTGTGTGTGTGTGTTTGGGTGTGTGTGAGACAAACTGAGTGTATGCGTTTGTGTGAGACAGTTTGAGTGTGTTTGGGTGTTTGTGAGACAGAGTGAGTGTATGTGTTTGCGTACCTTTTTAAAAATGTTCTTGTTGATTTTAATTTCATTGATCGAATATGCTAAAAATGTATTTTAATTCATTATATATTGTTTTGTAGCATGGCATGCATCCTTATTACAGTGCAACTACAGTGGTCAGGTTAACAGCTCAGTCCTCTATTTTTTGATAAACTTTGAGTGCCTTTACACAGTGTTTTGTTGTTCCATGCAATATTTTCTGTATATTAATGGAATAAAAATCATCTCTTTTTTTTGGAAGAGCATTTTCTATCTCTGAACCCCCAACCTACATAAGTATGCACTGTACATAGAAACACATGCTCACTCAAAGGATAGTATCCATCCTAATGAAACACATGCACACTCATAGGATAGTGTCCATCCTAATGAAACACACGCACACTCAAAGGATAGTGTCCATCCTAATGAAACACATGCACACTCATAGGATAGTGTCCATCCTAATGAAACACACGCACACTCATAGGATAGTGTCCATCCTAATGAAACACACGCACACTCAAAGGATAGTGTCCATCCTAATGAAACACATGCACACTCATAGGATAGTGTCCATCCTAATGAAACACACGCACAGTCATAGGATAGTGTCCATCCTAATGAAACACATGCACACTCATAGGATAGTGTCCATCCTAATGAAACACATGCACACTCATAGGATAGTGTCCATCCTAATGAAACACACGCACACTCAAAGGATAGTGTCCATCCTAATGAAACACATGCACACTCAAAGGATAGTGTCCATCCTAATGAAACACATGCACACTCATAGGATAGTGTCCATCCTAATGAAACACACGCACACTCAAAGGATAGTGTCCATCCTAATGAAACACATGCACACTCATAGGATAGTGTCCATCCTAATGAAACACATGCACAGTCATAGGATAGTGTCCATCCTAATGAAACACATGCACACTCAAAGGATAGTGTCCATCCTGATGAAACACATGCACACTCATAGGATAGTGTCCATCCTAATGAAACACATGCACAGTCATAGGATAGTATCCATCCTGATGAAACATACACACTCTCAGCTTTGACTAGCGTCCAGCTGGGCTGGTCTGTTGACTGATTTAGTTGTGTTTCATTGTTTGTTCTCTGGTGGTTTACGAGAAGGTCAACCTCTCCAGCTCTGAGTTGGTCATATGCTGTGTTTATTTCAGTAAGCCAGTCTCACGATTAATGTGTTTTCTCAGGAGACCGGCTGCCCAGGGCACGTTTGCATTCTGTGTGGATGTATGTCACTGTATGTGTGTGTGTGTGTGTGCACATTTAATGCAAGTGTGTGTGTGCATTTGTGCGTGCCAGTGAGAGATTGTGTGAATGTGCACTTTTAGGTGTGTATGTGAATGTGTATGGACATGCACTTACGGGTGTGTTTGTCGGTTGCTAGTGAGAGTGTGTGTGTGTGTCGGTGAGTGTGTGAGAGAGCACTCTGTGGTCGTGAATGCATTGACATTTTGTCTGCCCGCCTGCCTGCCATGTTTTCTCAGACTCTTCAGCCAGCTTACTGTATGTACAGTACTGCAGCCTTGTATGGAGAGAGAGCTCAGCGCGACCCCCAGAGGCCCCTATGGCTCAGATGTTTGGAGCCGCAGGAAAAGGCTCCACTATACACGACACAAGGGCCTGGTAACTCACCAGCACTCACTGTTTTTCACCAGGTCAACACAGAAATGCCCTTTAAACCCCAGAAAGTTATCTTGCGCCATAAATTAGTAGGAGCACGGGGAGTTTTGTTGAGGCATGACACTTTTCGGCGGCCAGACCACTACAAATTAGATTATAGCCGATACAGAGGAGAGACTTTATTGACAGTAAATCACAATAGAAAATAGTTGGGTTTTCATGTTCCCATAAAACCTGCAGTCTGTCTGTGTATGTGTATATGTGTGTGTGTGTGTGTGTGTGTGTGTTTGTGTCTGTGTGTCTGTGTGTGTGTGTATGTTTATCTGTGTGTATGAGTGCTCTCCCCAGCCTTCATGGTCTTTGTGTATGTGTGTGTGTGTGTGTGTGTGATTGTGTGTGTGTGTGGGTGTGTGTGTGTGTGTTTATCTGTGTGTATGAGTGCTCTCCTCAGCCTTCATGGTCTTTGTGGTGCCATTTGTTTTAATGGCATCCAGTATTTTATTGTTTCTTTTGTGTTGCATGCTCAAATGAGATATGGTCGTACACAGAGATTGTCTCTTGGTATTTGTGCACAGCTATTAAGCGCAGAGGTAAATAAAATACAGAAATACTTTCCCTCTGTCTGTCTGTCTGTCTGTCTCTCTGTCTGTCTGTCTGTCTGTCTGTCTGTCTGTCTGTCTGTCTGTCTGTCTGTCTGTCTGTCTGTCTGTCTGTCTGTCTGTCTGTCTGCCTGCCTGTCTGTGTTTCTCTTTGTCTCCTCTTCTCTCCATCTCCTTCTTTTTTTCCTTGTCTTCAAATCCCTCTGCCTATTTTCCTGTTTCTCTCTCTCTCTTTCGCCCTCCCTCCCTCCTCAGACATCTGCAGAGCCTTCCAGGGACTCTCATTCTTCTCCTGCAGCAGCAGAACAAATGTCTTCCTCTGTGGAAGGCCTGAGGCAGGAGGCTGGCCCACAATCGACGAGGAACAGCTTCCAGCACTGGGGGACGGGAGGATGTGGGAGTGAAAGAGAGAGAAAGAGAGAGAGTAATGGGGAGACTGGGAAGAGAGAGTAGAGAGATGGAAAGAGAGAGGGAAGCAGAAAGAGAGGGAGGGATAGGTAGGGAGGAAGGATTTATGTCCTACACATTTGAGGAGGAGTATTGTGAGGTTGCACTGTCAAAGTGAGTCAGACAGACAGACAGACAGACAGGCAGGCAGACAGACAGAGGAGTAACTCCTTTTTTGTTTTCTATCCCGTTTTCCCCTTTTAGTCTCTCTGGTCTAGATCAGAGAGGACTCCCCACTCCCTCTTCTCCTCTCCTCTCCTCTCCTCTCCTCCCCTCTTCTTCCTCCTTCCTCCCCTCCCTTCTCTCCCTCAGTCCCCAGACAAAGCCTTGAAGTGAGGCATGGGAGACGCGTTGCAGATGGTTGGGATTTTGGACCTGAGGTAGGGCCAGGCCAGCTGGTGAAGGATCACATTCCCCCTGGCATGAGCACGCTCTGCTTATATCATCAGCAATCACAGGGACTGCACTCAGGTGTTGTGGCCCATGTTTTCCTTATTCTTTTCTCGTTTTGTCTTTTTTACCCTTCTGTCTTTCATTTTTTTGTTTCTCTATCCCTCTCTGCAGTCCTCCCTTCCTGGAGTCATTTCTGTTACACTTTACCAAATATATTCATGTCAACCTGACATTTGGCTTATCATTTTCTATAATATAGTATTATATGACAAATATTATGTATCCTATGCATAGCACATTATATGGAACTCCCGTTTCCCGAGACGGTAACACATCGCACACAAAACCAGTAAATGAGCTTAGCGCCTGATCCTATTAAGGACACCTTCTACTGGTCCTGATCTGGTGTAAATAGTGTAGTCGGATCTGGGTCAGTTCAACAGTACCGTCTACTGGTCCTGATCTGGTGTAGATAGTGTAGTCTGATCTGGGTGAGATCAATAGTACCGTCTACAGATCCTGATCTGGTGTAGATAAGCCACCACATTTCCATTGGTCCCATCACTCAGCTTGACTGTGTGAGTCCGTCATGTGCTTTGTGCCTACCAGTGCTCCGCTTGCTGTATAAAAGATCCTTAATCAGAAATGATGTACGTCTTGCCACCACAGCCTGGTGGCGGCGGTAGGTGCACTCTGTAATAGCAGACTGGAGGAAACGGCAGGTTCCTGAGCTCGCCTCGAGCTCCGCGTTAAGAGCAGCTAAGCCGCGCGGTGGCCTGGGCCTGCTTTGGCCATGCTGCGCAGCCCCGCCGAGCTAACGGTGCCGTGGAAACAGCCGGATAGTGGAGTGAGGTAATGAGGAACTGGTGGTTTAGGGACACGGGACTCAGGGGCAGGAAGAAGGGAGGGCTGCGCAGCGAGCCCCCCTGGGACCTCATTATGGGCCGGCGTGCTCCGAGCCACGAGCCTGGTCCGGCCGTCTTGAAGACACACACTGGCTCATTTGCACGTCATCCCCCACCCTGTAAAGAACTATGAAAGTGAATTAATGCCGTGCCAGAGGGGGTTGAGCGCTGGTCCAAGAGCCAGAGTGCGGCTCGAACAGGGCCCTTGTGCTGGATGGGAGCTGGTTTGCATTAGAGGAGCGGAGGAGAATAGGCTGCGGGTAGCAGGAGGGAGCTGGACGGAGCTTGTAGCAGGAGCACAGGCCTTGTCCTCTCGTGGGCCTCTGTGCTGGAGCCTGGGACTGGGAGTTGTGCTGCAGGGGAGGATGAGGAGATGCTGATGTGGGTCACTTGCAGCTCTGTTTGTGCACTTTGCACCCCTTTGCTCTTACGCGTAATTTGCATGCAATGCATATGAATTTGCACGGACTTATCTGTGCGTTAGACGATAATACTGACACTATTATGTGATGTTGCTGTGTGTGTGTTTTTTTCTTTTCTGAAAACCACTCAGGGTAGGGGGGTTCAGGGCTTTTTCTCTATAGGTAGACATTCAGCGTTGCACATGTTTGACGAAATTCGAAGACTTTGCCTGAGCCGCCCGTCTGATTACGTTGGACTTTCTGCCGAGCTGTCTGAACTTTTCCAGCGTTCTGGGTTTGATTTCCATCTCTAGACAGACTGTTTTTACTTCCCTGGGCCTTAACTGGGAGAAAAAAGGGCAAGGAACATCGAACGCTGTAATCAGATATACAAAGCGACGTTCTCTTCCTGTGGCCTTAAGTGCACATATAGTCCCTAGCAGCCAGTCGCAGTCTTTACCTTGCACAATTCTTCACTGTTTCCTGAACTCTCTTAATTGAGATCACCCAAAAGGAAACCACGAGCCCGAGTCACCAGCAATTAAAAATCACATCCATATTCTTCTGGCCCGCACATGGGGCTTTCAGTGTGTGAGTGTGAGTTTCACTCGACCAGTTCATCTGTTTGTGATTTAAGGCTGCGGAGTCTCTTTTTTTTTGTTCATATTTATTTAAATGTGGCCCAACTTGAAAGCTCCATGAGCCAGGCTGCAAAATGGCTTTTTGATCGTACAAATAATCTCTCGTTTGGCAAGAGTTGCCTTTTTTTTTTAAATAAATATCTGATTCACAAAAATATTAGCTTTTTGCCGGGTGTGTTTATTGTTTTGAGTGCCTCGCACCCAAATTGAGTAGGAAAACACTATCATTATCAAAGCATCCAAACCTGCCTGATTAAACAGTGCATTTGACAGAGGCACTGACCGCACTTTGCTAATAAGCACTGCCCTCCCAGCTCGGAATGCATGGGAACATCAGACTGGATGGGCGTGTCGTCCGGAGCTGGGGGTGCAGATATGTCAGGTAATTACCTTTGATCCCAAAGGCCTCTAATAACCGCGTGCATGTGTGTAAATGACCCCATTACTAGGGCCTGCAAAGAAAGTAAAGAAAAGAAGGGAGGAGAGAGAGGGGGAGGGGAGGGAAAGTCCAGCTCATGTAATGTAACCCTCTACAGGAGTCATGAAAATAGATTTTATCGCCACCGATGAGACATTTGGTTTTTATTTTAGTGCTTTTTGGCGGCCCGCGTGCGATCGGATGATACGGCTAACTCTAAAAGCAGGCCCTCGTGTCACTGGAATAAGAGATTAAAAATTACACCGGGCCGATTATGTGCGGGATGGATGTCAGGGCCCGGGCACCCCTTGGGGAATGGTGCCGTTACCAGCCGCTTGTAAAACGCAACACGAGCCGCCGCCAACGCCGCCGTAAAAACTGCATCTTGATTGAGAGATTCATGTTGGGGGGTAACGGGAGAAAAACAATCTCTGACAAACTCACACAAACAAAATCAGACACTCGATTCCCGTGATGAGATTATCAGTGTGGCTTTGGCAGGCAGACGTGGTCATAAGAGAGTGAAGCCTGAGCCAGTGCTGCTGCTCTGGAGTCTTTATTTCAGGATCTAGAAAGTTCCGCAGAGCCCTAAACTGGATAACAGCTGAGGCACTGCTAGATGTTCTTAACTTGCTTGTTTCCTTGACTTTTTTCCAGGTTCTATCCTTCTCTCTCTCTCTCTTGCTTGGTGGGTCCAAACACATGAAACCCCCGAGGTGTCCTTGGGAGTGAGGTGCATCCTTCCCACATCCACATTTCTTCACTTCCTGACTTCCTCACAGCAGAGCTGAGGTTTCCATGGGAACCTCACTAGCCTCCCTTTGGTCTGTTTTTCTTCTTGTGTGTGTGTTTGTGTTTGTGCCTTGGCGCCTACTTTCTTGCATGACTCATTCCAGTAATCTCTGCATACACACACAGACACACACACAGACACACACACACACACACACACACACACACACACACACACACACACACACACACACACACACACACACAGAGAGAGACACACACAGACACACACACACACACAGAGACACACAGAGACACACACACACATACACAAACACACACACATGCACGCATAATACACACGCTCTTTTAGAAAGTCTTAGATTAGTTCACCTTGGTCACCTGGAATGTTCCTGACCCTTGAGCATCTCTGTATGGGGCTGGGCCAGGCCTCTTTGGGCCCCTAATCCCATAAGAGGCTGAGAGACCATGGGGAGGGGTGGGGAGGAAGAGGATGCCCCCAGGTCACCGCAGCTCCCCCGGGACCTCTGGGTCTGAGAGAACACCACAGAGCAACGGCCGACCAACACAGGCCAGTTGTCCGTTTTATAGCTTTTCGCCCAACAGTGCTCCTAGTTTGCAAAATGCTGTCAGAAGAACAGGCCCAAGCACCATCTGGCCGAGGACCTGCGTTACGTGTGAGGATAATTCCAGGCCGTATGCGCGGTATGTGTGACCACAGCATAAGAAGGGGGTGAAATGCCGCTGAGATCCCCGCTAAAGCTTCAGCCGGGGGAAATACATGTGCTCGGACAGGAGCTGGCCCCGCTCACAGGAACAGATGCAATGAGAGGGCAGAATGGCAGGCCTGATGGAGTGTGTGTGTGTGTGAGTGTGTGTGTGTGCGTATGCATATGTGGAATGTGGTGTCAGCTATGGGTCCGTGCCTGGCTGTAAGGGGATGCCGGCCTTCTCCTGATTAATTACTTCAGGAGTTATTCACACGACCACATGCCTGCTGTCAGAGCCCCCCCCCCCCACCACCACCACCCCCACCTTCAGCCTTACCGCCAGCACAAGACCGACGCTCACATGGCCGGCCAGTGAAGAAACACCGTCTCAACAATCGCCCAGGACTTTGCTCTTTGACACCCGTGCTCGATCAGACGATTATCATATAATGAGGGGGAATTCCCTTTCCCCCTCCATCTGTTGGTCATAGTAGGCTGGCTTTAGACTGGTGTTCGAGGGTGGGGGGGTGGGGGGGGGGTTGGAGTAGTGGGGCATGAGGGGATGGTGCTTTGCTTTGCGTGCCAGTTGCGAGGAGCTGTGCAGCTGTTTCCCCAAAGCTGCGTGTCCCAGTATGCAGAGAATATCCTCTAGCATGTCATCTCAGCTTTCCAAGCTACACACTGATATAAATAAAAATGTAAAAATTTCAAAGCGCTAAAAGAGTGGCAGGAGGTCTTGTAAGGGTACGCTGAGGGGAGTGTGTGTGTGTGGGGGGGGGGGGGGCATTTAGAGGTGTCAAGCACATGGCGAGGAGGGGAGGTGAGGGGTGTGAGTGCTAGGGAGAGATATGGTTGTTGGGGTGGTGGTGGTGGTGGCAGGGGTGTGTGTGTGTGTGTGTGTGGAAGGGGTGTGTGTGTGTGTTTGGGAGTGGTGGTGGAATCTAGTTTTAGTTTACAAGTGCTTAGTAGTGTGCAGACATGGAGCATTGATCTGCAAATGTTTTGGGGATCCAGGAGGTCACAGGGCTCTCTGGAGGGCGGCCTTGGCCTGCCGAGCGACACACACACACACACACACACACGCCAGCGGGGAGACGCTGTGTGCCCCCGGCCCCGCGCCACTGCACAGGCCTCGGGCAGGGATTATTCAGCCGTCTTGCTTTAAACACTCGGAGGGGTGGCGAGGGATAAATCACCTGTTAAATAGACATGAGGGCCCGCATTGGGAAGAGATGCCGTAGGTGAGATCTGAGCCATGTGTGACAGCACGCGCATGCACATCCATACGCTCCAACTGTAAATATTCCCCCTGACAAGCCGAGCTGGATTCATACGGTGGCAGTAAGAGGAAATGTATAAAGTTCTGTGTACAGCCCCGGGCATCAGGTTTATTTGCTCTACCGCTAGAGTTGGCAAAGAAATCGAATGGTTTTTCTATGCAGTGGAATCCACAGTAGGTGGATGGTGGGCCTCCATAAAGACCTGAGTGTTTCATCTTTCACATTTTAATTGTTTAGTCATGATCATGATGTTAGTATAACAACAGTTTTTTTGAGGGGGTGGAACTGATGACTCAGGGTTGAGATATGCCGACAAAAAATAAAAAGCCTACGGCTCTTGGTCCAGCGGTGAAACGTTTAGAGAAATGTGATCGCTTCATCTCCATCAGTCAGTGGTGGGTTTCAACACATTCCAGGAAATTCGATGTGTGAAAAGAATAGGCTGTTCTTGCCACGGTTGCACAGTGTGTTCATAAAGAGCAGTGTGTGTGCTCCGCGCGTGATCCGGAGCTGGCAGGGAAGGGTACTGTGTGTGCTTATGCTCGCTGGGTATTGAGTGTCAAGCCAAATAGGCGGCCTTCCTAATGACTTTAGAATTGCGAGTATCCCCAGCTTTGGTGTCAGATCTCGCCTGGTGAACATGGGAATTCATGCAGGGAGCTGTGAGGGAGGAGAAGAGAGAGAGAAAGAGAGAGTGAGAGAGAGTGAGTGAGGGAGAGAGAGAGAGAGAGTGAGTGAGGGAGAGAGAGAGAGAGTGAGAGAGAGTCACTGAGGGAGGGAGGGAGAGAGAGAGAGAGGGAAAGAGAGAGAGAGGGTCACTGAGGGAGGGAGGGAGAGAGAGAGAGAGAGAGAGAAAGAGAGAGTGAGAGAGAGTCACTGAGGGAGGGAGAGAGAGATAGAGAGAGAGAGAGAGATAAAGAGAGAGAGTCACTGAGGGAAGGAGAGAGAGAGATAGAGAGAGAGAGAGATAAAGCGAGAGAGAGTTACTGAGGGAGGGAGAGAGAGTGAGAGAGAGTCACTGAGGGAGAGAGAGAGAGAGAGAGACAGAGAGAGTGAGAGAGAGTGAGAGAGAGTCACTGAGGGAGAGAGAGAGAGAGAAAGAAAGAGAGAGAGAGAAAGAAAGAGAGAGTGAGAGAGAGTCACTGAAGGAGGGAGACTGGGTTGGAGATGGAGACTCGTCTTACGGGCTGGGGGCCACAGGGCCACAGTGCTGCGGGCCTCGTGAGTGCTCCCCGCGCCAGCCTCCCATCAGACTCACTTCCCTCCCCTCTCTAAGTCCCCTGCCTGCTGTAATTGATGACAAAGCTCCACACACTCCTTTCCTGTGCATTAATCTCCGGGCAGACCCAAAGTAGGACCTGCCGGTGTGTATGTGTGTGTGTGTGCGCGTGTGTGTGTGTGTGTGTGTGTGTGTGTGTGTGTGTGTGTGTGTGTGTGTGTGTGTGTGTGTGTGTGTGTGTGTGTGTGTGGGATCCCTTGCAGTCCCAGACATCTCTTCACTGATGGTATTTCTGCAAACCGAAGCGTGATGTAGTGAGTGTGTGCGGAGCTCTCACAGCAGGGCTCTGAATCACTTTTATTTCAGGATGGGACGAGGAGGATGGATTGAGCTAGGGAGGGAGGGAGGGAGGGAGGGAGAGATGGAAGCAGGGAGGAAAAGAGGGCTATTAAAATGAGCAGTGCTAGGGAAAAATAAAACGAATGCCATGGAAACAGAGTGGGAGTGCGGCGGGGCGGTGATACCGATCTTGCAAGGGGGACCTGTGGCGCAGTCCACAGCAGCCAGCCAGACGTCCAACCACAATACCTGAGCCTCTCACGCCGAACACAGCCCACCGCTGCTCAACCCCACTCCCCCCCCCCGGAGGCCTTCCAGTCAGTTAGCATTAGGCTAAAGGAGTTAATTTGGCTGACGTAATCGTGAGCAGTGAGTACACTACATCACCTCAAGACCGCAAAGACTACCTCACCTCTCAGCCACTGTCTCTTCCCATTGAGTCAAATCAGCAGTGAGCTCAGAGTCAGTTAGCGTCAGGCTAAAGCCATTAGACTGGCTGAGGTGGTCATTTCTACTGAAGAAAGAACGCATCACCATTACAGGAGAACTGTGAAACACCCCATAAAATAACTCTCAGGTTTCTCTGCCTCCATCTTAACCAACCAACAACATCATGTCATAAACATGTAAACTTGGAGGCTTTCATGACAGAATATTTCCAATAGTATAACGTAATGTATATAGTAATGGAAGGGTTAAGACAGTAAAGTGTTCCTAATATTCCTGTCGGTGCCAAATGATTCGCTTGTGCTTTTCTTCTGGGCTTTAGTAAACACAGTGATACTGTGCCATACTTGGTGTCTTGGTGTCAGGTTAAAGCCCAGCACCTACACAATGGCTATGTGATATTATATATACACACTGACGTGAGGAGTATGGTGACCATGAGTCAGGCTCTGTTGTTCAAGCCACTGAAATGAAAGAACCAGGGCTCAGCATGTGTTGTGTCTTTGTGTTGGCTGAGAGGCACATGGTAGGCTGGTGTACTGCATCGCACCCAGTGTTTACTTGAAGCAATCAAGAAGTATCAGTGGCGGATTGTGTGGTACCCGGCGGGTAAAAGGATTACTGGTGTCTGGTGTCTGGTGTCTGGGGAAGTCCTAGGCCAAACTGGGACGCCGGTGTTGTACCTGTTATTTCCGCTGCATACATGATGGCCAAGGCATATGCCATGTGTGTGTGTGCCCATACATGTATGAATGTGTGTGTACATGCACATGGGTGTATTTGTGTGTGTGTGTGCTGGACTTGATGGACATGATCTTCACCCTGAGTAAACACACACACACAGACACACACACACACACACACACAAGGGAAGCAGTGTCCATCCAGAGTGAGATGTACAAATCCAGCAAGGCAGTACAGAGACATCATCATGGGCCAGGGAAGGCAGAGTGCTGAAAGCAGCACAGGGCTGTTCAGAGCGTTCATCACAGCACATCTCACCTCCTCTTGTAATCCCTATAACTCTGCCATAGCTAAGGAATGAAAGAGAGAGGGGAGAAGAGAGAGAAAAACAGTGGGAGGGAGAGAGAGAGAGCGAGAGATAGATAGAGAGAAAGGAAGGGTGAGAGAGAAAGCACAATGCATGTGTGCTGAGGAATTCAGCTAAGTTGATTTTTCATCTCAACCAGTCGATTAAGTCTAAATAGCATTTCGAGACACAATCTCCAATTGTTCCCACTCAGGTACTTTAGCCAAATCCAGTGCATTAAACAAATCCCTGTGTCAATATCAATCAATCTCTTTATCCCGCTCTGACAGTGAGGAAACATTAACCGCTGAGTCAGACCAGGGTTTGTGTGCCGGGCCATTGCTTTGAGCTTGACCTTTGAACTACTGAGAGTTCCGCAGCGGTGACATGACCTTAGGTACCCCCACGCCACCTCAATCCATCAAAGAAAAAGACCTCAAGTGGGAACATTATTTAAGGCCACACAGCCTCTCAACAACATGACTCGAAAACACAACTTATGCGATCCGAAAGAGAGCTTAATATCGCGGTCTCCATGGAAACCTGAGAAAAACATCCCGGCCCATTTGTGGAACATTAAACTCGCGAGTTCATTTATTCGTGATGATGAATGCCACGAGAGCGTTGAGAAGCTCTGACAGGGCGGGCGCTAACTGTGGAGAATCCCACTGCTCTGAGTGTGAAGAGCGTGGGGATGAATCAGACTCTGCTCTGCACGTTGCCAGATCCAGCAGTGTGGTGGCCAGGCCTCTGCGCTCACTCATCACTCTGATCCCACATAAAATAACATTAAGATCTGCCTTCCCTCAGGCCAAGAGGACCCAAATTTAATAAGCTACCTGAGCGTGCTGCTGTATTTCCTCCAGTGCCTGACAGCCGAAGCTGTTTGCTTTCCCCTCCCGGAGCTGAATCCCTACATGTCTAGTGCTTCACATTTAGTTTGCTGCAAACCAACACACACATACACACACAAACACACACACATGTGAAGTCGTATAAAGAAACCGATGCACATATTCACTCTTGCGTTCAGTCCATAACATATTCGTGTCTTCAAACACACACATCTGTCTATGTTCTGCGTGTCTGCGCACACACTTCCATATGCGTGTGTGAAGCAACATTGTGCTTTGCTTAGCTCAGTTACTCTACAAGTGTTGAAACTGCCCTGTTGAGGTGCTGAATGTTGACTAGATGGGGTGCTTCCTACCACTTCTCATCACAGAGCTCCACAGTATGTGTGTGCGTGCGTGTGTGTGTGTGTGTGTGTGTGCTCGTGCGTGTTTGTGTGTGTGTATGCGTGTGTCCTTGAGGACCCAGTGCTAGAATGCTCATAGATGGTAATGTAAATATCTAATAGTGACTTGATCTCAGTCCACAGGGGCACTCACGTTGGCAGATACACTCGCTTCCGTCACGCCCCCTATTTACCACTTCACTGCTCAAAGCTGCCCGCCCGGCTTGGCTGACCCGGCTCAGTAATAAGTGAATGTTCTAATCCCCTATGGCCCACATTAACCAAATCACCTTTCTCTGGGAATGGCATGCGTCAACAAACAGCCAGAGAAACCCAAGAACACCTGGGACTCAGGGGAATCCCCTCAAACCTTTTCATGTGCTGCTTGGCATTGAAAAGAATGACCATGAAAGAGTGTGTGTGTGTGTGTGTGTGTGTGTGTGTGTGTGTGTCCGTGTGTATGTATGTGAGATAGAGTGTGTGTATGTTTTAAAGGAAAGGGAGTTGAATGGATCTTTTCTGTAGCAGACCCATGTTGGGTTAAAGAGGGTGAATTCCACGCCATGCTTAATGAGGTGTGCCCGGAAGGTGAGACAGGACCATGCCCGCCCCCCCTCCAGCTTCTTTGTCTCACCCCGTGGAACGCGACACGGGACATTTCAGACACAAGGAACCGTCTCGCAACCACCCACAGCCCCATCACTCAGCTCTTCTTTAGGGTCATGACCTACCTCAACACGACTCACAACCCTTTCCACTCTTGCAAAAATGGCCTCCCCGAGTGTTTTATCTGCCCCGGAGTGGAGCGGCTTCTGTGGACTGAAGGCTCCATGCGCCGGCCAGTGACTGATGTGACAGCTCAAGTTATTCCGGCAGGAGCACTTTGCACACACACGCATCAGTGAGTATTATTGCAGAAATCCCCGTTTATAAATCAGCTAAGCAAGCAAGAGGTAGGGATCATCTAAGGAGCAGCTTTTGACAGATATGCGAGAGCAAATACGTCTGTGCCTAGCTTTGTGTCACTCTTATAATTTACGCCGATTCATTGTACTGGGTGGGGGAGTGGGGAGTGACAGTTAGGGGTAGAAGCCTGTATTCCGAGCCAAGAGGAGAAGCAAAGAGGCTTTTGACTGCTCCCTTATGGTCAAATGCATGGCGCTGTGGCTCTTATCGCGTAGGCCAATGTGCTGGCTCCTTGTTCTCCCAGACACTTTTACAGCCAATAAAGCGGCGAGTATGTCCCCCTCATAAATCCAGTCATTGTGCAAAAACAGGTCCTTGTGGGCCCACCGTGCACCCCTGGACCAACCCACACACACACACACACACACACACACACACACACACACACACACACACACACACACACACACACACACCACCCCTCCTCACCTGTCCAAGCTGTCCCAGGGGCAGCCCCTGTGCTTGGGTGATAAAACCCGAAACGAGACGGTCACGTTTAGGTGAAACGCATCAGCTCGGGCAGGAAGCGCGGGGGTCCGAGGCGTCTCTGAAAGGGCTTGTGTTTGGGTGATGGTGCTAATGAAGGTGTATGTTAATTTATCTGTATTCCACACCAAAAAGGTTTCAAGAGTGATGAGTGCTGCTCTAAAGGAATGTGTGTGACAAAATGATGGAGTATTTCTGACTCTTGATGGGGACATGGCTGTTGATTGTGGGAGATTGAAATTTCTTAAATGTATTAATGTTATATTGCTTCTCATGTAACGCGTCATAACGAGACACTTAAACTGCCTCCTCGGACTGTGCCACCTGAAAGCCCGGGAGGAAGGGATCTCTGCTGGGTCGCGGAGGGGGGGGGGAGAGATCAAACACTTCCAGGATGACACGCTCCACGGCTGATGATGCGCACAGCCCCGGTGCTGCTGCCCCCGTCACGGCGGCCCACATCTGGAAACGGGTCCAAGCGGTTCCAGCACGCCAGCACTTCCTCCAGATCCCTCTCGCCAAACCCCTCGCTCTTACTCTCTCTCTCCACACACTGCCTCTCAGGGCAAACACACACACACACACACACACACACACAAACACACACACACACACACACACTCATACGCCTCTCAGGGCAGCGTGCGCTTCACACGAAGGTTGCATTTCATAACAAAGTATGAGGTCGCTGAGCCACACAAAAGTGAAAATTGATGGATGAGTTTGTACAAATCAAGCGAAAAACATCACAACATAAATTGATGTTTTTCCCTTCTGAAAGGGGGTATGGGAATGGCCGAGGAACAAAGGATCGGATTTAAAGAATTGGTAAAAACATTAGTAGAATGAAAGGACTGCTGCAACTGGTTACAATTTTTTTAAACTCCTTAGAAAATCTTGAAAAGAAGTCTTCAGAGAAAGACATGCTAACTCAACCGTGAATCCAGACGCAGTTTAGGTAATCGCTAACAACAGAATCTGGTTAGTGGGGGAAAAAATATGCCTCCTGACGTCCGTAATGACATTTTACACATAATAAACCTAGTCCTGGCCCCCACTTAACACCAGGGGGAGGTGGGTTCCTTTGAGCCCGCACCGCCTTCTTTACGAGGGTCACAACACCTGCGACTGGGCTCCCGTTCAGCTCAACCACTGGGTGCCTTGAAGGAAGCCAAGCGAGTGTGGTTCCTCCAGGAGAAAGCACCGAGGCATTGCAGAGCTTTTCACAGCTGAGGCATGTGATTAGCTTGCACGGGTGTAGCTGTGTAAGTGTGTGTCTGTCAGCCAGTCAAGTGGGCTGTTTTATTTTCCAACTGTTGACGTGAAACTAACAAGGCAACGTAACGGATATTTGGGTCACATGCCCCCGGAACCATTATCTACATAAATCTGTGCAATTACTGAGGAAATTGATTTCGCTGAGAGATAGGGGCAAACAGAGAGAGAGAGAGAGAGAGAGAGAGAAGGAGAAGGAGCAATTTGGGAAGGGGGTGAGGGTCGTCACCCCCCCCCCCCCCCCCCCCCCCCCCAACAACCCACCCAAAAAAGCTGGCTTTGTTGATGATGGATTCTCCCCTAATCGAAACAATTTGCTTAGTTTCCCAGCTGGGTGTCATGTGCTCTTGATTACTCTCTGCTATTTAGTTCCACAAAATTACATGCTGCTTAATGGCCTTTTAATGGTTATAGGTTTCTCTACTTTTTAATGAGGTTCACCAGTTGGTTGCTAATGCCCTATGGAAATTTGGCAACTGTCCAGTCCGTGTGATTATTTATTTATTTATTTTCTTGCTAGTATACAACAATTATTTTTTTCATCAGAGCATAAAATCCGTAACACGAAAGCAATTTGCATTGAGTGTGAGATGACTTAGTGAGCCCCTAATTGCGATCCCAGCAGTCAAATAATTTGGTCATTAAGCATTTAATCACTGGGCTTCTGGTGATTCCTACACACTTCTCTGTTTATGTCTGTTGTTGTCCCATGCCAACAGCAGCCATGCTCATTCACACACGCACACACACACACGCACACACACACACACATATACACACACACACACACACACACACACACACGCGCACACGCACGCGCGCACACGTACACAGACACACATCCGAAAGCAACATAAACGGCTTCGCCCTGGTTTATTTTCAGGTTTTCTGCTTGTGTTTACAATGACGTGAGTGCACTTAACCAGCACCGCACTGCTGCATCCTGGGAGTGCACTCGAGAGTGAGGGCAGGATCGCTGAGCTAGTTCAGGTTCAGCACTGACCTTTACCATCCCGGGGGGGGGCAGTTGGCTGGGCCAGTGGGAGTGTCTGGCCCCCGCCGAAAGGCCCCAGCTCTCACCGTCTCCCTTGCTTTTAATGGGAGCGTAAACAGCTGCCTTCTGATGAGTGCCTGTTTATGGGGCTCAATTAAGTGGAAAATGGCCACCCATCTTCCAACTAAAAGCAGCACCCAAACAGAAAGGCCCAGAGTGCTGTTTGGTTCCCCTGCTCCGTGGGCAGAGAGAGGGGCTGTTGGGACTTCCGAGTCAGGGCAACTGTTGTTACTTTCCCCATATAACACGCATGATATAAGGCTTCACTGAGACAGACAGATCACCCTTTGTTTTCCAGCTACATTTGATTGACAGTGGTTCAGCTATTGTAGTTATCCAAACATACACACACACACACACACGCGCGCGCGCACACGCACACGCACCCGCACCCGCACCCGCACCCGCACCCGCACACGCACACGCGCACGCACATGCACATGCACATATACATATACATACACAACACTGGACTCTTGATCTGTGTTAGAGCTTTAAAACTCTTCTGGCTTTGTTCAGCTATAAAGTTGGATGAAAGCCTCCGGAAAGCCCTCAAAGGAAACAACAAAGCTCTGGCTTCTGAGAGAGAAAACTAGAAAGCCTCCTCCTCTCTCTCTCTCTCTCTCTCTCTCTCTCTCTCTCTCTCTCTCTCTCTTTCTCTCTTTCTCTCTAAGAGTCTAACAACCTTTTCTTGCACAGCTCCCCCTTCATATTCAAAATCCTTATAAATCACTGCGAAAAAAATCTAAACGGCAAAAAATGTCCAAAAAGAAGACAGAGAAAAATCACTTTTCTGTTATCGTCCTCT
This sequence comes from Sprattus sprattus, assembly GCF_963457725.1. Classification (NCBI taxonomy): domain Eukaryota; kingdom Metazoa; phylum Chordata; class Actinopteri; order Clupeiformes; family Clupeidae; genus Sprattus; species Sprattus sprattus. The sequence continues at coordinate 14,226,225 of NC_137910.1, read as the reverse complement.
GCTATCAGGACAGATGCAAATTTAGTGGTTTCGGGGACCATTTGCGTTAGGTTCACTGTGTGCATTCATGCGGATTGATGACCTGTCAGAGAGATAAGACAAACTCAAACATTGAGAGTGCTGTGTGGAACGCTCGCTCACTCGCTCGCTCGACGACCTCGCCCTATTTTTTGTGTCGTCTTTCATTTTTTTCATCCTTTCCGTTCTCACCCCTGCAGCACCTCTTCACATCTGTGTCCTGTCATGTTTCAGAAATGTTCCTGTCTATAAGCCTGCAGGCAGGAGAGCGCAGGGCTATACTTCATCACTACAGTACACGCTGCCCTGTTGATCCTCCAGGCTATCTCCTCCCTGTCACCAGACTCGCACACTCACACACTCACTCTCTGGTTGACTCCGCAGGTTACAGGGTGCATTTGGGCATATGTAATGCTTTTCAGCCGTCAAGCGCCATCATCATGAAGATATTTAGTGTTCAGGTATCTGGCAGAGTGGTCAGTATTCAGGGAAATAAGAAATTAAGTGAGTCGCTCTTCTCTCTCTCTCTCTCTCTCTCTCTCTCTCTCTCTCTCTCTCTCTCTCTCTCACACACACACACACACACACACACAAACAGACACATACAGACACACACACATACACGCACACACACACACACACATACACGCACACACACACACACATGCACACACACTCACACACACACACACACGCACATATACACACAAACAATTACTCTCTTCTCTGTGAAGTCAAACTGTCTCATGCTGGGTCTGAAGTGGCTGTGGTTCGGATCCCATGGTGGACAGAAGAGGAGAGTCCAGGCCTGAGGTGTGCAGGCCCTGTGTGTGGAGGCTTTTCTCTCTCTCTCTCTCTCTCTCTCTCTCTCTCTCTCTCTCTCTCTGTCTCTCTCGCTCTCCCTCTCCCTCTCTCTCTCTCTGTCTCTCTCTCTCTCCCTCTCCCTCTCTTGCTCTTTCTCTCTTTCTCTTTCTCTTTCTCTCTCTTTCTCTCTCTCTCTTTCTCTTTCTCTCTCTCTCAGTCTCTCTCAGCCCCAGACTCCATTCCCCTGATGTGTTTTTCATGTGTGCGGCTGGCAATCGCTAAAGGAAGGAGCGCTTTGTATCGTGTTACTCCCTCCCTGTGCTGTCAGGCCTTTCCTCTCCCGCCGCTCGCTATCAGGGGCGCAGAGGGCCCGGCCCAGTCCAGCCTTCAGACTCTGAGGAGGGTCACTTTCTGCAGGTGCGCTTCCTCCAGTGGTGGGAGCAAGCTCTCTAAATAGGAGGTTCAAAAGAAACTAGAGCAAGGGAAAATGGAGATCCAGTCACACATGGCCCATGCATGTTCTTTGGTCAGCATAACGCAAAGTAATTTATTGGAGACACATGTATCGATGCCCGCAGTTATAGACACACGTTTAAAGCTGCACACACACTCCCACGCGCGCGCGTGCGTGCGGACAAACAAATGCTCAAATCACACACCGAAACACATGCGCAAATCATAAAAAAACTGAACACAGTCATCATTTTTGAGTCTTTCAGATCTGAGAGAGGAGAGCATTCTCAAGTCAACGAGTATTTCATCTTCATGTGTTAAAAAACTCCGCCGCAGTCCACGGTTGAGAGATTAGGAGGTGTGCTGTTAGGAGATTTATGATCCTTGTTAAAAGGCCTCTTTTTCAGGGGGCTATAATTGGCAGTTTGGATACCTGAGCTGAGTTTGTTGGCCATAGCATGCCACTAACTGTAATGTGTTGACCTTGTCCTTGAGAGAGTTAGTGTGTGTATGTGTGTGTGTGTGTGTGTGTGTGTGTGTGTGTGTGTGTGTGTGTATGTGTGTGTAAGAGAGAGAAAGAGATAGAGAAAGACAGAGAATGTATGTGGGTGCATGTTTATATATTGAAATGCGTATATTGTATGTGCTATAGTGTATAGATGCATGCATATGGTTGTATGTGAGCGATCGGTGTGTGTATTTATGCATGGGAATGTGTGCATATACATGTGGAAGTGTGCATGTGTGTGTCTGTGTGTTTAGTGGTTGATCCCCTCGATGTTGCTGCAGGGGGCAGTGTGTGACCACGCCTGGCATGGGGCAGAGGAGCCGAGTCTCCCCAGCCCCGGCCACCACCCTGTGCCACGACCCAGAGCGGCCCAGGGGGGCGAAACCAGATCCCTCTGCATTGTGGGTCGGGAGGCGAGGGAGGATTAAGATAGGAATGATAGTGCTTCAGGGGGCATTGTGAAGTCACACAAACAGGCTCGTTTTCTTTTTCTTTTTTTTCTGTCTCTCTTGCTCTTTCTTTTTTATTGTTGTATTCCCCCCTCCAATGGCATGTTATCTTTTTACATTTGTGTCCCCCCCCCCAACAACCCCCACCCCCCACCACACATTACCCCACCCTCTCTGCTCGTAATAAATCAGCAGATCAACGAGGCCGACGGTAGACACGAAATGTGATAGCAGGCAATCCCAGACGCTGTGAGTGCCCACTCTCCTCGCGCACAATGAGGGGAAAATGCGAGGGCCACAAGAGTGACAGAATTCATCTCTAGAGAGGGAGAAAGGACGGAGGCAGGGAGGGAGGGAGGCAGGGAGGGAGGGACGGAAGAAACACAGGACGAGCTTTGAAAGCGTCATCTGAGCTGAAAGTTTCCACTGCCACGCATGTTATCTCTGGCTGTTAATAAACACAATTTCATCATGATTTACGGATAAGTGATTCAAAGGGGATAGCCGATTCCCTCTGCTTGTGCGTGTGTGTGGGTGCGTGGGTGTGTGTGTGTCTGTGTGTGTGTGTAGGTGTGTGTGTGTGTACGGATAAGTGATTCAAAGGGGATAGCCGATTCCCTTTCCTCGTACGTGTGTGTTTGTGGGTGCGTGTGTGTGTGGGTCCATCCGTCTGTGTGTGTGTGTGTGGTGTGTCTGTGTGTGTGTGTGTGTGTGTGTGTGTGTGTGTGTGTGCGGATAAGTGATTCAAAGGGGATAGCCAATTCCCTCTGCTCCCTCAGCTTCCTAGAAATGTTTGGGAACTCCGGCTTCTGCTCGGCAAACGCACAGACTGCCCGCTCCAGTCCAGGGCTATATTTGGTGGTGAGATGAGTGGGAGATATGACCGCGGCGTAGCGTGGCCCTGGTCAATCACACCGGCATAAACAGCAGCAGCGCTGTCTAAATGTTTCTGCAATTTTAATCAGCTCTCCGGAGGGTGTTTTTAAAGCGCCTCGTTCTCTTTTTTTCCCCAACTCGATTCATTACTTTTATGGCCCTATCAGTAGGACAAGATGGCTATGATCCACTGCCAAAAGAACTCATGGTGTCCAAATGGCTTGTGACATTTTCCACACATGTTAATGAGAGCACACGGTGACCTGCCTTTAAGAAGCTGGTATACGGTGCCCCATAACTGACGGGGTAATAAAACTCTTGCGCTGCCAGCCAACAGATCGCGGGCCCCGGCGAAACATCTCAATTTAAACTTCTGGGCCATTAACAGCCTGACCAAAAATAAAAGAGAGGCTCACTCACACACTGGGAGGCTTAGAGACAGACAGGCTGTGCTTTGAAGCTGCCACAGGGTCACACACAGAAACTCACACAGACACAGACACAGACACAGACACCGACACAGACACAGACACAGACACAGACACAGACACAGACACAGACACACACTTTAAAAACAACCTGGCCTCTCATTGAAAGATACTTACACACACACACACACACAAATGCATACACACTGCGTCCTCTGGGTCACTGAATCAAACCGTGTGAAGCAAATTTCCGTGGTCTTGTGTGAGCGAACAGGTGGAAATAGAGGCCAGGTTATTGGACAGGACACACACTGCACAGAGAGTGGGGATTTGATCTCAAGGTCCCTGGGAGGCCAGAGGCAAGCAAATGGCCCAACTGGTGCAGCCACAGACCCTGCTATAGTTAACCACTGGAACAGGGCCATGGAAATGTGGCAGGTCATCTCAGAGCTACGGAAGGTCCTTGACCAGGAAACAAGCAGCACAAGCACAAGCTACAAGCACAAACGTAAAGAACGACGCACATACATACACTCACACATACGCACACGCACTCACACACAAACACACCTACACCCATGTCCCTCTCACAAAGGTTTCTTTGCCAACAAGGCAGGCATTATTCCAAGAAAAGCCCCGAAGAAGCTGAAACTAGAGCCGGCCACTACACCTGAGAGTTCAAACTAGACAACATCTCATCAGGCTTTATCTTCAAAACCCGCACGGTGAACTCTGCTGGAACGCAGCCAGCGGCTACATGTCACTCTGTATCAGCCCCTGTACTGTATCAGTGGCACGGCGATCCAGTGGTCAAAACTAATCAGAAGGAAAAACATTTGTGCTTCGCTGAAGGGAAACCACAGCGCATCTGCGTCTGTCTGAGCACAATATCATAGCAGAGTAAATAAACCTTGTGACCTTTTGTTATTGTCAGTTGAACTCGACTCGTGAGTTCGTCTCCATGACCTTTTATGAGATGCCCTTACTCGGGTCCCCGTGGCAACATTACAGCACAGTCAGTGCCATTTGCACTGAGACTCTTCGGAGCTCGCCTGAGACGGAGGAGCCCTTAATTGAATGCTGAGAGGCTGGCTTGGCACACAACAGCCTCTCTCTCTCTGCTATCTCTCTCTCTGCTATCTCTCTCTCTCTCTCTCTGCTATCTCCACGAGACCTCGACATCTTGCAATTTATCACGGAAGAAAAATGACGCTGAATCAACTCCAATAAACAAGGAAGAATGAAATTATCTCATATATTTATTCATGACTGCATATTGCATATAAAATATATATATAAACAAACAAAGCATATAAATAAAAACAAAGTGGATTAGCGGAGTGGCAGCACATTAGCCTATAGGAGCAGATTTCTTGGATACATTTTCAATAGCGCAGATGCTTTGTGATTTAATCAGGAGGCTGAACCTCGCCGTACCCTTATTATATATCCTGCTGTTTGATTTGATAACCCGCTGAGCTAATTTTAAAACTCTTTCTAATCAAATCTCGCTAACCTCGTTACTTGCATTTTAAAAATGCATGGCAGAAGTAGAACACTGACTGAGCCGGGGCTTATATAGGATATGCCTCTGCATGGAAGTTTCTCAATAATGTCAGAGGCAGGGTGCCTTAGCGAAATCACATCATTACCAAGTTAAGACGGAGGGGAAAGAAATCTACGCAAAACAAAGTTTCTGCTTGTGTAGCAGTTGCTGTTATGCTGTTATTCTGGATGCCTACGATGCAAGAGTTGAACACCAGGCCAAAAGAGTGTGTCCAGATGCATACCTGCATACCACCAGACCTGAGGGATCCAGGTATCCAGGGGGATACAGGTAAATGTTTCCATACCTTGCAGAGGGGAGGAGGCAGGGCAGGAAACTATCAGCGCATTGTTCTTTCATAGAGGACTTTTGCCTGGCTGTCTCCTTCTTGTCAGACATCTCGTTCACCTCTGTTGACCCCTCTGCTCTTCAAAGCGTCTGCGCCCCCTCCCTCTTCCTCTCCCCTCCTCTGGCCCGTCCCATAATTACATGCTCTGAGGCCTGTTTGTGTGCCGCCGCCGCGCCGTGGGCCCCCGCGCCCCCCGTCTCCACTCCCCCTGTCCCACTTCAAAAAGGAGCTCATATTCATAGCCATTAAAACTGAACAATGCAGAGTTATTCCTAAAAAAAAACCTCTCATCCCATCTCTTCCTCTTTCTCTCTCTCTCTCATCCCATCTCTTCCTCTCTCTCATCTCATCCCATCTCTTCCTCTTTCTCTCTCTCTCTCTCTCATCCCATCTCTGTCTCTTTCTCTTTGTTTCTCTTTCTTCATCTCCATCTCTCTCTCTCTCTCTCTCTTTCTGTCTGTCTCTCATTTTCTCTTTTGCTCCATAATGTTATTTGGAGTGTTGAATGTTATGATCTGAAGTCAGAAGTGGTACAGTCGGTGTGAGAGGTCCCCCTCCCCTCGCTACTGTTGATTTGATTCATTGCTGTTGGACTCTGATGCCTACAGTAAGTCTTTGAACTCATCACGAGGCAGCCACTGCACTGGATTTCTTCCACCTCCGAATAATGCATGACGACACAGTAACCCAGAGAGGAAGTGTTAGGCACGGCACAGCACAGTGTACTCAGTGTCAGTCATTAATGTTAATTGTTGAGTAATTTGAGAGAGAGAGAGAGAGAGAGAGTGTGTGTATGTGTGTTGAGAGTTGGATCAGGGCCTGTTGAGTTTCTTTGTAGACTGATTGGCTTATGTAGAATCACTGTCTGGGCTAATGCTAATTCAAGTCACTCTCCATACTCTGGGCTAATGCTAATTCATGCCACTCTCCATACTCTAGGCGAATGCTAATTCAAGTGACTCTCCATACTCTGGGCTAATGCTAATTCACGTCACTCTCCATACTCTGGGCGAATGCTAATTCACGCCACTCTCCATACTCTGGGCTAATGCTAATTCACGTCACTCTCCATACTCTGGGCTAATGCTAATTCACGTCACTCTCCATACTCTGGGCTAATGCTAATTCATGTCACTCTCCATACTCTGGGCTAATGCTAATTCAAGTCACTCTCCATACTCTGTGCTAATGCTAATTTACGCCACTCTCCATACTCTGGGCTAATGCTAATTCACATCACTCTCCATACTCTGGGCTAATGCTAATTCACGTCACTCTCCATACTCTGGGCTAATGCTAATTCATGTCACTCTCCATACTCTGGGCTGAAGTCCGGGAGTCTCTTGCATCTCTGGTTTGATGGATGACATCACTATCCATAGCTAATATCGCACACACAACTTCACATTTGTCAGGATGGTTTTACCGGTCAGTCTCTCTCTCTCTCTCTCTCTTTCACTCTTTGTTATTTCTCTCTCTCTCTACCTCTACCTCTCTTACTGCAGTGTGCCACGTCCATTAAGGGACAGGCTACACCTTTCAGGCTGCAGGATGGACTGCAGCTTGAGCACGTCTGGCAGAGTGCCTTGGCAGTACAGTGTGAATGACCCCTGTGACTTGACTGTGGTGATATTTCTATAGTCTGATATATCTCCCTGTGTTTATCAGTATCCTGTTTTTACACTCCTGTGTGACAGGAGCCCCTTCGCTTGCAGTTCTGGAGGGCCTCTCAGCAGCCAGCCAGCCAGCCAGCCAGCCAGTCAGCCAGCAGCTACCTGACTCCCTCTCCTAGAGGCTCATTAACAGATAACATTATCCACTGCTAAACTGTGCAGTGGTAATGAACCCTTGTAGCCGGTCTGGGGTGAGGCTGGGTGGTGTGTGTGTGTGTGTGTGTGGTGGGTACTTATCTCCCTCTGCAGTTTCAGATGCATGGCCACAATCAAGCCGAAATAGACGGTGGGGGCTGGTGGGGTGGGGTGGGGATTGAGAGCAACTCAAGAGGAGTGTTAAATGGCGGCGTCTGCTGTCTGGACACTAATAGGTGGGTGGATGTCTCCAGGCGTCTCCCCTGCATGCGCTGGCCTTCGAGTGCCAGGAGGGGTGTGTGGGAGGGTGGGCACCAGATGAGTAGGGCCTGCGCGGCACAGGGCCCATGCCATGCCAGCGGGCTTAACAGAGCCTTGCCTAGAGAGCTGGGTGGCGTGACGCGGGGCAAGCCGAAAATCCCTACGAGCGTGTGTCCTGTCGAGAGAGTGCTGATAGGCCCTGCCATGGAAGGATTCGGGCGGATGCGGGTGGGCTGGCGATGAGGAGGAGGAGGTGGAGGGGGGTGGGTGGATGGTGGGGGCTCTGAGGTTATGTGGGGCCGGAGGAAGTGTGAAAGAATGGAGCTGAGGCAGATATGCCAGGAGACAGACTCACAGACACGGACGCCAGACACGGACACCAGACACGCCCCTGCCTGGGCATCATACAGAGCAAAGTTCACCAAGGCTTCGGACACTGGCGTCTTACGCCTGATAATGTCTGCCCTCTTCCCAGCTCACCCCTGCGCAGAAAATAAACAAGCAACCACAAACAGCCCTAACATGGTCTCTTAACACCTCCAATCTCTGAGATCATCGTTTTCTTTTATCTGACTGTGAAAAAAAAAGAGAGAAAAGGTCACACACTGTGCATAGCCTCATGTCATGTTTAATATCTGTTAAATCACCTCGCATTCAAAACCATAATATCTTCATTAATGCCATTATTCGATGCATAACGGCACAGCTCTTTAAGCATGATGCGTATAATGTATATAATATGGTATTCAGTGGGTGTTAATGAGGAGAGGGAGAACTGTGTTTAGTGCTGAATCACTGGGCCGTAAATAGAGTAACAGAGTGCGTGATGGGTGATGGCCGGTGAAGAGTGGCGCTTTATAGGTATATACTTTGGCAGCAGGCAGCGGGGAGACAGGTGGCAGGAGGTTATTTCAATAATAAGTAATAATATCATCAGCACCCAGCCTGCTGAGCACGGGACGATGACTACTTACAGGCTGTCAAAATCTCCCAGCATGCTCTGGGAGGGTAAAAATAGCCACCCCTCACAGCTGGGCTTGGGGGAAGAGCCGGCTGGGCCGTCTGCTGTTGGACGCTACTGCTTCCACGACCGCTGATCCTAGCGTGGACCTGGCCTTGTTCTGGGCCAGATCTGTGCCAGACCTCAGCCTGTGTCCATACAGGCGTCAGCCTCTCTCTCTGGGATATCCCGCTATAGCTCCTGAAATGAAAACGATCACATCTAAATCAGCTAAGACCTCTTTTTTGTCGAGGAAGAAATGTGTTTTTCTACTAAGCACTCCAGTGCTCTTGGCCTCCCGTGCCCTGCAGTTTGCATGCAGCCGCCCCGAGCAGGATGTTGTGATGATAATTCAGGCTGTGTCATCATTTCTGCAGGGTCATGCATAATATTATTTAGTCTACGCTGGGACCTTACTTTATTCTTCCACTGGGAGGCACTCTTATCTGTGGCAGTCGGGAGATGGAGAGGCTGGACTTACCCGCTCGCGGGGGTTAGCTTGTGATGTATAAAAGCGGAGACCATTATTCTCTCTCCATTTGGGGAAATGTCAAAAACTGAGAAGACCATACAACAGCCGATATGCACGTATTCTCACACACACACACACACACACACACACACAAACACACACACACAAACACACACACACACACACACACACACACACACACACACACACACACACAGAAGAAAAAACAGTGGCATGTCTGACAGCCTGGCGAAACAGATGTTGTCTAAAATGGCCGTTGCCTTTACGAAATGATCAGAGGCAGAATAATGGCGTACAACGTAATACGTCTCCAAATTCGCGCCATCTCCCTCCCCTCTCTGGTTTCCCTTCTGTCTCCTGTGTGACTCTCTCTCTCTCTATCTCTCTCTCTCTCCCTCTCTCTCTCTCTCTCTCTCTTTCCCTCGCTTGCTTTTTAATCACTCACCCTGGCTTTCGCATCGCAAGCCCAAACTATTAATTCAGCGAGGGGAGGACAAAAAAAACTTTGGGTGACACTTAACAATTTCCAGTACAGATGTGGAATAATTTAGTGTTTCGCCTCAACACAGAGGACATTTTGTTTAAATTCAAAAAAATTACAATGGAGCAATTAAAATAAATCTTCCCTTGCACTTCCATTAACCTCTGCCGGGTTTGGGTTTCTTTGCCAGAGGACCCAATGGAGCTGGCCCAGACGGTGATTTATACCGTCCTCCTCAGAAAAAAATCAGAGAGTACAAAAAAGGCTTGAAAAGTTTTTTTTTCAGCCCATAGATAAAATGGATTTCCCTTTAAAGGGGAAAAATATTTTCCACATTTATTACATTACGCTATAAATCTCTCCACACATAGCTTTAGTATGCAGTGGAATATGGAGTCAAAAAAAAGGAACATAATCTCTGTATTTCACACACAGACATATACACAGTGCACACATTTCACATTATAGACTGAGTTATTTAAACTACAGAGTTATATATTGAAATACATAAGGTGCATTAAAGTTTCTAAAAATACTCTATGACACGGACAGCTCAAGCTCTGACCAAACGCTGTGTGAAACATTTGCCAGGAGTGCATGTTGAAATCTTCAGGAGACATGTTGGAAAGGAATAAAAGCAACGCATATCCTGTTCGGAGATCTACAAATGGACCTGTGGTTAAATGTTCACATGCTGTGCAACTTTTCCATGCAAAGCAGCATGGGGGGGGGGGGGGGGGGGGATTCTCAGCGGTGGATGTGGAGTGTTTAAGTGACAAGCAGAGCAGGTCGTGACAAATAAGGGAGCGTTAGCCGTGTCATGGTGTTTGTTTGGGCAGTTTGATGATGAGTGCTGGGAGCCGTGCTAATCCTCTTTGGCTGGGCAGGGAGCGAGCGAGGCCAAACACAGGAGAAGTCTGAGAAGCACCTCAGCCTGTGCCCTGAGGGTTACCGGTGATGAGCCTTTTCCTATAAGCTCCCTGTCACATTCAGACACACACACACACACACACACACACACACACACACACACACACACACACACAAACACACAGAGATTTGTATTTGGCCTATAGCAAGAAGAGTGGACTAAACAAGTGCTTATCAAAACACTGTTTATACTCTGAGGTGGAAAAAAACACACACCCAAGCGCATACTCGCACACACACACACACACACACACACACACACACACACACACACACGCACACAAACACCCAAGCCCAGACCGATAGACTCTTCCCTGAGGGTGAATATAAGGCGTCAGTGTTGTCATCAAGGCTTGTCACTATAATTGACACAGGCATGCTATAAGTGTTTGTGTTTACTGCCTGTGCCAGTAGATGCACTTCAGCCAAAAGAGAGAGAAAGAGAGAGAGACAAGAGCAAGAGAGAGAGAGAGAAAGGAGAGCCTTCAAACAAAAACAAAAAGATCAGGTTAACAGGTGAGACAAGCCAGCCAAAGAAGACACCTCTCAGCACGACTGGAAAGCTCTCCAAATCCCCGCTCCAGACCATCGGGTGGTGGTGGTGGCGGCAGTGGCAGTGGCTCTACATGGCGGGCTGTTAGCGTGGAGCCTCTAGCCACTCTGTGTTTGCGGTTTAATGAACTGTGGGGTTGGGAGGGTTTGCATAGTTGAGTGACAGGCCGATCCATCCAAGAGCCCGATGAGATCATCAACGCTGGAGGCCTTCCTCTGTTCAGAAAGCCCTGGGCAGATCCAGGTTCAAGGAGGGCTAAAAGTAGAGTGTGTGTGTGTGCGTGTGTGTTTGTGTGTGTGTGTGTGTGTGTCTGTGTGTGTGTGTGTGTGTGTGTGTGTGTGTGTGTGTGTGTGTGTGTGTGTGTGTGTGTGTGTGTGTGTGCGTGCGTGTATGTGTGCATGTGTGAATTTGTGTGTGTGTGTCTGTCTGTCCAAATTTGTATGAGTGGGTCTATACCTAAATGTGTGTGTGTGAGTGATGCGTGGGCTGACACACAAAAGAGCGGGTGCCTGCGGACAGGTGAGTTAAAGCGAGATTTTAGCAGATTAGTGAAATATCGCCTTAAGGCTAATATCAATTTTTAAGTAACAATAATTTACCAAAACATCATTGGCTGAATAAATCAAGAATCAAGAAGGTTCAAGAAGAGACTTACCCATGACAACTGTGTGAGCGGAGATGGAGATGGTGGAGGAAAAGCTGAGTTCGGAGATTACAAAGACACACGACAAAGAAAAGTTAAATGTGTGAGGTATTTAGAGTTAAGATGAAAGCAGTATTGGGGATAATTAATTGACAGGGGACTTAGTAAGTAGACCTGTAAAATACTGGTGGCATTGTCACATTCATTGTTGCCAATTTATAAGTTCATAATCCCGTACATGGTATTTGTCGGCTAAAACTGTCTTAAAACTTAATATCCTTGTCGAATTCAGAAGAATGTTTAGTATTCGTGCTTTTGTTAAATCAAAGGATGTCATAAATCACATGTGTCAAAGTCAAGGCCCGGGGGCCTGATCAGGCCCGACAAGCCATTTAATCTGGCCCGCCAGCTCCTCAGAATGTTGGAAAAAGTTCCATTGATTTGAATGAGCAACGGTGACATTTATTTGGTTTGCCTAATTTTCCCTCAGGATTAATAAAGTATCCATCTATCAGAGCTTGTCTGCGGTGGCTGCTGGTATTTCGAAAACACCACAAATACTGCAAGTCCCACAATGCACTGTCCCCGCGTTGGTAGCATATGTCAATTTAGGGAGCGCTTGCCCCACTGTCCGGCCCTCGACTTACACCCACTTTTTTTATTTCGGCCCTCTGTGTATTTGAGTTTGACACCCCTGTCATAAATGATCCAGGAAGCCTTAGTTAATGTGTGACAGAGCATTCTGGTCTCATAAAGAGGTTTAACCTAGCCCAAAGAATGCACAAATGAATGTAGTACCAAGTAGCACTGTTTGGAATAAACTGTCGATTTGGTAGCGCGTCAGGCATACTGTTGTCTTGTTTAATATTAGAGTTTTGAGTTGCGGCCGAGTTGAACTAAAGCATTGGGCGAGTTGGGGTCGCTTGTGAGTGGACCTACGCATCTCTGGTGTGTGTCAGCGAGAGAGAGAGAGAGAGAGAGAGAGAGAGAGAATGAAAGACAGAGAGAGAAAGAGAGAGAGAGAGAGAGAGAGAGAGAGATTGTTGATTTCACACACACTTCCTGAGGTTTCAGGGGCCGCCGGTACCTGCCATAACAGGCCTTTGCTTCGTCAGCTTCTGCTGTCTGTGTGAACCCACTCCTCCACAGGGGAACTGTAGGGACCTGTCCCACACACACACACACACACACACACACCACACACACACACACACACACACACACACACACACACACACACACACACACACACACACACACACACACACACACACACACACACCTACACTCACACTCACACCCATGCGAACACATGCACACGCACACACACACACACACACACACACACAGAAAGAGAGAAATTTGTACTTGGCCTATAGCTAAACTAAACAAGTGCTTATCAAAACACTGTTTGTGCAGGTGGAAAACACACACACACACACACACACACACACATACACAAACACACACACACATCAACACTACAGAGAGCTTTTCTTTTTCACCACCATCTGTGTGGACTGACAAGTTATTACAAGAAGACACATATGTGTCAGTATCATACTTTGTCCTCTTAAAATGTACACAAGGCTGGGAGTACTTTTCACTTCAAGTTTTCTGTTGCATCTAGCAAGCACTTTGTTTTGAGTGACTGCTGGAGCCAGGCTTTGATTGGTCAGCCACACTCAGGTTAGGTCACCGAGGTCATTGATGAGAGGGGGTCCTGTTGAGGCTCACCACGGAGAGGTTAGCCAGAACTGGAGCTAAAGCTTCCCTGACTGCAGGATTGGCTTTTAAGATCAGGCAGTGTGGCTCAGATTCCACCTGCCAAAGTCTGTAGATAGACAGAAAAATGAGAAAGAGAGAGAGAGAGGACGAGAGAGAGAGAGAGAGAGAGAGAGAGAGAGAGGTAGAGCACACGGTTTTTATCTCTTCCCCTCTCTCTGCCCGAGGTGCACGGATGAATGAACAATCGGCCCAGGTCTTCCTCCCCAGCTCTTTGTTCTGTGGAATTAGATACAACTTAGACAAATTAGAGACCCCCTCCACCTCTCTCCCCTCATCTTCCACATCTCCCCCCTCTCCCTGCATCTCCTCCTGCCCCTCCGCGTCTGCCCCATTGCTCCACAGTCGCCCCATTCTTCTGCCCCTCCGCGTCTGAAGTACCCGGGCCCCCGCCACGGGGCATCAATGGGCGTCCGTGTGCGGCGCTGTACTTTTAATAAGGCCGGTCTGTCAGCGCAGGATTCCAGCTGTCACACAAGCCCCCTCTAATCCACTGAGTCATCTGCCCCCCCCCCCCCCACCCTGGTCCGGGCGCGGCGGCCTGTCTGAACCCACATAAATATTCCCTTTGTTTACAGTTTACCTGGGGCCCGGCCGGACAGCGCACAGGTCCTGTCCGCTCATCCCCCTCCCGCCTCACGGCAGACGCTGCGAGCCGTCTCCTTCTGACAAACACGACAGAAAGCGTCCTGCCAAAGGTTTTGGTGGTTTTATTTGAACTGATTCTTCTTGTATTTGAGTCATGGTACCTTTTTGAAAATGATTTAAACATTATTTGTAAAGTGTCCTTCCCAGTTAATAAGAGTCCTTGCTGTGTCATAATGTATATGCCTGTTTGCATGATAATATCCCCATTCTATGTTATTTCGTTTCCTTTACACAGATCCGACCTGACAGTGTAAAGGTATGTGGCAAGAAAGATGCACCAGTTAGCGATGCGTGTGTGTGTGTGTGTGTGTGTGTGTGTGTGTGGGTGGTGGAAGGGTGGGGGTGATGATAAGACTGGCATGCCGAGTATGTACCCCACCCAGTGCCCTACTTGTTTCCCTCTCACCTGCAGATGTACACACACACACACACACACACACACACACACACACACACACACACACACACACACACACACACACACACACACACACACACACACACACACACACACACACACACAGAGACACAGCTCCTTCAGGAAACCCAGTATCAGCCAGCCACAGGAAGTCAGTGCTGACTCGGTGTAAATAAACAAGTCCTGACACAGGCTGTCAGAGGTGCAGACGAAGCGAGGAGTAAACTGCTTTCCCTCTCTCCTTATCTCAGGTCTCCACCTACACACACACACACACACACACACACACACCTGGTCCAGGAACAGGCTTCACACCTGGACTTCAGCTCTCATCTCACAGCTCACCAGTGGTGGAGGAAGTACTGAAGTTTAGTACTGAAGTAAAAGTACAAGTACCCAGGAAAATAAAAGTAAAAGTACTACATCAACAATCCTACTTAAGTAAAAGTAAAAGGTACTTACTTTTAAATTTACTTTAAGTATTAAAAGTAAAAGTACTCACGCAATGAGTTGTCTCTCAATGTCTAGGCTGTGCCATTTTGATAAAGAAATAGCTACTGGTAATAAATGCCTCTACAGATGTCACTACTAGCGATAATTATAATAAGCAACATCATTTGTTAATTGGAAAGGTTGGTGTACTTATTGTGCCTACCGTCTGTAATACTGTTCACACTCTATCTTACAATTCTGCGGATGAGAAGCTATCTACCAGGGATTATTTACAAAGTTAATACCATTAGGACAAACCAAAAAAGACACCATGTTATATCTTTAAATCTTTAATTTAATTGTAAACGTGTAAAAAAGGGAAACATGGCTGTCAATATGTATTTCGCTAGATAACATTATAATATCATGTCAGTAAACTAATTCAATACATATATCAATATTCAAAAGTCAGGGACATTAACTTAGCATAGCAATCACTCTGCTTACCTCGATATGTAACTTTAAATTTGAGGGCGAATTATTGAAGGCTAGCAACTCCTTTTTTTGAAGGAGACAGGAATCGCATTGAAACCTACAGGAGTCATTCTTGGGGCCTTTGAACTCGAAAATATCTAGCTGCAAAATGTAATGGAGTAAAAGTAAAAAGTATGCACTATTATTCTTACTTAAGTAAAGTACAGATACTTAAAAATGTTCAGTGAAAAGTACAGTGACGAAGTAAAAAATACTTTGTTACATTCCACCACTGCAGCTCACACACACACACACACACACACACACACACACACACACACACACACACACACACACAAACACACACACACACACACACACACACACACACACACACACACACACACACACACACACACACACACACACACACACACAAACACACACACACACACACACACACACACACACACACACACACACACACACACACACACACACACAAAAGGCTACTTCTAAATACCTGCCCCAACCGTATAGGCAGTTTGTTGTCTATGTGGATGTGGAAACCTTCTTGGTTGGTGAAACACAAGGTGAACACCATCGTAACTCTCTGACTGTGAGCTCTAATTTATGCTTTCATGACATCTTTTAAATCAGCTGAGCAAGTGTGTATTAAGCCTGACATGAGCTGGTTTGTGGACTGGCTTGGCACTGGTCTGGCTTGGTCAGGTTGGTCTGCGTTTGCTGAGACACCAGCTGCTGTGGTTGCCTAGCGATCAAACCCAAACTCCAACCAGGAGAGCCTTCAGCAGCCCTCAGTCAGGACAGTATATGCCAGGGCTTGAGTTTCGCACCTGTCATGTGATGGGACAGCGTGCAGACATGATTTGGGGTGTTTGCGCCCGCATTTTTTTGGGGAAGGGGGGGGGGGGGGGGTGTCAAAAGTGGCGGTGGGTGATGGAGGGGGGCGGGGGTTCAGAGGTGTAGGGTGGCAGGGAGGGGGACGAGAGCGCTAACGTGTAAACGGCCGATCTCACAGCCCTCTAGCATGTGGCTCTCTCTACCCTTGGGGAAGGATATTTCAAAGAATGCAGCAGACTATCCCTCCCGGCTCCTCAATCTCTCTTTGGGGTAATTTGACTGTGATGAGGTTTGGGGTGTTAAATTAATGGCGTTCATTAAGCCGCCTGTAAACGAGAGCCATTAACCTTCACAAACATTGTAGAAAGGCCACTCCGACACCACCACCACCATCCCCACTTCCACCCCCCGTCCCCAATCCCCCCTTTAGCCCCCCCCCCCCCCCAACACCATAGCCCCCACCACCCCTGATCCTAGTCAACAAGACACATGTTCGCCTTTGGAAGGGATGTAGTCTGCTCCCTAAAATAGTTGCGTTGCCAGATGGGTTTTCGCTCAGCAAAAGCCTGTGCTATTGGGCCGCTTAAAGGATTGGCATTAATTTACACCTTTTGCATATCATATTGACACATTATGAATAGTTTATACCCTGCGACATGCACATATCTCTCTTTTTTCTCCTTTTTCAACAGAGGGGATGGAAAATCGCGAAGGGAAAGTAAAATTTAGTGGGTTTTGGCGTGCAGTGCCGAGGCGAGCACTTAGAGCACGTTTATCACAGATTGTCTATTATCGTGCCGTCTCTGAAGCTGTCATGCATGCATTTAACATCGGGATTTACCTTCGTGATTTCTTCTTCCTTTTCATCCCCCCTCCCACTCCCCACCCCACCCAATCGTAGTGAGTCTATTTGTCACCCTCATTACCGAGCAGCATTCATCTTCCTGTGGTCAGTTTAATGCACACAGCGGTTGTGGCTGCTTGCATTAATACACACACACACACATACACACACACACACACACACACACACTCACACACACACACACACTCACACACCCCCCACCACTACCCATCTTAGCCAGAAGCCTGGGCCCCATTCTTCATCTCACCTCCCAGCCCCAGAGCGAAACAGCCACTGCATCAATCTCCCAGGCCAGATATACACAGTTCCAGAGTACATTTGGGCTATAGGGGCCACGGTGTTGATGATGTGGATGCATCTACATAAAGATGCTAGTGTGTGTAAATTTCTTGCCCTCAAGAGCAGCTCAGACACACATACGCACACACTCTTCCCTCGCTCTCTCTCACACACACACTCACATGCACACACACTGCTGGTGTACTGCATTTTGCCCTCTGGTTTCCTCTTATGGTTGCAGTTTTTGCCTTGCCCATTCATATAGTTGATGGCACTATAGTTATGGCACTGCACGTGGGCCATAACACTATTGCTGAACTTGAAGACTCTTTCATGTCCTTCGTCTAAGCTCACTGGAGTGATTTGAACAGGTCACACTGACAGAAGATCAGAGCGCTCACCTGGTTTCACCTAGATTGGTCCGCTTCATGGAAAGAGCAGATGTTCCCAATGAACCCTCACTGCCTAGACTCATGCCTCACACATGCCTGCATGCTGTGCCATGGTAATACTTGTTTCCAGTGAGTAGATTGTGCCCCCAAACACTAATGCTATCTCTCTGCCGTCTGGGAAAACACACCAACGTCTCTCCCGAGTCACTCATTTACCCGCTCCGGACATCAATGTATCATGTACCAGTCCAAATTAAACAGTCCTCATTAATCAACAACAGTCCACATTAATCAACAACAGACAAATTGGATGAAACATTGTGCAAGTAGAAGGCCAGCATTGATCGATTGGTCAAAACCTCTAAGTGTGTCTGTGTGAGTGGGTATGCATGTGTCTCTGAGTCTGTGTGTGTGTGTGTGTGTGTGTGTGTGTGTGTGTGTGTGTGTGTGTGTGTGTGTGTGTGTGTGTGTTTGGTGTGCGTGCTTTGGCTTGGGTCATCTCTCGCTAGCCTGTCTCGGGGCCTGTTGACACCCAGAAGCACCCCGGGGTGCTGAGCAGATGTCCGGCAGACAGGTGTGGAGAGGTGGGGAATCTTCCCAGGCAGGCCCTGCCTTTGATGATGCTGTTCCCCTCCGTCTCTTCCCCTGTCCACCTCAGGAAGCCCTGGTGATTTTATACACGATTGTAAATCACCATAGCAACACGTACACCTGTCAGCATATGTGCGCCTATGTGTGTTTCTTCTCCTCTCCCTTCCCCTTTTCACAGCATTGCCAGGACAATGCCAGAGGTAATTATAGCCGTGGGGAGCCATGCCGGAGGGGTTAAAGTGTGTTGTTGTAAATTTGGACGGCACTCTTTTACGCCGGCAGGTGAGAATGAGCCGTGCGTCCGTTCGGAGCACGCTTCATTCCATTCCGTTCCGCTCCCTCGAGCTGGTCAGATGGGGTGAGAGCCACCGTCTGTCCTACGCAGGAGCAGACAGATTTATCCAGCCTGGCCTTGATCATGAATCAAGCAGGTGCACAGAGAGAGAGAGAGAGAGACAGAGAGATGGAGAGAGAGGGAGAGAGAAAGAAAGAAAGAAAGAGAGAGAGAGATGGCAAGGGGATTGGGGAGGAAAACAAAGACATAGACAGAAAGATGAAGTCAAGAGGAAAAAGAACAGGAGATGGAAAAAGACAGGGATGGAGGGAGAGAGAGCGAGAGAGTGGAAAGAGAGGAAGAAAGATGGCGTGAGGAGCAGGCAGCTGCCGGGGGAGGAAGGAGAGAAGAAGAAGAGGACAGATCTGAACGGCTGCCATGACATGAACATGGGGCATAAATCTCGTCCCGGAGAGCAGCTCCGCTCCACTCAGCTCCCGCTCCTATTTCACGCTCGCCAGCCCTAACCTTTCCCTCTCCACCCCCACCCCCTCCGCCCGACTCCTCCGCCCCACTGCTCCGCCCGCCCCATCGCCATCTCTGTTTATTTTAAGCCGGCCGCATTCTCCGGAGTCCCGTGAGGTAATTATTTCATAAAGTTACACCTCTGGCACCACAAATTACCGGAGTTGGCCCGCACTTGAAAGGGTGCGGTGTGATTAACGGTGGCAGGCTGGGGGGCCAACGGGGAGGGGGTCGGGAGGGTGGGGGTACGGCCACCAAGAGACCATGGCCTCCACGCACCTGATGCACCTGATGACCAAAACATCTCACAGCTTGGCCAGCATCGATGAATAATTTGTTTTAAAGGGAACTGGCAATTGCTAGCTTAACACCTGTGCTGTCCGTATAAATTAGAGGTGGCAGTTTATGATTTAAGTGGAGGAATTCTGAGGTAGACGGTGAGGAGGGGGGCCGACAAGAGCTTCTTGGGATATGTGCGAGAAGCTTGTTATGCAGCTGACATTTCTGAAGCTGGTAAAAGTAGCAAGCACCCGCCCCTCCCCCACGGGACAGCAAGGATGGCCGTGAGAAACGCTGTCCATCAAAAACAAAAAAAGTTTGCTAGCCTTCAGACACAGGTTACTCTAGAGAGTGAGACACAGACAGAGCGAGAGGTAGAGAGAGGTAGAGATAGAGAGATAGAGAGGTAGAGAGAGAGGCAGAGAGAGAGAGGTAGAGAAAGAGAGAGGTAGAGAGAGACACAGACAGAAAGAGAGGTAGAGAGAGTAGAGAGAGACAGACAGAGAGAGGTGGAGAGAGAGGTAGAGAGAGGTAAGTGACAGAGAGAGGTGGAGAGCGAGGTAGAGAGAGGTAAGTGACAGAGAGAGGTGGCGAGAGAGGTAGAGAGAGGTGGAGAGAGAGGTAAAGAAAGAGGTAGAGAGAGAGGTAGAGAGAGGTAAGTGAAAGAGAGCATGCTGCGTTTGAGAGCAGCCACCAGATAGCAGCAGCCGCTGTATTTTATTTCCCTGACGCCTGTGCTAGATTGATTTCAGTGTGAAGGAAGCTACTGCTTTCACCCGCCAGAAGCATGACATCCCGCTCATACTTTATGGGATGTAACCAGCAGATGGGCAGAAGCAGCTTTGTTTCTCATTTCAATTGTAAGATTTTGACTGACATTGCTGAGTTTAACCTGAATTCGCTAACAGTAGCTCCTGCTAGACTGAGACCTGTGCTTGTCAGGCTATGTGAGGGACAGACCAGCACCAAACAGTGTGTCTGCCAAAACACTAAAGGGCCTGCTTCACACAAGAGGACATGACCTGAGGTGACGAAGACTGGCTCTATCAGTATTTTTTTTACTGGCTACAGGACTACTGTATTACGACAGTTCATGTTGATGAGCCAAAGAAGAGATTGTATGTGGCATGCCAGTGAGAGAATGAGAGAAGTTGAACTAGCACATTCACCCTGGCACTAAGGGAAGATGAACTAGCACATTCACCCTGGCACTAAGGGAAGATGAACTAGCACATTCACCCACTAAGGCAACATGAACTAGCACATTCACCCTGGCACTAAGGGAAGATGAACTAGCACATTCACCCTGGCACTAAGGGAAGATGAACTAGCACATTCACCCACTAAGGCAACATGAACTAGCACATTCACCCTGGCACTAAGGGAAGTTGAACTAGCATATTCACCCCTGGCACTAAGGGAAGCCCTCCACCACCTCCACATGCACTCTAAGAGATGTGAAAGTGTGAGGCCTTTTTTCAACGTCTGTCCATTTTCAGCAGAAACAGAGGCTTAGACAGGAGTGAGAAGTGTCTTTTTTAAACAAGTGAGGTGTGTGTCTGTGTGTGTGTGTCTGTGTGTGTGTGTGTGTGTGTGTTTGTGAATGTGTAACAGACAGAGTGTGTGTGTGTGTGTGTGTGTGTGTGTGTGTGTGTGTGTGTGTGTGTGTGTGTGTTTGTTTGTGAATGTGTAACAGACAGAGTGTGTGTGTGTAACAGAGAGGGTGTGTGTGGTGTTGCTGTCAGCTTGCTGTGCTGTGTGCTGACGTGAGGTTCTGCTGATTTACAGTGGTGTGTGTAAAGGACTGGCACTGGGCTCTGAGGGACTTAAATCACATGCTTCTGCCACCCCGTGGGACCAGGAGCAGCAGGAGCAGCCCAGCCGCCCGTCACACACACACACACACACACACACACACACACACACACACATACACACACACTCTCTCTCTCTCTCTCTTTCCCTCTCTCTGTCTTTCTCTCAAACACACACATTCTCTCTGTCTCAAACACACACATAAACACACACATGCAGAGACCCTCCAGCGGGTACATCCATGGTATGCGTACAGATCATAAAAGCACGAAGACACAAGGGCACACTTAGAGCTGTCATGTTTTTTTTTCCCCCTTCCGTCTCTCCCCCTCTCTCTCTTTTCCAAGTTATAAATAGAAAAAGCTAATAAACATTTACAGTGCGCTCGTAAATCGCCTCCTGTATAAATGGTTGACAATAAGTTCCGTTATCCCCGCAATGTCATCTCAATGCCCTTTGGTGCGCAACCCATTACTCAGAACAGCCTCCGCTCTCATTGGTCGCAGCCCGCCGTCTCGACCAATGGGCCGGTCAGAGTGAAAAGGGTTTGAACCCAAAGTGCACGCGGTGTCCCCTATGTGACATCATAAACTGGCCCGTTAATTTGCCTGTGCAGTTCTACAAAAATGGAGCCAGGGAAATGTTATTCTCCTTTAAACTCCTCAGGATCCTCAGCGTGATCAATGCTTTGATTGTTATCCGATGATCACGGCCCTCCATTGATCGCCACAGTGGTCATGTCAAGGCCAGGCTAAATAGAGTGTGTGTGTGCACTAACAGTCACTGATACGGTGCGGAGTTAAGTTAGTGGCCGTCACATTTGACTTCTAATGATAACGAAACAAACAGTGTGTTGGCAGTAAATTATAAAATATACAAAGCAGACAAAAAATAACTGATATTCAGCGCACTTGGCACAATGTGAATCATGAATCGGGGAGACATCTTTTCTGCACACACACACACACACACACACACACACACACACACACACACACACACACACACACACACACACACACATACCTCCCTCATGTCTGAGTCCAATGTTTTGCAACGAGGCGGACTCCTCTCACAAAGACCAACGGTGGCCTGTTTGGAACAGGACTGTGAGTGTATCTGTGTGCTTCAAGTGTGCATAGTAGGTACCTGTGTGTATGTGTCTGTGTGTGTATGTGTAGTAGTGTCGCTGCAGCAATCACAAGCAGTGATGGATTGTGTTATGTTTTTAAAGCTAATTAGTGTCTCGGGCAGTAGCAGGCCTCATTAATCTTGTGCCCAGTAAATAACCAAAATTGACAAAATAACCAAGTTTGGCTAATGATAGTGGATGTTGCCTTTGTTTCTAATGATGGTCATTAACCTCTCAATGACTAAATAATAGCATCTTAATTAATTTGTTTCAAAGGGAAAGTTTTGAGTGCAATTTAATTATATTAATGGGCAGCCACAAGGTGCTCGGCAAGAGCCATCACAACCTTCACCCGCAGACACACACACACAAACACACACAAACACACACAAACACACACACACACACACACACACACACACACACACACACACACACACAAACACACAGACATGCATACACACACACACAACGCCCAAACCCAGTACTGTACATTCCACACATATACACACACTTTCCCAAATGACATCTCCAAGGGCATGATTCAAGTAGTACCAATGGGTTTCAAAAGCAACACTCCCAGCCACCAGCACATGCTACAGACAGCACGAAGGGATCACTGGATCTTCCTTCACCTCAGACTGCATGTGGAGGATGACCCTCCTGCTCATTAATCGAAAAGCTCACGTTAATGTGCCTCTACAGGAGAGACAGCGCTGTCATTTATCTCCAACTGAATGTGGTTACAGAGGACACATATTTCTGATCTGAGGTCAGTCCCTCCCTTCAGTGTCCTCCAGGCATGATCTCACACCACTGCATTAGTTTGTTGACACTATTTGTTGTTTGTTGCAGACTCAATCCTCCACATTAAGGAGGATACCGGTGTTGCCGAAATGTCTGGAGAGTATTTTCACCCCTACCCACCTTGGTCCTGCTCAGTGCGACAACTTCCTGGTTTTAAAAATGAAAGTAAGTGAATGGTGACGTCACAGGCGTTGCGGGTCCAACTATTGCTGCGTGTCCGTCAGTGATGTTGAGGATCATTATGGTTTGGTGAATGTCTATGGTGTCCGATGACCTAAGCTGGGATACAACGCTGCACTGCATTATCAGCAATTGAGCGCTGATTAAATCAAAGTCCATGGTACCACATCAAGTCTCTGCTGTTCTCCCTTTCGCTTTCCCACATGCTCCTCCTCCTCCTCCTCCTCCTCTGTGTCCGTTTTCGAAGTGCAGACTCAGCGCCCACGTAAGGAGGCCAGGCCTGGCGTAATGGCTCCCTCTCGGCAGGTCTGCTCTTTAAATGGATAAAGGCACAGTAATGAAGTAAATCCTGCAGCGATGAGACCCTTGGCCTGAGTCACCCGGCCTCCCCCCCCCCCCCCCCCCGCCCCTCACCCCCAACGTCCCCACTCCGCACAGGATGGGCCTGTGGATTTATCACCGAGCCCCACGGAAGTAAAGGAACAGGACTTTGATTTTGTAATACAATTAGACGGCGAGAGAGAAAGAGGTCCGGTCTTACGGACGGGAGTCAATAAGGGAGATGGGCCTGGATTTATAACAGGGGGCTGGTGCTGGGGGTTGGGGTCGGGGGAGGGACAGAAGTACAAAATCAATCAGGTGATTGAATAATGATATCAGGGGCTCGTAAATTACAGTGTTTTTATGTTGTGACACGAGAGAGGACAGGAGCTATGCACTTACAGCTCTCATTCAATCCCTCATGTAAAAGGGGGGGGGGGGGGAGAGTCTGGAGGTGGGGTGCTGGTCACGCCGGAACAATCACAAGTGACGACTCGCGGCCTGCGCAGGCCCCGATCTCAGATGCCTTCACTGGGTAGAGATTTATTACATGACCTGCTGAGACAAAGGACACGAAACAATCAGGGTTCCAACTCTGGACCACTTTTCATTCGATGTCTTAAGAGCTTGATCAAATTAAAAAAATAAATGATTATGGCAGAACATGTTGACATATGAGGTTACCAAGCCCTTTGTGAAGTGGGACTCGTGGGATGTGTGAATTCCTCTCTCCTTGCAGCCTGAACTGGGAATCTGTCCTTGAATGCATGGAGGATATCAAAACACAGGAGCACATTAGCAGAGTATGAGCAGCCACACCCAGCCAGGGGGATTAGGGAAGAAAAGCGCCATCTCCACGTCATTTCGATCGGAAAAGGGCTGTTTGGATATGCCAGCCGCCACTGTGGGTAGGCCATGCTGTGTGCTGTCATCGTAGATTGGTTATTTGCAGTGGAAGGCCACAGCTTTGTGGGAAAGAGATAGGGAAATCAGTCTGCAAATACGCAAATAGAGTGATTAGCATCACCAACCCTCACAAAACACACACACACACACACAGATTGCTACCGTAAATCATCTATCCCTTGACGTCACATTGCATGTCCAGACTGGCCACAGGTGAGTTTGTGAGTATCCCATCACGACCATGCTGCATTTCCCACGAGAAGACTATCAGCACAGGAGCTGCCATTTCCTAAGCCACTTAGGTCCTCTGACGACATAGATAGACAACAGCTATTAAAGAAGACGATAGGAAGGGAGACAATGAAGACTGTTTGTAGCAGACCACGGTGTGTGAGAGTATTGGAATGATGAAATGGTCAGATTCATTTGGCCCAAATTAAAGTCATGTGTTCTCTCACAATTTTTACTGACACTCAGGTAAACAAAGTTTATAATTGCATAATTGATATGCTTTCACGAAGGCTCTGATTGCTCCAGAATAATTCACTCGGACATGAACACGCATTTGAGAAATGCGGCCTCTCATTTTAGATCCTGTCTTGGTTATCTCACAATCTTGGAGACTTCTGAGGACGTCATTTCTTCCATTCAATAACACAGGAAACGGGTTATTATTGAAACAATCTAACTGCTCCTTTTGAACCCCTCTGTGCCTCTCTATTGCACTAGATTGACTTAATAATTTCCACTCTCTGTAAATAGGCTCCACAGCAGAAAGTCCTTTGATGACCACATGTTACAATGGAAATACAAGCTTATTTCAAACAGATAAAAATAAACATTCCAATCCATTTTGTTCCCCCATCTTTGCCCATATTTTCCCTCCAATTTTAAAACAACCCCTCTCGCCTCAACGACACACACACACACACACACACACACACGCACACACACACACACACACACACACACTCTGTCTCATGAGAGTTTTGGAAGTTGCAGCTCTAGTTCTGGTGGTGTCCATCTGCATTATGATTTATTTTTTTACACTGGGAAAATAAAGCAATCAAACGGTAAAATGTGCTTCCATGTGGGAACGTTGCTGTTCACAGGGTGTGTGTCTGTGGGGGGGGGGGGGGCAATACTTGTAATTACACCAGGGGAGAATGGCCTGGATAAATATCCCACATTGGTGAAACGGTGCCACTAGAACTAACACATCCTCACATCAAAGGCTGAAATATGGGCATTCCCATTCCCATGGCTGGCTTGGCTCCGCCAGTGATGTGGATAAAATGCTCCCCTGTTTCAACAGGCTGAGATGTGACAGTGCTGGGGCTGTGGTGTACAGAAGTGTATCCTGTCTGTCCCTGTCTCAGTTCATGAAGAAAGACATGGACATCATTCATTTTGCCATTCTTCTCAGTTCCTCATCAGGGACAGAGCACAGCAGCAGAAGAGATGCCAAAGAACCCCAGGGGTGTGTGTGTGTGAGTGTGTGTTTGTGTGAGTGTGTGTTTGTAGGTCTGTGAGTGTGTGTGTGCGTGTGCGTGTGCGTGTGCGTGTGCGTGTGCGTGTGCGTGTGTGTGTGTGTGTGTGTGTTGCAGAGGCGGGGTGAGGCAGAAGAAAAGGATTATTCAGAGGCTTATGGAGTGTACTGCTGGAATGATGAGTAATGTCTGGTAATGTGCAAAAAGACCTTTTCCTCCCTCTCTCTCTCTCTCTCTCTCTCTTCCCCCCACACACACTGTTTCTCTCTCTCTCTGTCCCTTTAGGCCTTTATCACAACGCCTCCTCTCTCTCTCTCTCTCTCTCTCTCTCTCTCTCTCTCTTCCTCCTTCCTGTTGGTTTATCTCTTTCTCCTTGTCCATGTCTTAATCATCCTGTCTTGTTCTCCATCTCAGACCACTTGTGTCTATTTCCTCTCTTTCACTCTTTCTGTCTGGGTTTTTTTCCCTCTCCTCTCTTTCCTCTTTTTCCATCTTTCTCATTGTTTGTCTTTCGCTAGCCTCCTCCTCCTCCCTTTCCCTCACTTCTCCTATTCTCACATCCTCTTTCTCTCCCTCTCTCTCTTTCTCTTCCACTCTCTTTCTCTCTCTCTCTCTCTCTCTCTCTGTCTCCCACTCTCTTTCTCTCCGCCACCCTTGCCCTGTCTCTCTTCTCATTGCAGGCCTTTATCAGTCATCCCAGGGTTATTTACAAAGAGACGCTTCTATCAGTTACAAGGACATGACTTTGCCAAGGGAGAGATAACAAAAGAGGAAATCAAGCAGTGGCCTCCCTCTGAAAGGATGTTTCCTTTTTTCTGTCTCCCCCAACCCCTTCTCTCTCTCGCCCCTTGTCAGACTCCAGCCCGAGCTCTGAATAGACCTCTTTCTGGCAAGGTGCCTGGCACGGCCGGCAATAGTACATTTATCCTCCCTGATTAGATTAGAAATTATTGATGGAGCGCTGTACAGCAGAGCAAAGGGTCATTTGGAGTTTAATTCTATTCTCCGATAACTTCATTTCGCCTGATGTGATTGTTATTGCCAGAGTGCTAGATGTTTATAGGAAACAATATCCTCAATAACACATTCAGACATCCTATTTAAAGGGTCAGGTGAGGCTGGGCCACAGCAGCTTCTGAGGAGTCTCGTGTCATGGCTGATTTAAAAGGGGGAGCCTCCTCGAGATCAAAAGGAAGCTTTAATGGAGCAATATAAATATGTTACATTCGTGAAAGGATTGTGTGTGCTGAACGCTGGGGGAATGGCATAAGTGTATACTGAGTGAGACTCACCCACACACACACACACACACACACACACACACACACACACACACTGAGGGGATGTGGAAAAGGAACTGCACTGACATTTGTAGATAATGCAGCCCATACATCAAATAGTAAATCCCTCATATTATATGGCCTCTGCTCTAAATAAACATGAAAGGAAAAAGAACAAAAGGTAAATATTAACAGAAGATGATGCGCATTTATCATGCTTCTGTGAAGGAACAAAACAAACAGATCTGCGGGAACTGGCAAGGAAGGGAAAGAGAAACAGCAGAACAGGTGAGAGAGAATAAAAACCAGATAAGTAAAAAGAAAGAGAACAAAAAAGGCAGACATGGAAGGAGAAGAGAGAGAGAGAGAGAGAGAGAGAGAAATAAGCAGCGATGCGAATCCATCAGGACACGATTAGGAGACCGCCGCAGCTAGCGTTTCAGGCGACTCTGATTTGCAACTCTGTAGGTTAGGTACAGTTACACACCTGTCCGTGGACAAAGGAACTCACCTTTCCTGCGGCCCGCGCCCGCTCCTCCGCCTCCGCGTCTGATGGCTCAATCACGGCTCGCTGCCAGCCAGCTAATCAAGTGCGCTCTGGAGGTCAGCGTCGCTCCACCGAGCCAGGGGATAACTGTACACACACAGAGAAACACACACACACACACACACACACACACACACAAATGCATGTTCACACACAAACACACACATTTATACACACACACACACACAAATGCATGTTCACACACACGTATACACATGCACACACATGAATACATATACACACACCAGACATTCACACACACACACCCAAATGCATGTTTACACACATTTACACACACACATACACACACAAAGAAACAAATGTACAAATAAACACAGAAAGACACACAAAGACACAAACACACACACACATTTATACACCTACACATACACACACAAATACATGTTCACACAAACACACACACACACACACACACACACACACACACACACACACACACACACACACACACACACACACACACACACACACACACACACACACACACACACACACACACACACACACACACACACATACACACACACACAATCTCATCTCGGTCTCAGTTGACCCACTATCGGCAGAGTGTAATCTAACATCAGGGCTCCAGCCATGGTTGCCCTCGGCAATGGGTGGAATGTAGCACTGAGCATGACTTCACTGAGCTGTGAGGGAGTGAATGTTCTCCTGGGTGTGCCTGAACCTTGCCTGAAAGGGTGATGGGCATTCTTGCTCTTACAAGGTATACTTCCAGCAAGGTACTGCTTTTGTGTGCAGGGTTGTCTTCAGACAAAAATGAAAGTAACTGTGGTGAATTTTGTACATATTTGGATAAAAGTTTGAACATTATAAATGCATTGGTACATGGACAACTGGTGGATCCATTTACCGTATGTTCTTTGAACATCAAAGTTTTATATTACCGGTAGTATATGCTTGGATTGGCACTGATTCATTTTGTTCGATGTAAAATGTATAATACTTTTTTTTACTAGACATTCCTTAGCCAGGAGAGTCTTCGAGACAACGTTCAGTTCTCAACATGCCTTGGGTGTGTTCTTATGGCCTGGAATTAAACTGAAAAATGTATTCACTGTCAGAAAATATGATATTGCAGGGCAGAGCTTTCATTTCAAAACACAGGCCACATTGAGAGGGGCCCTATTATGTGTTGAAATACACAGCAGGCCATGAATAGCCATCTTTGGTTTTCATCTGGAGAATTTTACGCCGTTTCACGTTAACGTGGGATATGCTGACATATCAGTCATTGCTTGCAGCAGGGTTGAAGTAATGTCTTCAGGATGACAAGCACTGCAAAAGGTGTGCAAAAAAAGAACCCCTCCCCCCCACCAAAAAAAAACATTTTGTTCTGAGAAGGATGGAAGTCCTCCAAAAGCTGCCCTTGACGTATCGTGTTCTCATGGCTTGAGTGGGTTTGCTGTTACTGCCGCTGCTGGACGGGCCGGGCCGGGCTCCGGGGGAGAGGACTGGTCAGCTCTGTGGAGCCAGAGAAGGGTGGAGGTGGTGGGTGGCGGGGGAGTGGGGTGGGGTGAGAGGCGGGGAGGAAGGGAAGGGAGGCCTGGGGGACGGCAGGCCGGGCGATCCAGTTTCCAGTGATGGATGGGGCTGGCCAGAGGCTGCCGGTGGAACCACATCCCATTAATTGCATGCATCTTTCATGGAGAGGTGCTGGTAACCTCAACCCACCGCTTCTCTCTCTTGCTCTCTCTCTCGCTCTCTCTCTCTCTCTCTCTCTCTCTCTCCTCCTTCTCTCCCTTCACTCTTCCTCCTCCTCCTCCTCCTCCTCTTCTCACTCTCAGAGGCCTGATTTGGGCCACTGATGGTCATGAATTGAATTACGGACGCCCGTTGGTGTGTCCGACTTGTCTGCCATCTTGTTGCAGTGCTTGTCGACGAATCATTTACTTATTCATTCATTTTGAGGCTTGCGGCGCCATGTGACACCATAACTTTAGAGCAGGGGCGGCTCTTCAGGGGGTGGCAAGGGGGGTGGGTAAGCTACCTCCCTGGTCATGGAGCTTGCCACCACAGCTGCCACCCAAGTGTCCGATTCCGCATACAGCTAAACCGATCGCTTTAAATGTCATTGAGAACCGTACATGGCAAACAACTTCAAAACAGACAAGACAAATGAAAAGTTTATTACTCATGTTCTGTGGATACAAGAAACAACCAATCAAAAGCGTGAGAGCAGCCAATACAATTTGAATGCCTATGCAAACCTTGCTATGTCCTGAGCACTACTTGCAGTTGTAGAAATAAAAAGGTATTTTGTATCAGTACTGTCCAACCCATGTAAGTTAGTAAAATGCAGTGGGTTGAAAACCGTGTTGCAGAGGCAAGGACACACACTACACAAATGCATAGGAAAGCTGTGTCAAAAACTCAATGACCTCAATGAACTCAATGAAGTCAATGAACGGTAACAGTAACACTATAAGTTAGCTAGCTAGCTTTACCAGCTACATTTCTAAAGCAGCGCAGTCACAGGGGTCATTTAAGCACATGCAATGTAAACACATTTTGATTTTGAGATGAAAGTGGGTGAAAACTAAATGCTAGCTTTGGGAGCACACAGAGAAGGCCCAGGGTGAGGGCTAGAGAACGAGCTAACATTTGGCACTTGACTAGATGTTGTATCAGTACATATCTCAGTTGTGCCGGTCCATGTTAAGTGGTCAGGGTAAGAGGGAGGAGATGAGAGGAGGTGAGAGGAGGTGAGAGGGAGGCGGAGATGGGTGTGTGCGTGTGTGTGTGTGTGTGTGTGTGTGTTTGAGATGCCCCTCACCCCGGCATCTCCCTGGATAAAGTCTTACAACGCTACAGTTCATATTGTACCAATAGCGTACCTCAATCTGTCAGCAGGAAAGCATAAGGTCAAACATTGTAATAGAAATTTTGGTTTGGATCTGTTGCCTTAGATAGTACAACTGGTTTCATTCATATGCCAAAGTGTGGGGAGGTGTGTTCAACAAAGCCCCCCCCCCCCCCCCCCCCCCCAAAGGGAAATTTTCTGCCACCCCAAGAGCAAATGTCTAGATCTGCTTTAAAGGATGCAATGATTAGCATACAAGGAGAAAGAATGCTGGCATATCAGACCCAAACGAAGCCTACTGAGGATGGAAATATTGAAATTACTACTTTTGGGCTACTTATCGAGGCAAGCAGTGTGTGTGTGTGTGGGGGGGGGGGGGTGGGGGGGTGGGGGGGGATATTAACATAATATTCACCGCAGAGAAACCCAAAATGGTCGTTTTTGATGGCCGCAAACCAACTCTATTTCTTGTGGCAGCACCTAAATCTCTGCTTAAGCCTCAGGGTAGCGAAGACACCAAGGACTTGGCAAGCTGTTCCATGCTGCAGTACAGAGACACTGGCTTTCCTCATAAAATCTACACTGCTGCTGCCAAAAGAGAAAACACAAGAACCTGACAGAGAAGTGTGCGCCATTACTTTTCAGAGAAGGGACACATATGTTGAATCAAACCAGAGGCATTAGCTTTCATCACCGATTTTGTGTTTATTCTTGGTGTTCATTCAGTTGTTTTACAGTGAGTGCATTTCACACTAATTCTAAGGACAGCCCCTGTATTCTGACTGACACAGAGCTAGCACACACACACATACACTCACACACACACATACACATACACACACACACACCCACACACACACACATGTTAACACACCCACACACACATGTACATGCGCGCGCGCACACACACACACACACACACACACACACACACACACACACACACACACACACACACACACACACACACACACACAGACACACAAAATATGCATAATACTAGCACACACACACACACACACAGATGAACATTCTGCCTGCTAACAAAAAAAATGCACAATCACACTCACACTCACACACACACACACACACACACACACACACACACATACACACACACACACACACACACACACACAGACACACACACAGTGACTGTCAACACCATTGCCATGATGGATCCCTCTCATTTTGTAGGCGAGGATCCGATAAAAACCGCACCCACATCCAAGTCCCCGAGTCGAGGCAGCCATTCTCTGATTACACCTCAGTGTCCCAGAACAGATGCTGCTGAGAACCCCACACACACACGTATGTACACTCACTCACACACACGTGCACACACACACACACACACACACACACACACACACACATACATACACACACATAAACACACACACACACACAGCACTCTTCCCCAGAAGACGGAATGCTACGTTTAACCAGAAACTTCTCAGCTGCGACCTTCAGCCTTGGGCCTTGTGTGATAACATTTTCATGCAGCCATATGGAGGAATATTGGTAATAGAGATTTACTGTCAGTGGCGTCCCGCAGGAGAAAAGAAGGAAACTGTTGCATATTGCTTTCCGTAAATGTGGGATAAAATGACTGAGGGGAGATAGGGAACTCTGCGGGGGTTAGCTCTCCGCTCCGACATCTGATAATGTTGTGCAGAAAATATTCCGACCCAAGCACGTAGCACGTTCTGCCGGCGAGACAACATGCTTCACTCAGACGAGAAAATATTTTTTTCTCTCCTCTTTCTTTTCATCCCCTTTTCCCTTTCTTGCCGTCGGTTGCAGGCCGGTCTGATGACACACGCGGTGCTGAGCGACAACACGGTCGTCTCCCTGTCTGGTTTTCCGTGTTCCGTGACTCCTTGCGCTCCATCAGCAGGTCTGACAGGTTCTGGACCCGAGATCAGAGCAGCGGCGCGGCCTGGGCGGCCCTGAAGACTGACAGATAAGGAAGTGGCAGAAACTGAGACACACATCAAGAGTGCCCCGCCCTCCAACCCCCCCACCCCCATTCACAGGCCCATCACATTCTGCACCCATCACCCGTCAGCTTCACGCTGTACCAGTCTGTCAGCACACTCTAAAAACACACACACACACACACACAACACACACACACACCACAAGCCTCAGCTGCAGGTATATCAACAGGAAACACTGAGATAAAAGAGCCTCATCCAGCTTTTCGGCCAGACAGTAGACAGCGACAGGTAGCTCGATTCTCAAAACGCGAACGAAATAAGTCATACGCGAAATTCGCATCGAGATGTTAGTGTAATGGCCTAATAGCTCTCCTGGTTTGAGTCAATTGCGGCCGGGTTGGTAAGATCTCTGTGGCCGGGCGCGGGATGCCAAAGTTATTCGCTTTTCAGCACCAATGAGGCACATCGCAAAGTGCCTGTTTCGTTTAGAAAAGTTTTCCTTCATGCTGAAATCGTACCTCCCTGCGGGCTCCTCTTTGAACCTGAACACTCCATGCTGAATCAACATGGGGCGCAAATGTGAACCAGACTCCCAATCTCAGGTTGGGAGGGGAGGCTGAAGGTTATTATGGCAGTTGGCCCGCATCCTGTATGCTTCATTAACATTTATATATGCAAATGAGGGACGGATGGGAAGCCTTGTTGCTGGTGTTAGCAACCGGATTTGTTCCTCACGTAGCCTACCCCCAGCCCCCCTCAGCCCCGTCCCCCTACCTCAGTACCCGTCCACCCACCTCCCAAAGCCAAACAAACTCATGCAGGCCCCACGACTGCACCCCACCCACCCCCTTTCTCAGAACTACCAGTCACACATTTCACATATGTGGGCACTGCAGCCGCCACACAGTAAGAGCTTCTGGTACCAATTAGCAATGTTAGCTCACGTCCTCTTCGCAGGGTATTTCTTGTCATATTTTTGCCCGGTTTCACATTAGGCATCAATGCTAGCGTAATGCTATCTGTTTATGTTGGAGCGGCCCTATCTGCAAGGGTGAGGTACATTGAGAAGGCTGTGGTTAGATGCTAGCACATGGCTGGGACAACAGGCTAAAAAAACAGCCTGGCTAGTCCCTGAGTCTAGTAGCACCCAACCAACCTCACTGGCTTACGCATTCCCCTGACCAACTGTCACACACACACGCGCACGCACACGCACACACACACACACACACACACACACACACACACACACACACACACACACACACACACACACACACACACACACACACACACACACACACACAACAATCACTCCTTTGTCAGGGATGATTGATGACACGCTGGAATTTCATTCATGGGGCTTTTCGTGTTTTGGAGTTGCTGTGACAACCAGGTAAAAACAGACGCCGCTCTGGTATCAGGTTTCCACCCCCTGAACGGATAGACAGAGGAGGAAAAGAAACAAAAAAAGAAAAGGAGGTGAGGTTCTCTGAAAGGTTAAACAAACAGTTATCATTGTTATCTCTGTGTATACTAGGTGAGTGATCCTTCACAAATGTGTTTATTGTTCATGGGGGAGGATTGATGTCTGCCCACCTCAACATTCCACAGTAGTGACTTCACCTCTGAGGAACACTTCCACCACTGCTTTACTGTGAAATGACAAGAAAAGATGTCACCATCACACAACACACTTAAAATGCAGCCTCTGAGTTGACAATATATATTAATATAAATATATGTATATATATAAATATATATATACTGTATATGCAAACTTTGTGTGCATGTCTTTTGTGTGTGTACGTGTGTGTGTATGTGTGTGAATGTGTGTTCAGTTCATGTATATGCCACATTTAGAAATAAAGTACAGTCCATCAACATCCATATAAACAACCATATAAAATGCACAGATCTCTGCGAGATATCCTCTGTGTTTGTTTTTTTCTCTCTTTTTTTCCCCTCTCTGGTGGAGATGGCGGTTCTCTGGAGGTTCTCCTGTCAGGCTGCGGCCATTAGATTAGTGACTCCATTTTAGGGCCCCAGTTGGGGTTCAGATAAAAAGCCCATTGGACCCATGATTTATTGATGGCCAGATATTAATACTGTGAAGCTTTCAGGGTAAGTCCTGCAGACCCTCCTGTCTTTGAGCGCTGGTACAGAGAGGATTTCCTCAAAGCAGAAACATCCTGGCCATCCCTCACACGCGGGTCAATAGGCGCCGAAGGCATCTGAAGGGATTTGCACGATGGGCCTCTCTCTCTCTCTCCCTCGCTCTCTCTCTCGCTCTCTCTCTTTCCTTCTCTCTCTCTCTCTCCCCCTCTCTGTCTCCCTCTCTCTCTCACTCTCTCTTTCTCTCCCTTTCTCTCTCTCTCCATCTCTTTCTCTCTCTCTCGCCCTCTCTCTCTCTCCCCCCATCTATCTCTCTCTTCCTCTCCCTCTCTCTCCCTGGGCAACATTCACAGCATTCACAGCTTACCCTTTTGCCATGGCAATGGTGGTTCGATCTGTGTGTCTTGTGGTGTCTGTGATATTTCATAGTGCGTGCCGCTGTGTCATGAAGGATATGGCATAAGTAACGGCTCTGCCTCTGTCTTCATACAAGACTAACTGCGTTTTTTTTTTAAACTGTATTTCAACAGACGGTCTGCATGTGTATGCAAATTGTAGGAATGCACAAGCAAATTAACACTGTCAGACCAACATGTAGATGCACAAAGTCACAAATACCAACTGATACGTACACACACACACATCCAGGAATACACGTTGATTTGCACACTCACAACCACAAGATGATACACTGACAAATAGACGTACGAGCACACAAATACATACTGGGACCGCCCCACACACACACACACACACACACACACAGACACTCACACACGCACACACACACACACACACACACACACACACACGCACACACACACACACACACACACACGCACACACGAACACACACACACACAAACACACACACACACACACACACACACACACACACACAGTGAGGAGGCACTTTATGTTTCCCAGCATGAAGCTTCATCAGCTCGAGTAAGTAACGGCTTAGGCTGCCGTTTTTAATGGCCGCCTGAAATGGCCGCCTAGTAAAGTGCTCCATTAAGAAGTTCTGAGACCCGCCGCATAACAAAGGCCCAATGCAATATTTATGCATCTTCAATCTCAACTAATGCGCCTTTTGCCTATTTGTTACCGGCCTGCTAGCGATTACATTACCCCTCTCTGTGTTCAGTCTTAAGAGGTGCCTGCGTGGCTATATCGCCATCCACAAATAATGGCCATCTATATCAATAACATGTCTCTGTCATTACCGAGACTCAGTGCAGCACTGAATCATTTCGGGGTCCCTGAGAAAGACTCGGAGTGCTGCAGGGAAATCTTGAATTTTCTCAGAGTTTGACCCCGCTAGCCTTTTCTCCTTTATTAAAGCTGAGATTGTGCAGATCTGGTCATGAAAGCTGCCCTTGTTTCATGGTGTGTACAGGCATGTGTGTGTGTGTGTGTGTGTGTGTGCGTGTGTGTGTGTGTGTGTGTGTGTGTGTGTGTGTGTGTGTGTGTGTGTGTGTGTGTGTGTGTGTGTGTGTGTGTGTGTGTGTGTGTCTGCGTGTGTGTGTATGTGTGTGTGTGTGTGTGTGTGTGTGTGTGTGCGTGCATGAGTGCATGTATGTGTTTGTATATGCTATGTGTAGGGGTCTTTGTGTGTGTGGGTGTGTGTGTCTGTGTCTGTGTGTCAGTGTGTGTCTATGTGAGAGAGAAAGAAAGAGAGAGAGAGAAAGAAAGAGACAGTGAGAGAGAGAATCAGTGAAAGAATGGTGCCAGAAGAAGATGCCCAGACATGGCGATGAAGGAGGCGTGGAGGCTCTTTAAAAGAGCAGAGGACATGGCTGAGGAAAGGATCTGTCAGCGGTCAGTCTGAATTCCCCCACTCCCAAAACTCTCTCTCTCTCTAGGAGCCGAGGCTTTCCAACAGCGCCATTCCAGTCCCCTCTCCCCATTCGCCAAGCGAGTCCAGGATACATTAAGACCATAAATAACCAGCCATCCGAAAACAAACCTTGCCTGCGTATATATATCCATCGTCCCTGCCATAATTTACTTAAAGCAAAATAGATGGAAAAGAGCGTATAGGTATCATAAATAAGGGGAGGCGTACAGGCCTGAAACATGCACTCACACACCACGCCCTGGACAAAACAAATGACGTGGTGCGACTCTGGCTAATGAAGTGTTTCCCCAGGCTGGCTGTGTGTGTGTGTGTGTGTGTGTGTGTGTGTGTGTGTGTGTGTGTGTGTGTGTGTGTGTGTGTGAGTTGTGCCATTAGCGGCTGGATTAATGTATGAAAATGCTGCAGCGCCGCGACTTTTGCCTCTCCATCCATCGCAATGAATTATTTAGAGCCCCGCACGGCTAGACCATTATGCTCGCTCGCAGTCCAACTGCCCGCTACTTTACACACACACACACACACACACACACACACACACACACGCATGCACACTCTCTCTCACACACACAAACACACCTACTCTAACTCACACACATAGACACTGTTCTATCACACACATACATGCACACTGTCTCTCTTACACAGAGACATACGCAAAAATCCAACAGCTCAATGATCAAAAACGGTCAATTCTCAAAAACACAGGCAGGCACATACAGGTAGAGATGCTTGCATACGGGCACAAGCATTCAAGAGACTCACACCTGCACTGGACACAGCCACACACTATCTTTGAATCTATACACACCGACACGTCTGGACGAACACACACATTCTGCACAGTGCACACTCATATTCACACACAAATAATATAGACAAAACACATGCATAGTACACACACACACACAAGTATGAATACTTACTTAATCTGTCTTTATATTAATCAAATGAATTGAAATCAGTCGGAACATACAGTGCAGTTTGTGAAGATTGACATTCTAAATATTATGCACCCTCACTGTGGTTATCCTGCAAAGCCATGCAACTACCAGATCACTTATTTCTTGTTATTCTTGCCAATTGCCGTGTCAAACATTGCACTTTTTCTCCCTGGGAACACTAAAAGTCTGTGAGCTTATCTTTGTTTTCGCATCAAACCACAAGCCAAACAAAAGACCGAATAGGGCGGGCAGTCTCTGGCACCCAACCCCAGGAGCTGACAGCTTTATAGGTGAGATTAGAATAATTGCATCAATTACAATACAATGTGTATAGGGGTTGCCATGCCAGTGGAGGTGGGCTAGTGCAGCGATTCTGCTCCCCAGGCAGGGTGGGGTGGGTGGTGTGTGTGTGTGTGTGTGTGTGGGGGGGGGGGGGGGTTGGGGTGCGGGTGAAGTCGCTGGCCCCCACACCGTTACTCGTCTGGCAACACTGGGCCCCCCCTCTCACCTCGTTCTGCTCCTCTCTATACTGGGCTGTTTTTCTGTGAGAGGGAGAGAATAAGGACAGACACACTAGATGTCACTATTGTAACTCCATGGAGTACCATGCCTCCGTGTCTCTGTGGCTCCATGCCTCCGTGTCTGTGGGTCTGTGCAGCAGCCGTGGGGCTCAAAGAGCCACTGGAGAGGATTCCTACGCAGTCATCCTGTCTGAAACTCTGATACTGGCTTTGTGACATGGACGTGTATGTCTCTGTGTGTGTATATGTGTGTGAGTGTGTGTGTGTGTGTGTGTGTGTGTGTGTGTGTGTATGTGTGTGTGTGTGTGTGTGTGTGTGTCTCTGTGTGTGTGTGTGTGTGTCTGTGTGTGTGTGTGTGTGTGTGTGTGTGTGTGTGTGTGTGTGTGTGTGTGTGTGTGTGTATGTGTGTGTGTGTGTGTGTGTGTTTGTGTGTGTGTGGCACATGTGACATTTCTATTTTTTTCATATTTTTTTTTTCAACACAGTGACTGACTGCACATTGTAAACATCTGATATGACAAGAATTTTGGATATGCAAGCTCACATTTGTGGAAACCGCAATGAGACATTTATAACCCCGTGAACTTGTTTCATAATTACAGTGTTTTCATTACTTGCTCCTCAATAAAAGCACAGGCACTCACTAGAATATAGAACTCTCTCATTCCATTCTTGGCACTCCTTTTTTGGGGGGGGGGGAGTTGAGGGCCTTAAATTTTTTACATGAATATGGGATAAATGTGCTGCATTACGTGTGCTCATAAATATCAAATGACCCACACTAATACCCTGCTCTCATACTGTGGGGAAGACTGGACTGGTTTGTGTGTGTGTGTGTGTGTGTGTGTGTGTGTGTGTGTGTGTGTGTGTGTGTGTGTGTTTGTGTGTGAATGTTTGCAAGGTCAAATAAATAAACAATATACAATCTGTGCAATTTGCTGCAATGAACAATACTTTGTTTCATGTTACGGTGTACAAAAGTGCACAAGTTCTATCTAGTTCTAATAAAACTAAACAGATTTTAACCTTCCTTTGTTATAGGACATCAGTTTTTCTGTGTCTGTGTTTTCTAGCTGTTTGATGTCAATTTCCAGGTCATCTTATAATATAAGAAGACTTTGAAGGATAAAGGGTTTCAGATGCCCTAAATCCTCTTCTGAATTAAACATAGAAATAGACAACATTCATTATTGAAATATTACCCACACCTTAGAGTTGTGACGTGCTCTGGGTGACTTGCAGAGATGAATCATTCATATTTTACCATCTGTGTCTCTCCTCTCTGTTTCTCTTCAGTCGCGCTTTACAACCAGAACTCGGTAACCACACTCAGGATTCTCACAGCTGAGACGAGAATGAATCATTAATAAATAAATAAGAGGATAAATCTTCGTTTTTTTTACTGAATGTAGCATTTTTTTACTTTTTTTTACTGAATGTAGCATTAGTGAACTTGATTGCAGTTTTATTCACTGGCCTGTTGATGCCAGGTTTGTGGACACCATAGTGCCAACAACAATGGCGATATGGCTGACACTGGCCTGCTCAGTGTGGGAAAAGACCAAGTCCAAATGGCAAAAGTGCAAATATTATCACGAGTTTTAGGAACAGCTGTAAAATTTGATCTAAAAAATGACTGAACCGTGATAGTTAATGCACTCCTGGAAGGAGAACACCCATTGTAAACATATTCACGGGCAAATCAGAACTTAAACAGAAATTCCAATATTAGATTTGTTTTGTTTAAGGCTTGGATCCATATTGAAGAGATATTTTTTGCTTTGACAACTGCTCATAAAACAACTGACCCCAAAAAAGACTTTCTTTGGAGAGGCCCACAGGAGTTGGCAGTGGTGGCAAGGGGTTCAGAGAATGATTTAAAATGATGTCAGAGAGAGAGAGAGACACACACACACACACACACACACACACACACACACACACACACACACACACACACACACACACACACACACACACACACACACACACACACACACACACACACTCTCTCTCTCTCTCTCTCACACACACAAACAGACACACATACATACACACACATGAACACACACACACAGACAGGCATAAGCTTTTATTTTAATGCGTCTGTATTGTGCACCAAGAAATGTGATTGTCTTACCATCAGCTCCCTACCCAGTTAATTGAAAACACATGCACAAGCCTGGCACAGGCCACAAAATCACCAGACTGGCATGTTGTATCACAAAATATCCATATCAAAACATCCAAATGTAGATGGAACGCCTAAAAAGTATAATAAGTCAAAGCAGCATATGTCATGTTTCAAAAAGGACATGGTAATAATATGTTTATAATGTTGCCAATTTTTTTTTCAACCTCAGACTAGTGTTGCTCAGGACCATGTGGTTGTCTCAGATTGATTCATAAATCAGCTCAGCTCAAAAGCTGCTCCTTGAAAGATGCGCACGTCTTCGATGGATTCGGCTTAGATACCACGAGTGAACGCAGTCCTGTTCAGACACGTCAGACGCCCGAC
The DNA here is from genome assembly GCF_963457725.1 of Sprattus sprattus. Classification (NCBI taxonomy): domain Eukaryota; kingdom Metazoa; phylum Chordata; class Actinopteri; order Clupeiformes; family Clupeidae; genus Sprattus; species Sprattus sprattus. Next base: position 14,185,580 of record NC_137910.1, on the reverse strand, counting down.
TGGAGCTCGGCAATAGAGACGTACAAATGCAGGACAGCTCAACACTACTCTATCAGCTGCTGTTTCGTATTTACCATGCGGAGTGTGTTTGTGTGCTGTGTGTGTGTGTGTGTGTGTGTGTGTGTGTGTGTGTGTGTGTGTGTGTGTGTGTGTGTGTTTGTGTGCTGTATGTTCAGAGCGTTCTGGAGGGGCTGTGAGCATGCTGCCCCCCGCCCCCCCCTTCTCCTCCATCTTTCCTTCTCCTCCAAATCTCCTCTCGCCCCCCTCTGCTGCCGTCGTGCCCCTGCTAAGGTTACTGTAGCAGGATTTTTAATCTGCATGTAAAATGTGGCCTCCCTGTACCTTGTGTCTAGTCAGCAGTGTGTGGTAAACTGTGATTTTGAGTGCCTCGCCGTATTGATTGGAAGCCTTGCCGCCTGCAAGCACCCGCCGGGGCGACACACTGGTGACTTTGTTGTAAATGCAGAAGGGGTGAGTGGTAAGTGTCAGGCCTAGTGTGATGGCCAATCATCAATCATCCCCTGTCAAGCCTTTCTCGGGTTTTTTTCCCCCCCTCCCTATCCCTCGCTCTCTCTCTCCCTCCCTCCCTCCTACTCACTGAAACCTGGGCTTTTTTCCGGTTTGGTGATCAGTCTTTGTTGAAATCACACAGTCAGACTGCTGCCAGACCACAGGAGCAAGCCCCAAGTTGTTTGCAGGTGCTGTTGTTCACAGCTGCCAATTAAAGGCTTGTCATTTCCATAATAGCCTAGGGCCATAGTAAACACAATGCATTTTAATAACTCTATATGTGTGGACATGTAACGGGCATGTGCAGCCTGAGCATGCTGTATTTCTCCCCCTCTGAGCAAGGGAACACGTGTGTGTGTGTGTGTGTGTGTGTTTGTGTGTGTGTGTGTGTGTGTGTGTGTGTGTGTGTGTGTGTGTGTGTGTGTGTGTGTGTGTGTGTGTACTGTGTGTGTACTGTGTGTGTACTGTGTGTGTACTGTGTGTGTGTGTGTGTGTGTGTGTGTGTGTGTGTGTGTGTACTGTGTGTACTGTGTGAACTGTGTGTGTACTGTGTGTGTGTGTGTGCGTGTGCGTGCGTGTGTGTCTGTTTTATAGCACATGTGCATCTTTGCCTGTGCATATGGCAATACTAATGCACTGTTTATTCACGGCTGATTAGGAGCACTGAAAAAAGTAAGCCTCCCTTCTTGTTAACTTGTCACACGGGATGTTCGTCTCAATGAACTCTGGTTTTCCCTTCACTCATTGGAACAGACAAGAATAGATGGATTGGTGTTAATAGAAAAGCCTTTGGTATTGATTCAGTGATATTTAACAGCTGAGATGACGCTGAGATGAGCGCTCAGCAAGAAGGCCTGCTGATCCCAAATGGTTAACCTGGGGGAGCCTCTGCTCAGACACGCAGGGAATGCAGCCGACGTGTTGGCGTGATCAACAATAGACAAAGGCAACCATTTTGAAAAAGCCGTCACCTCTAACATGTCACGGCTCTGATACGAAGAGGATTCTCAGACGTTTCAGAGGGGAAGAGAGAAACTTGAGTGCACTCGCTCTCTTTTAACAAGTTTCTATACGGGGCGTTAAAACGTCAATTTAAGAATTTCGTTGTAAAGCATTTTACTGTCCTCTGAATTATACCTTTGCTACCTGTTGGGAAATGATGGCCCGTAAATCATCGTCCACACTTTTAACATTAACTGTAAGCACTCAGACACACTCCTATTGCTGCGGAATAATAAATTCCTCAGGCCATCTCCGGCGGCGTGCTGCTGGGAGCTGATTGGGCTTAAAGCTGGTTATTTATAACCCTTATTACAGAAGCCACAGTCGCGTCACTCACCGATGAACTCTGCAGCCCAGTCTCGACCCACAAGACTCTCTCTCTCCCTCTCCTTCTCTCTCTGTCTCTCTCCTTCTCTCTCTCTCTGTCTCTCTCTCTCTCTCCACTTCCTCACCTCAAGGCTCACACAGGCTCAAGGCAGCGACCATTGACAGCTGGCAAAAAAATAACTACAAATGGATTAATCACTCTTTTGTTTTTGTGGATTAGTCATTCCTACAGTCTTGTTAAGGAGGAAGTCAGCAAGCAGAGTGCAGTTGCTTAAATGTGTGTGACAAAAGAGAGAGAGAATGTGTGTGTATTTATCTGAATGTGTTTATGTCAATTTTCCATAAAAAGGCCTTCAAATCCATGAAACGCATTCATCTGCACCCCAAACTTTGTTCTCGTCAAGGGAACAAAAAGAAA
>NC_137910.1:14170823-14180823 GCF_963457725.1 Sprattus sprattus | reverse complement strand
TTATCATCTCAACGTTTAACACTACAATGTGTTTCAGGTGTGGAACGGTATCTCTGCTCCCCCCCCCCCCCCCCCCCTTCACCCAACCCCCAGCATCACCCCCCTAAAACATACACACAGCAACACAGACACACACTTACACACACTCGCTTACACAGGGTAGGTGAGGCGGAGCGGAGGTGCGGGCCGAGGAATGTGCATTCATTCGGTCATACCTGGGGGCCGCTGAATAGAGCCCTCAGGTAAGCCCCCGCTGAAACAAACCTAAGCTGCCATTGACACGCACTGTGAAAATATTCACAGTTCATTTAGCCCGATGACAGCCGTGCTCTCTCTGCCCCCACCCCACACCACCAACCCACACCACCCCACCACCACCATCCTTCTGCTATGGCTGTTTGTGTGTCCCCCCCCCCCCCCTTTTCATCTTGTGGGTAAGACATGCTCAGAGCGGAGGCTATCGCTGCGAAAACAATGTTGATTTCCAGTGTGCCGTCCGCTCAGCCTGCGTGGGAAAGCCATGGAATCAGTGTGTTGCGAGATGTTATCTGTCCGCCTGTGCGTGGCTCCGACATTGGCAGAGAAATCACCCACTCGATGAAGTGTGGATGATGACTGACGTGAAATGTCTGGAAGCCCCTGAGCTATTTGGGTAACTGACGTGTGAGCATCTGTTGAAATGCCGTATGTTTGTGTAAAGAATACATACATATATATATATACACATAACTTAAGGGCCTCCTAAGTGTTGATTAACACCTCTTTGAGATCCTCATTGTAAACACATTTTAAAAGTTTGTATACTGTATGTGCACTGGTGATAAAGATGCCTGGGTTGATTTTATTAACTCCTAGTACATCAAGAATTATGATATTGGCCAAATTCATGTGGGGAGAAGGTGGCAAAGATTTTACTTTACTGTACACAGCACTAGTACAAGCACATATCACGCACCAACACAATCACTGAGAAGACGAATAACGCTCTCACAGCCTGAGCCTCTGAATGATAGAAATGTCGGGATGATGTTCAACTGTAATTTACCTCTGGCACCAACCTAACATAATGTAGTTGCTTCACTGCCAAGTAACTACTGCCGCCCCAAAATGAAGCTTAGTCCTCAAAGCAGCTGTCTGTCCAGCGCAATAAGCAGTAATTGCTCCCCTTGATTTGAACCTAAAAAAAAGGCAAGCCCTCATTATGCAGTAGAACACCATTACCGTTTTGTTGGCAGCTTGCTAACACCACATTACTAAAAATCCATCACCGAGCAGTATATTGTGCCTACTCACCACCTGTTGAGCCCTGCGTTTTCATCAGCTGGTTAGGATAAATTGTAGTCATCATCATAACCATAATCACAGTAATAAAAAAAACCTTCATCCTAATGCCAAATTGCTCCGCACATTTGATTTACAGTAATTGCTCTGGAGAAGGCAGAGGAACCTGCCCTGTGTTCTTTCTTCTGGGAGCAGACACACTCACACCTGTGTGACACACACACACACACACACACACACACACACACACACACCTGACAGGTCTCTGCTCCCTGTAATAGTGGCCAAAGCGTGTTTTTTGAATGGAACGCAGACGTTCCCTGCGGCCCCACAATGACTAACATTGTAAGCCCTAACAATACACCAGGTGTGAGAGCTGGGGAGAGCCTATCAACTCCATTACATGCTCAGGAGATAAAAAAAGGGCTATTACATTTCCACTGATTAGATTTTTGTCTGATCACACACAAAAAAAAGTAATTCCGTGTGATGAATGCGACCTGTATGAGACGTTTGTAGATGTCATCGTGATGTTATCAAGTGTCATCAGAAACTAAATAATTCAAGTCACGCTATTTAACCTGTACATGAATAGTTTAATTTCAAAACAGTTCCAAGGCTTGACAGGGTGTGGGACTTGTTTTCAAGGTGCCATTACAGTGGAAGAGACACGAGTTACACGATTGCTTACATCTTTGGTTTTCTCTTAAATGAAATGTGAAATGATGCAAATGGGAACTTAAAGTGGCAGCGTGAACATGGAAAGCAAAACAACGGACACAAAAATACACGAAAATAAGGACATCTTGTCAAATTTAGAACTGCTTGGACACAAAACTAAAACACAAAAACTGAAAAAGGGAGCCTGCTGTGTACATCTACATCCATCTGTCAAACAAGCTTACGGAGCAGTCTATCAGCATAACCCCATCAGAAGTCAAAACAGACACAGTGGTCCTACTGAGAAGGCTCACCTTGATAGCAGCTCAGATGGGGGTTCTTGGCTGCCTACTTGCCTGCCAAAGGTCAACTATAAACACGAGGCCAGGGGGTCTAGCAGGTGTGAGAGCCTCTGGAAAGTCAGTGATGCGCTCTTACAGACCACAACTCTGTCTGAATATTCAAGTAAGTGAACTGAAGTAAACATGCTTTTCTCCCGGACCCAAGCCTGTGTCATTATGTAGCATTGTGTGGAGAATAACACTCCTTCCAGATCATCAGATCATCAGTCAAATCTGCAAGCCTGTGGTGGGGATTTCTCAGCATTATCAGCGGCGGCAGTAGCAGTAGCAGGTCCTGGGGAGGTTTCCAAACACAAGACCGCATTTGTTTTCTGTGTCAGAGATCAGACACATGTCAGTTCGAGTTAAGTGTGGTAATCTAATACTCCTCCATTACGGCTCCAAGAGGAGCTCGCAACATGGGTCTAGAGTACACACAGACACACACACATATACACACAGAGTGTAACAAATAGGGCTTGTCTGCAGGATTATGTCGGCGTGGCGGGTTTCTGGGAGGCTTCCATTCGTAGCTTCCGCCGGGCAATCGCCTCCTGCTTCTTCCCCTCGATTTCCGCTGCCGAGCATTTTGCAGACCTCTGGTTGGAAACGAACACTGGAACAGAGATAGCGAAAACAAACAGTGAGTTACATCGGCCTAAATTGTTTGTTTTCTTTTCTATCCAATTCTAACTCAAATCTGAAGTGAAGATTTGGGGATCTACATGAAAGCAAACCAGCTGATTTTTTTTCATCCTCAGTGTATGTTTAAGATTCGTCCTTGGGACACGTGTCTTTTAGCAATAATGTCATCCTTTCTATTGCGAGGCACTTAATGGGCTAAGTAAACATCCTTATTAAAGTAATCTGCTCGTAGAAGCGATCCATAATGAAATTTCACAGCTAACGCGCTGCAGGTGCTGCCCCTCACAAAGCTCACCTTTGTTGGCCAGTGGTCTGGGCTCTTGCAGATGGCGCTTGAACGTGGCCTGATTGGTGCTCGTGGGGTTTGGCCCCCGAGGCCCCGGTGGCTGGTAGGAGCGTGAGGATCCCTGTTGGTCCCGTGTGGGCACTGGAGGGTTCCTTAGCTGGGTGAACCCGTTCTGGTTTGGTCCGTGGGAACTAGAGGGAGCGGTGTGGCTCTGAGCGGCACGTCCCCCTGAGAAGCCAGAGGCCTGCACTTTGGGGCAGACGGTGGCGGTGCTGGCTCTGTTGTTTGGCATAGAGAGCGAACGGGTGAACCCTTGCGAGGGCCGCCTGTCGCTGGCCGACGTCTGAGTAGGAGGCCAGCTGCCTGTTAACACAGTGTGCGCCTGAACTGATGCATGGATGTCTGATGGTGACAGTGACAGCTGCCTGGTATAACTCGGTGCTGGTTTGATGTTGGTGGGCTTCGAGCCGACGGTCGAAGCCTGAGCCTCCTCCTGGCTGGAGGAGTGGCGCTCCACCACGTCACACACCTGGTACAGCAGGTCATCATCGGCATCACCTCCGTCGCCCCACGCATCCTCAGAGACTGTCTGGGTTTTAAAGACCTTCAAACTTTTCTGGCCCCCATTGGAAGAGTCCGGCTCTTTAGTCTGTTTACTGTTGTGAGCTGGAGCCACTGTCTGGGCCTCCTGCTGCCTGACAGATGATTGTGTGCGGCTGCGTTCGTGCCTCCCAACATCTGTTGCTTTGAGACACAGCTTCTGCGGCTCTCCAGAAGTGGTATTTTTGCTCTGTGAGTGTCTGCTTGGCTCCGGCATGAAAGTGCTTGGGATTGTGGACGTCCCATTTGAGCGCGGCCCCACCAGGACTGCAGTGGCGCCGCTGCCAATGGGCCTAGCCTGTCCACAGGCAATGACGCGGGCAGACACGGACGGGTTGACCTTAATTACCGGGTCACCGGCCTTGGAGACAGGGTGCCGGGGAGGAGCAGCCGTAGCCGTGGCAGGAGTGGAGGTTCCTGCCGGAGCCACGTTGGGGATGACTGGGTTCCGAGTCATCTCCAAGACAAACGAGTCGTTAAGCAGGTCGTCGTTCTCCCAGTCGTCCTCAAAGTTGCCTTTCCCGGATACGGTCTTCGAAGACTGCACAGCTTTGTCCACGAAGGCAGAAGAGGGACCGATATTTTTTTTAGTGACAGAGTCGTCTCTGTCAACAGTGGATGCCAGGTTGGCTTTGGACTCCTGTGAGGATACACTGGAGACCTGGCTCAGCTGACGGGAGAGGCACTGAGTGGGGGCATCGAAGAGGGCATTCAGCTCCTTGTCCAGATCTGCTGCCTCTTTCCCCTGTAGGTGCCCCGGAGGCACTGAAGGAGTGTCAGGGCCACTGTCCTGTTGTTCTTTGTTAATCCGCAGGTCAAACTCTCTGGCCAGTTTCTTTAAGTCCTCCACACTGTTCTGGCTGTTAAGAGATGCAAAAATCTATTAGACTTGTAATCTGTAAGTGCAGTGCAAGAAAATAAATTAAAAGAATCAACTCTCAAATACTATTTTGGTAAATACCATACAAAAACCAAATTAATTATAAAATAAATACAAATAGGCTACTTAAAAAAACAGATTTTTGTCCTTTTTGAGTTGACATAAACATTGGTGTAATGTGTTATGCCTTGTTATACAAAAATTAGGTTCTAGCGTGTAATTTAGCTGTTTCTGATTGGACGAGAGACGTTCCATGCTATAGGTTATTCGTCAACATACCTACAGTTACTGGACTTTTCACAGCTAAAAATATATCACTCCGCAATGAAACATTCGCATTGATGATAACTGTTAATTCAAAGTTTTTAAAATTCCAAACCAAGACGTTGACAATGGAACTATTTTTTGTTGCGGAGAAACAATGGCGAAATAAACCATTTTGAATCAATAACTTCGTGTTGAAATGTTAATTTGTTGACAGTAGAATTGTTTTATAAAAGCAATATAGCACTCGTGGGAGTGGGGTAGGTAAGGGATAATCCCACGGGTGTTGTTGCCTACGCCACTCGGCATTCGGCCTCGATGGCTACGGCCGAACACCACCCGTGGGATTATCCCTTACCTACCCCACTCCCACTCGTGCTATATTGCTTAATTATCAACACATCACATTGTGATGACAAATTCTGAGAGGCCTCACACACCGTGAGGATATCCGCCTGGGTCTAGGTTCTGGAACCTCTGGAGTGCAACGGATGTTCCCGTCCCCAAACCACTGGAACACAGAAGGGTCCTGGACTTCATGGCCTCCCTCCTACAAGAGATGGATGTAGTTATGGCAACTTAATGTACTGCAGTCTAAAAAGCTGCTGTTGAGTTCCTTCAAAACAATTAATAAATGCAAGGCCATAAATAATACAACACACTTACTTCACTGATGTAAACAACTGTTATGTAGACACTGTTTTTTACTGACCTTTGGGGCGATTCTATTGACAATGTCCAAAAGCTCTGTTTTGGGAGACTTCTTGGATCCCTTTCCTGCAAATACATTTATAAGCAGTCAGAAAAACATGGCATATATGAGACCAGAGTTCTTAGAAATAATGTTAATAATAATAATGGGATATTGGTTAAACCAGAAACATGGCATGTTGATTGAAAATCTAGCTTAGTGTGAATCTCTAACATCGTATCACTTCCACAACAACTTTAGCAAATACTTGCCATTCCAGACAGATGGTGGGGAAGCTGGCTCCCATATGATGTCCTGTACTGTGTCGGGTGAGTCCCCACGACTGGAATCACTGCATCTCAACTTTGATCGTTTGGGTGTTTCAAAAGCTGACGACACAAACGCAGGCTTATCACTTTTGTGAAGAGACGATACAATGGACACTCATATGTGCATGTGTATGACTTTTCATTTGTAGGACGTTGTCAGCTACTGCTGGTTGTGTTACAAATCATCAGATCTTTCTATATCGTGAATTAACACCCTATCTTCAACATGAACTCCATGTTCAAATGCGTTCAGACTACTTCGGCCTGTGAACAATGGGAGCAGTGCGTGACACCAGTATGCCACTTGGCATTTAAACTACGGTAACTTAGCAAACATGTAAGAGCTCTTACCTTTGCGTTGGTTGTGCGATGTACCAGGCAACGGTGATTGTTCTTGTTTTAGACATTTTACTTGTCTATGTTTTGTCATATTTATTTTAACGTTATTTTGCTCATGGGAATGCCTGCACAACTTTACACGTTGCAAAGTTTTACCAGCCTCATTTGGCATCCTTCGAGCACCCAGATTTGTCTTGCCTTCCATGGTATGACAGAACGCATGTAGTAGTTGTAATGTGTATTTTCATGATCTGACGGTGGAAATGTTACAGGAGATCCTAAAACGTACAATATTATGTGTAACTTTTGTTGTGGTAAAATGCATCACAGCGCCGCCATCTTGGTCCACGTTTTACCAATCCAACAATCTGATTGGACTGCAGACCCATGGGGTGTTCACGTGTGAAGTCCTGCGAGATTTCCGTACTTCGGAGTGTGTGAGTGGTGCTAAGGAGATGAGGTAGGCTACTACCCATTGACACATTTTACATTTACATTTAGTCATTTATTTAGCTGACGCTATTGTCTAAAGCAAAGTACAATGGAGAGAACAGTCAAGATAGTAGCAATAGAGACCTAGTGTAACAATAAATACTACTTTACATAATAAATAGAAAAGAAAAATAGTTAGTGCCAGTTAGGAAGGGAGGTGCTCTCTGAAGAGTTGGGCTGCAAAAGCTTCTTAAAGGTAGACACAGGTACATAAGGTACCATCCGCTGTGGCATAGCTAGTCCAACGCTTACAATGTTCTATGCAAAGCAATTTGTGTGAATGGTTGTTTATCATCACTTTCCATAGTTATTGCTACTATCTTACTGGCTTACCGGGGTAAATGTTATTTCTTAATAAAGACACAAGTAGGCCTAGCTATTTATTGAAATTATGAAAACATATATATTTTAAACGGTATCTATAGCTAATGGTATGAACACAACAATATTGATCTTGTTAATGTCTAGATTAAGTGACCCCAGGGTAAGTGGACAAAGACTTTATAGCCTGTACAGGCATCTCTGTGTTTCAGCTCAGCTCAGTAAAATGTGACAACAGAATGTTTTGCCAGCAGAATGACCTAAACCTCCTCAGTCTGCTTTCTGTTAACATGGAGGTAGTGTAACAGATCCCTCCCCTCTCACACTGATCTGACCTCCCTCTCCAGTGCTCTGAAGAGGTTATTTACCTCAGAGGTCACAACCCTGTCCATACAGGAGGCCCTCGGGCTGATCCTACAGCCTGGGGTCACGTACTTTAGTCAGTCGAGTATCTGTGGAGCAAACGGATCTGGCCCAACCACATCTACTAGGGCAGGATTAAACTACTCTACCATTCATTTAGTGTCCAATAGGAGAGACATGTATTTGGGTGTTAGTTAGGGACCCAAGCAGAAACACCAGACCTAATGTGTGGCCATTCATTTAGTGCCAAATAGGAGAGACATGGGTGTTAGTTAGGCACCTAAGCAGAAACACCAGACCTCATGTGTGGTATATCACAGTTTCAGAATTGTGGTAGAAAAACAATGAAAAGGAAATAATACAGTTATAAGAACAAATCTTCTAGGGGAAAAGATTTGGGGGGGAAGCGATGTTGTTTTTAAACTCGACCATTGTAAAATAATAGGACCGTGGTAAGATCATCGCTTGAGGTAGACCCACAGTAGCTGTGCTTATCGTCATCTTTCAAGCTTTCTACCCTCTTCTCTTAACACCTACGAGTCCTGTGGTTATGATTTCACACTTGGCAGAGTCTTCAAACCTGGAACCCAATGCCGACTGCATTTGTCAACCCATGTTTTTTTTTTTTTCTCTGTCGAGACGTTCCCAGAGCATTTATCCACTCAGTGTTTTGCTTGACACTTTAGGTCACCAATAAAATATTTCTATTTAATCGTATTGTGAAACCCTATGCGGCTCAGTTATCCCCAGACGGAAACAGACCTTTGAAACCACGTCACTGGAGGCTTCCTGGTCATTAATCTCCGTCATTTTAGATGAACCCTGAGGAGCATTACTAATGTCTACTGGATAAGGTTCAGGACTGGAACTGGAACATTCGTCTCTCAGCACACTCCAACATGCCAGTGGAGTAACACTGTGTGAAGCGATGAATTGTCTGCTTATCTAACATGCATTTGGCTATTTTATCTTTGGAAATGTGGCTTATATTATTATTTTATGAAATAGGGTACAGCTTACCCTATATAAACTGTAAATATATATTGTTCGCTTTACCTCATCCCTGTATTATATTGTAATCTGCAAGGGGAGCTTCCATGTGCTAATTACAGAGACACAGAGTTGGAGTCGCTACATCCTTGTGGCCATGGACTACTTCACCAAGTGGCCAGACTTTGTTATGTTGAGAATAGACCTGTCTCCCTCTCCTGCCCTTCTATATCTGTGGTTCCTGCTTGATGTGCTTCAGACTAAAAGGCTTGAGGCCAACCAAAGCAAATTACTTTATCTTCCTTGAAGAACCCAGCTCCGACGCTACAGAACATGAGAACATGAGAAATTATATGAGCTACCAATAAGCAAATTCTGATTTCTTAAAAAAAAAAAATCCACAACAGAGCCTTTGCCTGAATAAAGCACTAGATGGTGCCTCTACTGTATGCTTTCATTGTGCATCCATGTGTTTGAGTGGGTGAGAGAGATGCTGTGGGGGCCGGCTGGGCTGATAGAGAGCAGAGCAGAGGAGAGTAGAAGAGAAGGGAGGAGAGGAGAGAAGAAGAGAGAAGAGGATAGTGGAGAAGAAGAGAGGGGAGGAGAGGAGAGAAGAAGAGAGGAGAGGAGAGAAGATGAGAGGAGGGGAGGAGAGGGGAGGAGAGGAGAGGAGAGGAGAGGAGAGAAGAGGAGAGGAGAGAAGAAGAGAGGGGATGAGAGGAGAGAAGAGGAGAGGAGAGAAGAAGAGAGGGGATGAGAGGAGAAGAGAGAAGAAGAGGGGAGGAGAGGAAAGAAGAAGAGAGGGGAGGAGAGGAGAGGAGAGAAGAGGAGAGGAGAGAAGAAGAGAGGGGAGGAGAGGAGAGAAGAGGAGAGGAGAGAAGAAGAGAGGGGAGGAGAGGAGTGCTGATGCCAGCACGCTGTGCTGCTCAGCTGCAGGACGGCAGGGGCTCCACTGCTGGAGTGGACGGGGTGGGGGGAAGTGGGGGGAGCGGACGCCTCTGTCAGCACTCACCACAGGCAGGCTACCTGCTGCGCTCGACTCCCAGGCAAAATAAAATAATAGTACTCGCACACAAGAGGCAACGGATTGCTTGAATACAGGCTCGTTTCACCCGTAGACCGCTGAGAAAACATGTCGGTAGCAGTCAGTTTGTCTGTTCAGTTTGTCCAATTAAGAGCCCAGAAGAGCTTCTGTTTCCAAATGGCCACATCAGAAGAGCATAGGAAACAAGACTATGAGGAAGGGAGGGTCAGTACTGGTTGCGCTGACCTGTGTATGATACTTTTGTGGTTTAAATGTGTGGTCTACTAGGAACTCCATCATGGGGAGAAATGGGTTTTGTTTCTTATGTACTGACTGTAACCGAGTGATTCCTCAAAGCCAACCCCCATTGATGCATAGCAGCGGGGGGGCAATGTTAAAATAGTTCCATGTTCAGAAGAACAATATTCCACATTCAGAGGAACCATATTCTACATTTACAAGTAGAAAAAAAAAACTGCTCACAAGAAATGTGC
>NC_137910.1:14133323-14165823 GCF_963457725.1 Sprattus sprattus | reverse complement strand
ATTGTATGTTTATAGAAAGTATGATGACAATGCATCATCTGTGTGTCTTCGGAAAGACTAATAGAGAGAAGAAGAAATAAATTGCCTCATGACAAACACCAGATCAGACGAACTCAGCACTTACAGGGGGAGTAGTTACTGTAATTTAAAGGCTTAATTGCAGGAAACCATTTACTTCACTAACAGTAAATGTCAAGAAATTCTCCTTAGTTGAGCTCAATCAGAGTAATTGGTAACGCTTAAATAGGAAAGAGTCCCCAAGATCAAAGAATGTCAAGCAGTAATGAAGGATCAATTTGGCATTATACAAAGTTGATTATATTGTATTAGTTTATGTGGAAACACGCTACATGATTCATTACAAATCCCCATCGTTCAAAAAGTATAATCAAAGCAGCAGGGGTGAACCATTTCTGTTTCAACTGAGTAAGGTTACATTACTCAGACACTTCCACTGAAGCCACTTCTTCCCCCGTTGTTTCTGTTTGTCACAGTGCAGTGGAGCTCCCTTGTTGTTCACAGGATCGGAATAAGGAAGAAACCAGTTGTGAAATTAACTTTGAAGGGTGTGTTTTTGGCTGAAATCCCGGAGACATTACACTTACCATGCCGACTCAGTAACCTGCAATTACCATAGATTAGCACCCGCACCACAGTGGTACCGCATTTGAAGTAATTTTAACGCTCCCACGTTGTCCATAAAATCATTTACCAATTTGAAGCTGTTTAGGGGAGTTTTGTCACAATGTACATTACATTTCGCCTGATCTTCTCCCTAGGAGCTGACATTTAATGGGCTAAATTCTGCCGGATTTCAATTATTATGAAAAAAAAAAAAAAAAACATGTGGCATGCGTTGCTGTAATTTTTTTCTTTTTTACATTTGCTAGTGCGTGGCGCTTGTTAGAACTCGTCTGTGAGGGATTGTGACTGGCAGATGTATTTCTGGAAGTCGTCTGGATTCAGTTTTGTCAACAGTTTTTCTCCCTTCGATATGTCATGCACACCCCTTTACACACCCAATATGCAGCCCCTTTTAGAGCCACTATAGCTGCTATTTGTCACAACAGAGCTGTGAGGAGTGCGAAGCACCCAGGAGAATGAGGATGAGCTTGACTCTTTCTTTTTTAAGTCTGTTCTAAAGGACATTTTCTTGTAGATCGCTGTGCTCCTCTCTTGTATGGTGTTGTCTCATCTTCCTCCCCCTCTCACCAGCTGTTGGGTTATTTATATCGCTGCTTGCTGATGTAAATAGGCTGGTAATTAGAGGCAGGAGGACTGCTGAAAAGACACTCCAGCAGCAGGCAGACCGTGTGAGGGACATACCCACAATGCTCCTCTCTCTCTCTCTTTCTCTTTTCCCTACAATCTCTCCACCCTCCTTTATTTCCCTGTCTCCCCGCCCTTCTGCCTTCTCTCACTTCCTAGCTATCCCCCCCCCCACTCCCTTCCTCCCTTTCTCCCTCCCTCCCTCTCTTCCCCCTATTCCCAGGCAGGCCCAGGAACAAGTAGGAGATAAAGCAGAACTTGACTTCACTGAATTATTGAAGGGGTTTTTACAAGAGCAACAGCCCGCTATCTGACCTCATAAAGGCATTACAAGGGACTGACAGAGGCAGCTAGCAGCCAGGGGAGAGGCTCAGGGCTCGGCAGGAAAATAAAACGATTACAGAACAGGAAGTCAGAGCTAATATTGTTTTTTTTTTGTCTGAAAAAAAAATATCTTAACACAGACTCATATCTGAATATCTGCTTTTTATAAACAATTCCTTGTCTAAGCAATTCTTGTTTAAAATGGTATGCCTGCTGTGTATGTCTGTGTTCTCTGGGTAAATGCAAGTACAGCTGAACAGGGATTATTTTACGCAATTATTGTAATTATGCAATGTTACTGAGTCTGATAAACAAATATGAACTGCTGTAGCTGAAAGAGAGACAGTGGGATGAAGATGTGTTTGGATATGTTTTCACACACACACACACACACACACATACACACACACACACACACAAACACACACACACACACACACACACACACACACACACACACACACACACACACACACACACACACACACACACACACACACACACACACACACACACACACACACACAAACACACACACACACAAGAACTCATCTTCCTGTCTCCCTGCTGTGACAGGGAATTGTGAGTGGGAAAGGCAGACATGTTTTTTTTTTTCTTCCTCTTTACCCTGGGAGTTCCCCCACCCCAGGTGAGTCCCATTGCTTCATGCAAATCTCCAACTTTCCAAAGCTTGTAAACTTTATCTAATTAACCGCGAGCGGGCCCTCCCTCGTCTGACTCTTTGGCAGGTTGCATCTCTCTAATTTATGAAAACCGAATCTGAAATATGCAGATGTCTTTTGTTTGAAGCAGATGTTTCGGCCTGCTTGCCAGGATTTCAATCAGGCGTCTCGCGGGGACGCCTATGTGCCGTACCCGTCCAAAGGGGTTGTTTGAAGTCTGACAGGGACAAGGCGACCACCGTCACTGCCCTGCCTGCTCGGGGGTGGGGTGGGGTGGGGGAGTGGGGGGGTGAGCAACAAACGCTGCTTTTAAGGAACAGAGAGCTGATAACTCTGAGGGATTAGCCCAGTGGTAAACACTCAGAGACCCCCTGCAAGTGAATGCTTGTTATAGAGCTCTCCAGAAACACGGCACATTTCTTGAACTGCATCTAAGCCCATATTTGCACTGTATCAATTTATCTATGAAAAAAAAACCGATATGATGTAACTAGCGATTTGTAACGCTAACATTAGGGAGACTGATGTGAGTGGTCTTGAGCTGAGGTCAGCATTAGACACAGCACTCTCCAGATAGGCCTCACGGCGTACTTGTTCCCCGGTCAATTATTGGATTGGATTTCACTCGGGCCTAGTGTTATAGCAAATTTCTTTGACCTGGCTTTTTGTTTGGATTAAGAGTGTCAGAGTGCTGTGGGGAGCAGACCGCAAGGTATCAAGCTGTGGAAATGGAAACAGCATGTTCCACCTTATTTGTTTTTACGACTGCGGTGGATGTATCAAAATGCGCTCCACAGGACCTCTCAGTTTTTTTGGCAACTGAAAGATTTTTTTTTGTGCTGTTTTCAAAAAATGTCTCACATTTAGCGGTGCTCAGGACTGACACAGGGTATTTGCATCAAACCCATGCTAACAGAAACACTGTGAGCTCTGTTCATCCTTTATTCATGGCACTCATTAAATGGCGGGAACAAAAACAGGGTAATTATCATTTATCTTGATATATTATTTACAAGGTCTCACTCTCTTGGCTGGGGACCCAGGGACCTTAGGGGCTGTGTCGGGTCTGTGACGGGGTTCAACCCGATGGGATTTAACAGACGCCTGGGTTTACCAATGAATGTATTCTCACCCCTATGTGATGAACTATTGCTACCGTTTGTTTAACTTCAGCATTTAACTGTTCCAGTCCTTATTTAGATAAGACTATAGACAGAAAAGAATACACTGGGTAACATTCCAATTTCCAGTTAACCCGAAGATGTGACTTCCATTAATAATGTCTTGTGAAAAAGTAACCTATTTCCTGGTGCAAAAATGCTTTTTATTGTGATGCCATGCTATTGTTCACAGTTCCCATGACTCTTAAAAGGGTGTCATAAGTTGACAAGTGATTGTATTGGTGTGAGTTCTCATTCTGCACAACGCATGCCAAGAATAAAGTTCTTCTAATGCCCAGTACTTTATTTCATCACTCAGACAAGGTATATTTCATCATCCTTGCCATCTATATCATTATCAAATTGATTTCAGATTCCTTTCTTCTTAGCTCCATCAACCTCACAACCTAATTATATTATCTATAAGGTTTTCTGTCATAACTCTGTCACTTGCATAGTGCGGCAATTAACTTTTTCCAATATTGTTTTCGCTCCCCTCTACGTCCTAACTTGTAAGCAGCTGTCGTCCACATTTATTTTTCCACTGTGGGAAGGTTAAGTCTTTCTTTCTCTCTCTTTCCTTCTCTCCCTCGCTCTCTTTCTCGCTCTGCCCATTCCTCCTCCTTCTCCTTTTGTGAATCCTTGACAGATGCCTAATTGAATGATGAATGTCCCTTTATTACTCTGTAATTGAACTGCCAGGCTTTTGATTGGTGCGAGGAGGATGAGCCAGGCAGTGCTGGTTGCTGAGTCCTCCTAGCTGGCCGCCCCTGGCCCATTCCCCATCTGTCTCCCTTCCCAGCAGCCCCTCTTCTCACCTCAGACACATACACAAGCCAGTCTCTGTGTGTGTGTGTGTGTGTGGGGGTCACCGTTTGTGAATCATAATAAATTATGCAAATGAAGCATTATGCTGACAATGAGAATATCGTTTTATAGTCCAAGACTTGGCCGTTTGGTCGTAGCTGTCGTCTACATTTTTCTTCTATTCACCTCCTTGTTTTCTTTCCCTCTACTCCTCTCTCCCTCTCTCTCCCTCTCTCTCTCTCTCTCTCCCTCTCTGTATCTTCCTCTCTCTCTCTCGTGATCCTCCGCAGGCAGATGCAGACGTGGTGGTGTCTTGATCCCGGAGCCTCTCCGCGGTGTGCTGGCCTGGCCTGACAGGGCCGCGATGAAGATTAATGACCCCGTGTTGACTGACAGCGTCGGGAATTGAAGGGCAGAGGGGGTCATTTATCATGCCCTGACAGGTGCCATTCAGACCGCACCATCCCTGAAGAACAGGATGCCTCCTCCTTGCTTTTCTCCTCCATTCACTCCCTCCCTCCCCTCCTTTCCCCTCCCTCTTCCTCTCCCTCTCTCTCACTCTCTCTCTTCCTCTCTTAAACGCTGGTTAAACAGTGAGCTTAATAAATGCATTGAGAATTAAAACTCTTTGGAGCGAAGGCCTGACAGATGAAAATAAGAAAATCAATTGTACAGCCCCGTCAGGCCTCAGAGCTCCATCAGTGCACGACTCTCTGCTTTAATTTGGCCGAGGGGTGGATGTGTGTGTGTGTGTGTGTGTGTGTGTGTGTGTGTGTGTGTGTATGTGTGTGTATGTGTGTGGAGGGGTGGGCGGGTGGTTGCAGTGGTGCTGGTGATTAGGTTCATGTAGGAAGACTTTACAAGCATCATCCATTATAATTTACCAATAATGCCAGCTCCAAGGATCATTACTGGTCATGCATTAATGATTGATTCTTCAATCTGGGCTGAAATTCCTTCTAGGTTTCTCCACTCTGGTGTGGGGGGCTGCGTGGGCATTCACAGGAAGTGCTCAACAGCTTTTAAAACGTTTCACCCCCCCCCCCCCCCCCACCGTTCTGCTCGTGAGCACCACATCCCAGGCGTCGGAGATCTTTGAGCTGAGCCGCTGAGCTTTGTCTCGTTTTCGCTCATTTGCTTTTTGTTTCTCTGTGATGTTTCACAGTGAGAAATATACACCCCAGGCAACAAACACACACTCATGTAATTGTTTGAACAGAAGATTTAAAAAAAAAAATGTGCTCTGCTTTAATTTAGCAAATGGTACAACTTATTTGCCCCCTATTGTTTTATGAGAGGTTGCACAGCATGCTTGCTTGAAGATTGCAATGAAATGTCGCTGCTGTATTTGTGGATGTCATCAGTATTTCTATCATGACAGAATGCAATGAAAATGTAAAGTTGTATGTAATCACTTTATGAATTACTAAATGATGGAATGAGCATGTCACTGATTTCAGACGAATGTGCGGCTGCAGCTGATCCGATCACTAAGTGTGTTTTTATTCCGCCCGTAAAGACACTAGATGGCTGTTTGAATGCACTTGTTGTTTTAAGTCTCTATCCAGGGCGGCCATAGGTCTTGTGGCACAACCCAGAGATTCCATTGAGAGCATGTACAGTAATTGAATCAATACTCAATTAGAGAAGAACACAAAGCAGAGACATAAACCACCCAGTGACCATCAGGCCTCTCTCTTTATTACTCCCCTGCTTTCTCTTTTCTTATTTATCTCTCTACTGTATGTGTGCTTTTACACATGGAGGCTCCCGCACTTTGACTTTATAGTGTGTGATTTGGGCTGGCCTTAATAAACCCTGCTTCGGACAGTTTGATCCTAGCTGTAGACCTGTTCCTGAAGTCGGAACGTTCTTTGAGGCCACAGACGTGAAAGAGAACCCTGTGGGTCTTTTTGACCTGTTCTAAAATGCCCCCACAATTCACTCTGGTATTATTTTACCTCCCCACACAGCTTTTATTAACTAATGGAGCTTAATAATTCATGAACGATTAATGGAATCTTGGGCATGTAATTAGCATTGTGTTTGAGAAATATGGGTATGTATCTTCATTAACTATCTGTGTGAGTTCTTTAATCTTAATTACGGCGCTCCCTGTGTCATTTTTCACTTTCCTATTATGCTACTCCCTCCTCTTCTCTTTTTTTTGTTTCCCGGTAGCTCTGTGTGTTACGCAAATGACAAGAATGAAGAAATATGCGCATTACAGATGCCGTGGCAGTTGGGCTTAAAATGCCTTTTGAAGAGGTAGAAAATGGCTCCGGAGCCACACACTAAAATTGTTTCCCCCCTCTTCCTCCACACTGCAGCACTTAACATGATTGAGAGACAGCCCACAACTCTTTTTTTTTTCGGTCTAATATAAATAAATTGTATAATGATGCAATAAAACCCACTTCCATTATTTCAGCGGGGACACAGGATTAATTATCGACGGCAGCGGCAGCAGCAGCATTGATTGAAGGATCCAGCTGAGGTATTTAGAGCAAAGCCCAAGACTGCATTAAAGAGACATGGAGCTGTTGCTGCTCAGAGATGTTTTGTTGTTGTGTGTGTGTGTGTTTGTGAGTGTGTGTGTGTGTGTGTGTGTGTGTGTGTGTGTGTGTGTGTGTGTGTGTACGGAAAATGGTGAGCGAAATGAAAGGTAAAGCTGAGGGTTTGTTTGCAGATATTCCACAGAGGTAAATATGGAATGTGTCGTTAAACTGTGAATCCGTTTCACAAGGTGAGGAGTAAAAGGAATCTGTTGGGCAAATAGAGTGACCCACGCCCCCTCAGGCAGTGGTGCCGCCATGTCCTCTGAATGTGTCCCATCTACGCCAGGGAAGTGTATTGCTTATGAGTATTTTAACACCAGGGCCTCAATTTGGGTAAAATATACGAAAAACTTTGTAGAGAATTTGTACAGCAATATAAATTTGCCAAATAGCTCATGATGATATTATATGTGGCTGATAAATTAGCTGCAAGGTTCCGGGGTGTTAGATGATGACAGTAGCTGTCTCCCCTGTCCGTTATGGTGTCGTTCCTCGTGGCTTTATCACCGACGCCATCGACGGCACAGTGGCGGCTTCCCCCGTCAGCCTGAAGGGCGAGTGTGTCATCATAATGGCGACATCGCTCTTTATTCCGGCGATTCATTGGCCCTCTTTTTCCAGTTGTATTATCTTAATTGTGCTGGCAAGTGTGTTCAGTGGTTATATTATCAATTTATTGCCCCCCTTGCCACCCCATTAATCCTGCAGTTAAAATACTGTAACCACTGACTCTGTCTGTATGTGTGGCATAAACCTGTCCCGCTCTTGCCACTGGCTGGCTAAATATGGCTCTCTTTGGTGGGGGTGTGTGTCCCCCCTAACCCCCCCCCCCCCCCCCCCCCCCCCCTTCTCTTCCCTTTCTTTGTTGGCCGTGTGAATCTTAACTGCCCCCTCCTGCCAATCGTCTTTCTGTCGGATTTACGTCACGGCATCATATAGACCTTAAATCTTTTATTGCCGACTGTTTCCTTGAGTGTCAGGTCAAGCAGCCACTACATAACTGAGTTGGTTTAATGAATCTTGAGTTGGGATGGGATGGCACCTTCTGTGCTCTTCCCGCGACCTCCTCGGGACGAAGGCATCAAATGAGTCACCAGCTTTATTGTGAAAATAAAAGCTGCCCTTTATAAAACAGCGTCTACCTTTAAATAAACGTCTTGTTGATGGCATGCGCGCGAGAGGGCCAAGATGTTTTAGCGTTATCTGCTTCATCATTAAAAGTAAAAAAAGCCTAAATGACTTCAACAGTCACATGAATGGATGCCCATGACCTGATATGCAACGCAGCTGATGTGATTGCTTTCTGTTGGGTGATTTAAGGGAAGTCTGTAGCCTGATCTGCATTCGGGTCACATGAAGACGTCAGAGGTTTAGTGGCTCTGCTGATGCCCAGGGTCTGTTTACGAGGGGGGGCGGGGGGGGGGGGGGGAGGCGGTGGTGTTAGAAGTGGAAATTTGGAATTCCGTGCGACGTGGGAGTGGGGCTAATGGGTTGCAGGTGATGTCATATGTCAGGGGTCAGAGTTGAAAGGTTTAATGACCCGATCCAGTTTCATCCCGCTCCAGCCCCTCTTCGCCGTGACCCACGCACCGCACGGATGCCCCGCACAGACACCTGCTCCACTGCTGAACCCTCTCACCCAGCTCGACGGCCAATAAAATGCAGCCAAATAACTGTAGTGATGTCATATCATCTAATATACAGGCATGTGGGGATGACCTTGCGTACCATTTTTAAAGATGTCTGCTGTTTAACTTTGGGGGGTAGGTATCGTTTCGTCCCTATATAAAACCATCCTGCGCTATCCAATAAGGAGAACGCGAGACCTTTGATGAAAACAAATGCGTCTGCATACGTATTGGAGGTGTGATAAAATGACGCATTAAAATGTTTCAACAGTCGTCGCTGGCTGCCAGCATAAATTGGAGAGTCTACTTGTTTGAAATGGCAACCTTTTCAGCCTTGCCCCTAATGCTTTAATGTTTCTTCTTTTAATGTTAATGCCCCTGTCATTATCCCTAATTGAATTTGAGAGCCAAGAAAACCAGCAATATTCCCTCCTAAAGGTCCATGATATGGCCTTATGGCGCTTCTCTGATTGCTTTTGGGGCGCCATGGCTGTGCCAGATCTCGGTGTGTGTGTGTGTGTGAGTGTGTGTGAGTGTTTGTGTCTGTGTGTGTGTGTGTGTGTGTTTGTGTGTGTGTGTGTGTGTATGTGTGTGTGTGTGTGTGTGTGTGTGTGTGTATGCGCATGTGTGTGTGTGTGTGTGTGTTTTCTTCATCTCACCATCAAGGCTGCCTCTTGTGGAAAATCTCACACACAATAATTGCCTGACCTTTACGGCGGCGGGATTGTCTCATTAAGGCTGATGGATAATGATGGTGCCTCTGCCGAACGTGAACTTCAGTGATAATGAAACAACAGGGCAGCAGCACGCCGCTCCATCTGGGGCTGCCGGCGGTGCGGTGTGATGGGGGTGGGGGGGGTGGGGGGGTGCAGGGGTGCTGGGGTGCTGGAGTGGGGGTATCGATGGCAGGGCTCCCCCGCATCCTCACTGACACCCCACCTCTCCTTGCTCCCTGGAGCTGTAGCATGGCCTCCATCACCCCATCCACACACACACACACACACACACACACACACACACACACACACACACACACACACACACACACACACACACACACACACACACACACACACACACACACACACACACACACACACACATGCTGCAATCCCATCACCCTCTCCCAGTTCAATACTGGACTGATCTCCAGTCTCTGCTGAGGTGAGGTAATCAGTGGCGGAGTGGCTTGGGGAATGGTGTCTGGTAGCCCCGGCATTAACTTTAATCTGGGGCCTGGATGCTGGCCTGCAGTTCAGCTCGGGCCTCTGGAAGCACATAAGGTGTCTGTATTAGCTCAGTTGCTGTGTCTGTGTGTCTGTGAGTGTGTGTATGTTTGTGTGTGTGTGCATGTGTGTGCGTGTGTGTGTGTGTGCTTGTGTCTGTATGTCTGTGAGTATGTGTATGTTTGTGTGTGTGTGCATGTGTGTGCGTGTGTGTGTGTGTGTGTGCTTGTGCCTGTGTGTATGTGTATGTGTGGTTGTGCGCGTGCGGTGTGTGTGTGGGTTGGTTGGTTGGTGGTGGTGGGGGTGGAGGTGGTGCGGCGGCGGTGGTGATGGTGGAGGGGTATATGACAGAGGGACGAGGGGGCAGACGCCTCCGCCCTGCTGTATGAAAAGCCAGCAGGGGGTGCTGACACTCTGGCAACCATGTGTGCCTCCGAACCCACCCCTCCCTCTCCAAATATCCTTCACTCTCTCTCTCTCTCTCACACACACACACACACACACTCTCTCTATATATTTCATCATGCTTCACGCGGCTTCTCCTTGATGTTGATGTTTGTGTGTGTGTGTGTGTGTGTTTGTGTGTGTGTGTGTGTGTGTGTGTGTGTGTGTGTGTGTGTGTGTGTGTGTGTGTGTGTGTGTGACTGTGTGGGTGGAATGAACATGTGAGTGGAGAATCTCCCATTTCAGGTGAAATTATAAATATTACAATAAACACACAACCCAAAGACTAATTCAGAGCTGTAAAACTGACCACATTCTCTGCATAGTTTTCAATCGCAATTCTCTGCATATGATCCTGTTGTTTCCCTTACATGTCTCCTCCAGACACTAAACTGAACTGCCGGCTTTCGGCTCTCTTCTTATAGCTTCATGCAATGTGTGTATCACACAGACATTCCTTTTACAGTCTAGGTTCCCAAAGGGTTCTTTCGCTTGCTTTGTTAATCCGTGATTAACACTGCATTCAATTAACACAGAATAGCTAAATAATGAATTATAATACATTTCAAAGAAAATGTGTGTCTCTTTTTGTACTATTAATTAAATACAACATTTATTTCCTATTGATCTACAAGATAATCAGTAAAATATGTATGTACTTCATCAGATTGTTGTTATGAAATTTTTTAAAGAAAGGTGGCAAACATGTGTACAGAAACATATGTCCACCTCTTTTGTGTCTCGTGTAACTTCAGCTTTAGTTTCTAAAGTGTTATACTTGAGACGTGTCAGAGGTATGCTGCAGCAGGGTCTGAGGCAGTTGGCGATGGCTGCAGATTATGTAGCTGGCTTAGACCGTGGCTCAGGGAGGGAGTAGAGAGGAGAGCAGAGAGGAGGAGAGGAGAGGAGAGGAGAGGGAGGTGGTGGTGGTGGTGGTGGTGCTGGGCGTCTGGGCTGGATCAGGCCTGCCATACTGCAGCCCTCAGGCCCCAGGCCCCAGCACGCCCCAGGGAGGGGTCAGAAGTTCAGCTCCCTCGTCTGCTGTTCACACAGGAACACCAGCCTATGGGCCTCCCCTCTTTACACACACACATACACACACACACACACACACACACACACACACACACACATGGTCTACCTCCCTCACTCTCTCTCTCTCTCTCACACACACACACACACACACACACACACACACACACATACAATCTCACTCTCATAAACACTTCTCACACACTCTCTCACACACACATACACACACACACACACACTGCCAGAGTGGGGGACAAAACACAGCAGGGACCTGAGTAGAATTTGCAATCTAAAAGGCTCATACAGTACGGTACGGTAGGGGCCCATCTGAGGAAGTTTGGTTAGGGCGCTTTGGGCCAGAGGTCGCTGCCTTGAAAGAAAATAGTATGAAGTAATTTAAAACATAACTCAACTAACTGTGTACTGGTCATTCATTTTATAAAGAGGACATATTTTCCATTTAAAAAAAAAAAACTCATATGGGAACACATACAGAAGTAAGTGTTAAGCTCACTGAAACATGTTTAAAAATAGAGCTTGCATATCTATTGAATTATTAAAGATATCACTAATACAAATGAATAAAGAGTTTCAAAGGCTTGAATACATTTACAGTATTTGATCATCAGTAATTCATTTAAATCAGGTACCATAACAATGCATAACATGCAGTCAGTCACAAGGCAGATAATAGTCAGATAATTCCTCTTTAATATCAGTGACTATCCAGGTAAGACCATGTGTGTGTGTGTGTGTCTATGTATGTATGTATGTATGCATGTGTGTGTGTGTGTGTGTGTGTGTGTGTGTGGGTGTGTGGGTGTGTTGGCGTCAGCCTCCAAGTGTTGATGATGTGTGAGTGACCTGCCCCCCACCCAGCCCTAGTAGTACCTGTCGGGGGGGGGGGGGGGAATGTGCTCTCAGTCCAAACACAAGGAACTCGAGGAGAAAAAGAGAGAGAGAGGGAGAGAGAGAGAGCGAGAGAGAGATAGAGAGAGAGACTGCTGGTCCCGTTTGCATAGCAGATCATTTCCAATTCATTTCAACATGCCCATACGCATACATCACCGCGCTCCTGTCACTGCCGTTCCCAAATACCTCTCGCTCCCGCGAGGTCACGATGTAAAACATATCAAGCCCCGTGTATATGTGCTCAACTCCTCCGGAGATGACAGAGCGGGCGGAAATGCCACAAAGCCGGGCCTTTCAAACGGTTTCTTTTCACCTTACACACAGCTCCCACAGGCCTGGTGTGTGTGTGTGTGTGCGTGAGCCGAGTTTTATTTAGTTCCCCCCCCCCCCCAATTCCTATTTTTGAGCATAAAGGGATTCTTAGAGGCCACATCTCCATTTTGGAGAGCCCTTGTCAGAGAAGCTGGACGCAGCCTCTGTCATGCGCCATTTGTTTACCAAACGCCTCCATGCTCTCACATATATCTAAACAAATAAACAGCCACCCTCAAAACATTTGGCACCTCTGAAATGGACGGGGCGGAAGGCCTCTGTTTGGGGTCTTGCCTATTTCAGGTCAAGTGAGACACCCTGAGCTTGATAGAGTAAACACACAAGAGCAAACAGCATGCAACCCACTGTTTGTTTTGCTGGAGACATTCTGCTGGTTATGCCCAGGACTTCTAACAAACGTTCCTTCTCTCTCTCTCTCTCTCTCTCTCTCTCTCTCTGCCTCTGTCTCTGTCTCTCTCTCACTCACACACAGACACACACATACACACACACTCACTCCATCTTTCTCTCTCTGTCTGACTCTGTATCTATTTATCTTTTTCTCTATTTCTCTCCATGTTACTGTCATCGGGCCCATGTGGTCTAGGGTAGCCATCTTGCCCCCTCTCCCTCCATGCGTTCCCACGGGCTGGGCTGATTTCAGCCCAACAAGGCTGTCTTTCTCCAGGCCTTGGACCTCCAGACAGGCCCTGGAGAGGAGGAGCAGGCATGCTTAGCCGGCCCAAAGTGGGTATAGCATGTCATACAGTAGCAATCAGCAAAAAGTGCCGTTTATAATTTATTTACCTAGCTATTTATCTACCAAGTAGTCGCTGTTATGATGCGAGTGGACCAATGAACTGAATACATAAAAAAGACCAGGTCAAGAATGTGATGACAGTGCAGGCAAATTGTGTGAAAAGTCTGTAATCTGGGTCTGCTGAGCTTGAAGTTGTGGCTGTTTTTTAAAGGTGGGTCACTGGCAGTGCAGTGGAGTGCATGAGCCCATAAGTCATCTTTATGTGTCTTTCTCCGCTGAGTTACTGAGAAGTTCATTATTCTACGCTCTTCTGAAGGGACTTTAAATAGCATGAGGAAAACCCGAAACAGAGGTGGAAAAACAAGAGGAAAACGCTGGTGACAGACAAACTGACCCGCAGAACTTTCCCAGCTGATTCAAAACATCTACATGAGTAATGTGGCCATTTGGAATCTGCGCCTCGCTGCTCTGGTGCTCGTGGCCTGTAACTGTTTTTGTCAGTTGACACGGATCTCTCCGGCACTGGTGTGTGTGTGTGGCCAAAAAGCGGATGGTGGAAATCAGGCTGGACAGAAGGTATTTATTTATTTATATTTGTATATTTATGCTTTTATTTATTATTAACTGTCTCACATGGTCGCACCTTCCAAGATCTTGTCTCGCACCACAACTTTTTTGAAGCTGTTTGTTTGGGCCTCACCTTGTTTGTTTGTTTTGCTGTTGAGAGCATAAAAGGCTCACAGCGATCTCTTACAAATGCTCCCTTTCAGATTCGCATACCAGTGGCATCTAGCCAATGATAGATATGCATAATATTTCACCGGGAGACCCTGCAAATAGAATACCCTGCTGTGCTAAAGAAAACAATGTGTTTCTGAGCACTAAAATATAATCCATCACTGTGCCGTCAGAGCAGAGAAGAAAGAGGGGAAAGTGGAGGGGGGAGAGAAGAAAAAACACCTACCTGTTTTTCACATCAGAGGGAGAGAGAGAGAGAGAGAGAAAAAGAGAGGGGGGGGGGGGGGGGGGAGAGAAGAAGAAAAATGACAAGTCTTGGCTTCCAGAGCCTGGTCTGGGCTTTCAAGCGTGATCCATGAGTCAGAGACTAGATCCCCTAATCAAAGACTCTCTCTCCCTCTTTCTCTCTTTCTCTCTCTCCCTCTATCTCTCTCTCTCTCTCTCAGCCCTCTCCACGCAAACCCAAAGCTCTTCCGGCCACAGCGACACTCCCTCAACACATCTCACAGAAAAAGACAATCCATCAGTGTCCACTTGGATGTGGAAAGGACGACATTATGTGGGATTAATTGTGTTTTCCTAAATCCGGGGGGTGAGAAAGCATGCCGGGGGGCTTCCAATGGGAATGGGAGCTCTTAATGAGCGGAACATGCATGTCTGCTCCTCAGACGCTTTGCTGGAAGTCTCTGCTGGACCCTGCTGACCTGAGCGAAGGAGTTCAGGCGTACCGGGCCTTCAACATTCTCTGCGTTTCATTTAATCGCCTGTTTTTCTTTGCGAAATCTTTCCAGCTTTGGTGTAGTCTCGGGTCTTTCATCTTGTGCTCTCTCAAATTAATTTGGAACAGCCTTTTTTAACAGCCTCGATGATGGGCTGAAAACAGAAGCGCCGTGGTGCAGTTTGGTGCGGCAGTGGAGTGCGGCTGACCTTGGCCGTAGCCGTAGCCTTCACCGGACTGAGCTGAGCTGGTCCGCACAGAGCGGAGCGGAGTGGCGGCTCCCCCCCCCTCATGGCCCATTTACTTCCAGCGTTACGTCTTCCCCGCGTCACCCAGGAGTGTCGTTAAAGCGTCTGAGAGCGCGGAGAGAGACGGAGAAACGCAGCCTGGCGGAGCATCGGTGACGGCTGTTCCCTCTCTGCCAGACGCCCCCCTGGCCCTCTTCCCCCCTCTCTCCAGACGAAGACGCTGACAGCGCTGGCCGGACCCAGGCCAAGCACGGGGCTCTGGTTCTGCTTCTGGCCCACCTCTCCGCCAGCAGACAGGTGCCTGGACGAGGATGAAGACGGCTCACTGGACCACATGGTCCTCGGAGACGGTGTAGGCCCAAGGTCCAGCCCCACCCCGGCGCCATCGTCTGCTCACCAGGCGCAGGACACATTTATTATCTCCCCTGCCTGACAGCCAGAAGACCCCCCCATTGGCTCTGGGTTCAGCACAGCACCTTACATTATGCTAAATGGAGGTTTTTACACAGCTTCAACCTGGAGTGGCTAGGCTGGGGGGGGGGTTGATGCAAAGACACCCGAGTCATCGCTAATGATAACAAATCTATTAATGTTGAATGATAGCCTCATTAAAAGGTTCAAATATAAGTCTAAGCTTATGTGTTAATGACATGTTAATGATTCTGTCAATTATTACTATGGGGTAATGACACCTACAGGAACGGCATTTCGTAACGAAAGTCAAACTTCATATTCTGTACCCCCCCACCACCACCACCACCACACACACACACACACACACACACACACACACACACACACACACACACACACACACACACACACACACACACCCTGGAAAGTGAAAGCATTAGAGGCACTTGGGGGAAGTGTGATGAAAACCCCCTGTGCCCAGAGACAGAGTACTAAAATGTCAAGAGTGCAACTTCACTGTTAACACACCAGGTTAAGTGTCATTATTTCCTTGATTGATGACCTTAATGATTTCACTGCAAATGACCAAGCATTACTATCAGTTGAGATCATTCTCACTAACCATAGCACTGGTCAACTAATTTCCATTGTGTCAGACCCTGCAATTTTTCAAAAATGTTAATTATTCATTATTTTAATCAAATCATTTTTTTTATCTAATGACTCAATTTATTTTGCACCAGCCTTTGTACCTCTTGGGTAACTCAACAGAAGATCTTTTTTAGTCTTTTGTAGGCCTATGTGCAAAGCTAAAGTCTGGCTTTTTCTACACTTTCTTCATGGCTTCCAGACAGTAACAGGCAGCTGTTTTGAAATAATGGTTGAACAGCTTGAGGAGCTGATTGTTGTGAGGTAAACTCCAGCCACTGTCTCTCTCTCTCTCTCTCTCTCTCTCTCTCTCTCTCTCCTGCTTGGAAATATCTCACCGGTTCAGTTAACATGGCCCTAACTGTGCCTTTGGGAAGAACAGGGCCAGAGGATCAGGTTGTACAGGAGGTCACGGAGAACACGGAGATCTCTCCTCTCTCTCTCTCTCTCTCTCTCTCTCTCTCTCTCTCTCTCTCTCTCTCTCTCTCTCTCTCTATCTCTTTCTCTTGCTCTCTCTCTCTCCTTCTGTCTCTCTCTCTTTTTCTCTTTTTCTCTCCTTCTGTGACACTCCCTCCCCCCCACCCATACATCAGCAGGCTCACTGAAGAGCGCACATCACCACCGGTCTGAGATTCCAGAGCCCTGTCTCTCCTCTCCCTGCAGCCCTACTGACCCCAGTTGGAGCTTAACGCAGAGGGAGGCATACAGCCGTGACGGCCCTGACTCTGAGATCCCCCACTACAGCGCCAGTGAGTAATGGAAAGGAGGCACCCATAGGCGGGCATAATGTATGATGGAGCCTCATCGCACAAGGGACACGCTGTGTTTTACTTCCTTTCACATGAATAATAAATAGTTCAGCTTTCCAAAACTCATCAATTTTCTATTTATGTTACACATTCTGGTAAAAATTACATTAATATACTAAGCTGTCTTTCATTCTTCCTAAACAGATTGTTCAGGTATTCTTATTATATAAACTGTTTACATTTTTTCCCTTAGGGTAATGAACCAAGTGAATTGTGAACAATTGTATATTAAAGGCATGGGTAAAGTGGTTCATGAGGTCAGGTCTTGTCATACAGCCTAGGTTTGGCCTGTGATCACTTAAGTTGAGTTTATGCTCACCGGCGGGCACCAAAACTGACGTCACAGTTTGGGCTGGTTGCAAACTTCCCAATGTCTGTAACCTGGTGCAAGTAGCGTGGCTGGTCCAATCACATCATGGACGCCTTCTTAAGATGAACGAATGCTTGTTTTGATAACTTGTATTATAACTTGTTAGTGGGTCATTCCCTGTTCTCTGGAACACACCTGCTGTAGTTGTTTTGATTGTGTATGAAGTTATTCTTTTGTTTGATGTATTTGGTGAGCAATGCTGGAGAGCTAGTTTGTGTGGTTTTCTACCGTTTTGCCCGATGACGACTTGAGGGTCAAAACTTTGTTGAGAGTGTCTGTTGCTACCATGACAACTTACCTAGTTACTGAGTTACCTAGGTAACAGGTTAGTTTTGCTGGTGAATAGCAACAAACACCAACCGGGAACTTTAATTCAGCACATAACCAGTTCTTATTGCCTCTTACAGCGGTTAAGATGGTATTTTTTTAACATATTCTTTAGGAGAAGGGTTCCTCTAGTCAAACGTGCCTCTAGTGCAAGTAGAAAAGGTTATGGCGCTGTGTTGACTTCACAGCGTGCGTAATAACAAGCAGAACCCAGACTTTAGACTGACATCCTGGCACTTGTTCTCCCAGGTCCATGTGTCTTCCCCATCTCTCTCTCTCCACACACACACATACACACACACACACACACACACACACACACACACGCACACGCTCCCCCACCACCACATCTCGATGTGAAATTAGAGCTAATGCAGCGCGACAATCTGACAGGACACAGGGAGAGGGGCCACTCCATCTGCTTTCAATTTCATTTGGTGGAGGGGTTAGAGAGGGGTGCTGGGCTGGGAAGGTTGGCAGAGAAGTGTCAGGGCTGTTAGATGAATGTGTGAGTGTGTTTGTGTGTGTGTGTGTGTGTGTGTGTGTGTGTGTGTGTGTGTGTGTGTGTGTGTGTGTGTGTGTGTGTGTGTGTGTGTGTGTGTGTGTGTGTGTGTGTGTGTGTGTGTGGGGGAGTCTATGTGGGGGGGGGCTGTTATTCTCAAACGGGCTGCCACCCCATCCTTCTTGGTAAGTTGTGCCGTTTCCTGGGCTTTCACATGAACCCCGGTCTGCTGGGATGATCGCTGACTGATCAAAGTTCAGCTCAAACATGTTAAAGACCTGGAGGGGCAAGAGAGGTGCCGCTTTAGCCCATTTAGGCCATTAGAAAATGGGCTCGCCGGGTTCAGGGGGTTACTGGATCTGAAGAGCTCAGAAACAGGGAACATCTTATTGTAGTTTACTCTTGTCAGGCGATGGAAAAAATGAGAAGGCCATTACCTATCCAGGCCTGTTAAAAGCAATTTTCTTAATTATGAGACGGGGTGAAAACGTTGGCCCAGAAAGTGTCAAACCCCTGGAAACCCCAGAAACATCAACTCTTTCACCAGCGTTACACAGCAGATTGCCTTTTTTTGAGCATCAAGTGTCTTATGTACAGACCGTTACTTTCCCATCATCCCAAAATGGAGTCTCTAGATAAAAAAATCAATGGATGGATGGTGCATGTACACCAGCCTTCGGTAATCTTCAGCACTAGGCTTCTTCTATGTCTTCAGTTTGTGTGGAGATATTTCGATTTCTTTTTTTCTTGAATTCTGTTTTGCTAACTGCAGCAGACGAGACAGCTCCTCAGAGATCTGAGAATGTGTCTCCCCCCACTCCCATATGGCAGAGGGAGGATGGAGCGTCGTAGAGGGAACACACAGCTCGGGCGCCATCCATCACCCATGGCTTGTTTTCCCTCTCTACATCTCCTCCGACTTTGTATGTATCGTGTTCATGAACTCCTTTCTCTCTCCCTCTCTCTGTCTCTCTCTCTCTCTCTTTCTGTGTCTGTCTTTCTCTCCTTCTGTGCTCCTCTCTTCATCTCTTGTATCATTAGATGTGGGAAGTATTTCAGAGCTCTCCGGAAGAAATCAGTTTCTGTCATCTCTGACTGATGTGGCCTTTAACTGCTGGGCTGCTGTTGAGTGGGGCAATGCAAAAGGCCGCCCAGTATGTTCACTGTCCATCTCTGCCCCTCTCTCTCCCTCTCTCTCCCTCCCTCTCTCTCCCTCCCTATTTCTCTACCTCCCACTCTCTCTTCCCTCTCTCTTCCTCCCTCCCTCTCTCTCTGTCTCTCTCTCTCTCTCTCCCCTTGGCCATTTTCATTGAGGGTTACCGGGTCAATAAAACCCTCTGACCTTGTCCAATCATAAACTAGTCAGTATGGCGGAGCAGCGATTGATTAAGTTCATAACTCGATTTAGGCGGTATGGAGCAACGGTGATAAAAATTGGAATGCATATAAATCTAATGTGGGGACAATATCCCAGAAAATCAAAATGTAGAGGAGGAGTTTTTCATTGTAAGTGTTTTCATCATGTAGAGTACACAGCAGTATTTCAAAGTCAAGCCACTTGGTTTTGAATGCAGTTGCTTTCAAATCACCTCTTCGTTTTCTTTTTGGAGCACCACACGTTAGTATTTAGAAACAAACTTTCCTATAACTTTAACTCTAACTAGTCACAAGTCACAAGTCTTTTATTGTCAGATGCACAAAACGACACAGGGTCAGACTGGGCACTGAATTGAATTGAACATGACATACTCTCTGTACAAGTACTCTGAACATAGGTAAAAGTACTCTGAACATAATTTACACCTAATTAACATATAATATATATATATACAGTATATGTATTAATATACAAGATAAATATACAATACAGTATGCTAAAACATATAACAACCTGTACATATAACTACACATTTCCTTGTGATCTTAGGTCACAGTCACCCTTCTCTCTGGCTCCTGAACACTACTCAATTTGGGAGGGTCAAAAGCTGAGTGTTTTTCCCTCCATAATGAAGTCTTCTTTGGGGATTTCTCCTTTTAGCCTCAAACAGGCTTAACTTCATATTGCAGGGTCATTAAACAGGGCTGGCCTAATCAAATAAGCCACCACTCAGCCGAAAACACAAAGGAGGAGAATTTGGTGACGCCGGCCACACTCGGCATGCCCGAGTGCAATTTGAGAAGTTAATGGCAAAAATAAAATGAAATGTCTGCTGGTCACATGTGCTTTAAGAAACATGCCCCTTGAATCACCAGGCATGTCCATTATCACATTACCTGGGGACATTTCCTAATTGCTTTCCCAGATTTCAAAGCCAATGTAGAAAGATACAAACAGCATTTCTGGAGGGCAGTGAGGGTAATGGGTGATGTCAGTGACCTTAAAGTTTCCTTGTCTGATGATGTTGTAGCTGTCATGTATGAAGCCATTGTTTAGGAGTGTCTTTGCACAATCACACAGCTTTGGGAACCAATCACACTATTGCTCTTCTTACACTCAATCACACTATTGCTCTTCTGCAAGCCTTTTATTTTGAAGCAACAGACAAGAAAACACTGTCCACACTGAGTGGGACGGAGTGCTGGTCTATCTTTGACATGACAAAGATGCTGGCAGTGCACAGATTGGCTAATTACCAGGGGCTAACACACACAGACATTTAATAGCATATGACACAGACAGCACAGCTAACATTCACATATGTTAAGGGAGGCATTATAAACATATAAAACACATTTTTCTAACCTTGCATACTTTCAGTTCCTTAACCCTTCTACCGCCTAGCATGCTAGACTTGCCTAGTCTCTTACCTCAGCAATGCAGAAGCTTCGGCAAACCTCCTGCACATTACAGTCTTAATCTAGCAACAATTTGCGTCTGTGAAATGGGCTAGGGCAATGGGTGGGGATGTTTCTGTTTTAAATTCACAGAGTCGACGTTGATACTTAATACAATAATCGGGACATGGTGTGTTAGAACCAGAATTTTGGCAGTGGCTGGCTAGGATCACAGCCCCCGGATGGCCTCTCTGAGTGTGTGTGCCCAGGCAGATGGTCCAGAGTAGGAATTACTTTCTGGTGTTTAATTACGACCATAATCAAGGGAAATTAAGATCAATTAAAGCAAAAGTCAAATTAATGAAACGGGAAAGCCGTGAGCACCGGACAGTTGTCTCTGTTGTCTTATTGTCCTTGCCCAACATGCTGCTCACCAATATTAAATGCCAGCTCGGATTCGTCCAGCATTCCAAGGTCTGTTTTATTTCTTAATCTTGGAGCCAGACAGAGAGGTGACCCTGCCTCCTCTCCAAAAGAATGTTCTAGATCTGAGGAGCTCATTTAAAGGGAATTATCTCCAAAATGGCTCAAATTGATTCTATTTATTTTCTGTGTTGTGGTATCCCTCTGTTTCCTGTGGTCGGTTAACATGGCAACACAGTTGCCAAAGTTGCCAGAAAACAATGGATTTGTCAAATTGCCTGTGGCAAATGGTGTAAGCCATAAATACCATCAGCAAAGCTTGGAAACTCCAGGGATATTTGAGACTTGTCTGAGCACATGACCCTCCACGATCTACTTATAAGCTTTATATTAATTCAGTAAGATATTATAGCATCACAGTAAGTGGAGATTCGACGCCTTATGTGGGAAATCTGACTCCGTATTCCAGAGCCTCTCCAGAGCATGTCTCGGACGCGGTTGGCGTGAATCAAAACGGCAGAAGAAATAAAATGTTCCCACAACAGAGGTGGTGATCTCATATACAACATGTCTGACTGGGGAAGTATTTCACAAGCAGTGCTGGTAGAACTATGATGCAGTCCTGTGTGTGGAAACAGAGGCCTGGGTCCGCAGATTTGCCTCCAAACCCGCAAGGGGCATTTGTGAGAAGTGCCACCATGTGTAGGAGCTGCCTGCTTGGCGCATGAAATCTGGCCCAAGTTCAGAAGCCTTGTGCCAAGCTGTGTGTGTCATACGGCTCTGAACAGCAGCCCCCACCTGAACGAGAGAGATGGGAGTGGGGGGGGGGGGGGGAGTTCGGTGTGTGTGTGTGTATGTGTGGGGGGGGGGGGGGGGGGGGAGTTCGGTGTGTGTGTGTGTGTGTGGGGGGGGGGGGGGGGGGGAGTTCGGTGTGTGTGTGTGTGTGTGGGGGGGGGGGGGGGGGGTTGGGTGCATAAGGAGACAGGAGGGGCTGTGCCCAAGCACACAGATGCCACCACAGTGACTGCCACACTTTTGAGTTATTAATAGACCGGGAGCCATGTTGTACCAACCTCCAAGGTATGTGGGGGGGCATGGCGCTCTGCAGTGATCACCTGCTAGTACCGAAATGAGAGAGTGGGGTGGGAGTGAAAGTGAGAGTGGAGGGTGTTATTAAAACAATCATTACCCTCCATTTCTGAGAAACACACTCCGCTGTTCAAATCAATTTGGGCCGCTTTTTAATATATTGAAAGTATTTGACAGTTTAACTACTGGCAGCTTAAAATGTCATATACCGTTGTAGCCGATTCTTTGAAGGGGAATTTCACACGAACTACGGGAGTACAATGGACAGATGCTTTGGTATAAATTGCTCATTCACAGCGCTTGCGGACTGTCAGCGCTAACTGTGCCATGATAAATGACTTGACAATATTATGCCAGACAACATGGGGCCAATCAGTCCTTGATTTTCCCCGAGTCTCGACATGCAATTCTGCACATTTAAACCAGAGCCACTGTTATGGCCGCTGAAAACAAACACTCTTTTCAGGAAGAGGGAGCAGGCCGCGCCGATCAGTACGTGCAGTGGTATCCAAACACCTCAGTGGCCAAAGGCCTAGGACCCGTATGGCGTGGAGGACACTGCAGGCCCTTTGTTCCCTCCGCCTGGACACCCCCTCCCCCCACCCCCCACAGCCCCAGAGAGGAGGCTGGAGAGGAGTGTTTGCATCTGCCTGGCTTTACATACTGTCTGTTTTACTAAATAAACCCTGCAGCTGGAGCTGGAGCTGGACTGCCCACTCATTGCCCCCTTCTACCCCCCTCACCACCGCTCGTATAAAAGAGGGTTCACATTACGGGGTCGCAGTCCTTCTGATGGTCCTCCCAGGACTCACTAGGGTTTGTACACTAAGGCACACTATCAGGGTTATCCACAGTGCTGCCTAAATAATTCATTTATGCACCAGTGCCTGCTACACACTGCTCCTTTTTTCATATGCTGTAATGAGGAAAGCTAAAGGGTGCAGTATACACCTACGAAAAAGGGGGGGAGGAGTATTTGGAAGAAAAAGACAAAGAAACAAGTGTTTGGAAGAAATCATTCAGAAATCATTCAGAGACGTCGAAGGGGATAACGTAAAACTGCATCCTGTCACAGAGTTGCCCACCTCTTCCTATAGGTAATAAGATGCCTCTAATGCCATTTTAAAAACAGACAAATGTTTTGCAGAGGACCGAAGGACCGAGACAGAAATAATATAATAATAATAATAACTAGAATGCGTTTCGTGAACGAACTGCGAGAGTGTGCTTGCTCTGTGACAGAGAGAACAAGTGCCTATGAATTAACATGTATTTACATCTACTCAATCAGTGTAGTGGGGCCTTCTTCCAATATATTTTAGCAAGCAACCAAGCTCAACCATTATATTTTGGCTCCACTGACGTTTAGACATATGAGGGTATCTCAGAGTTTCGTTATACTGACTTACTGAGCTAAGTGAATTGTTGAAATTGCTATCTTGGTAAAAGGAAACATCTCTGCAACAATATTAGAATGAATGCGGTTACATAGCCAGCTTTACTTAAAGTTTATTGTAAGATAGGCCTAGATGTTAGACTTAATGCAGTTAGAGTTAGTCTGTAGGTGTAGTATCAAACGTAAGCAACACTTTTACTGTATAGATAGAGAGCACGTGTATCACATTGGTTTATAGTCTGTCAAATTAGTTCTAGTTATTGGTGTTCGTTGCCATACAAAGTTAGTCTTCTCTTATAAGCCTAGGTAGTACATCTGATTAGAGCTAGCAACCATGAATTGCAGATTAAGGGGTCCCCTATCTCAGTGTTCATTTTGGCAGCTATTTTTAGATTCAGTCTTAAGACAAAAATGCATATTAGTTTTAGTCACATTTAGTCATAGTTATCCTTCTTAGTTTCAGTCTAGTTTTCGAAAACTCATTACAATTTAGTCTAGTTTTAGGCACATTTAAAATTCCATATTATAGCCACATTAAACTCATTCCCTTCCCTTCTCAGGCCCAGGGACCTCCTGTGTTGTGTCAACTGCATAGTAGTCTAGCTTGCAGTACTTACATTGTGGATGCAATTAGTCTCCAAGATACAGGTCTCATGCCTACAGCTGAATTCGAATTTGTTTGTAATAAATAATCGAATGTGATGATGAAGTACGGTACGCAGCGTCTTAACTGAAGCTCAACTCAACTTTTACAGCAGCTAGCTTGCCGCTAACGCTAACGGAAAACACATCGGAACACAGTGGCTAGCTAGGTAGCTAGCTGCTAATAAGTAACATATATAAGTAACACATCAGCAGTAATGAATCAAGTGTACTGATATTAAATGTACTACTAACATGCCATTCTTAAATTAAAGCCAGTGACATGATGGTTAACGATTAGCGAGTTAACGATGGATACCGACAATTAGCATACCTAGCTAGGTAGCATTACCATTGGATTTCAATGGCAGTTATGCTAGCTCTGGCTATCCAGTCAAAGGAGCCTTGTTTCTGGACACGTATCACTTGACGAGCGAGGGCAATACAGTCATCTGGAAAGTTTAAAATGATACTAAACGAAGGGAAATCTACTGTATGGAGAATTTTCTGCTCAGTAGACAATGCAGATTCTAATTAGGCTGGTGGATATGTCCAATGTAAGAAGTGTGAAGTTTTAATGAAATATGATTGATGCAACTGTCGTTCTCCATAACAACTTGGATTAACCTGGATGGCTGGATGAAGTTTCAGACCGAACGTCAAAGATCTTCAATGGTAAGACTTGTCGGTTGTGCCTCTGTTGGTGTCTCGTAAAACGTGAATTTTATTAAAGCATAGCGTGTGTATTGTGTAGCTATTTCATTCCGAGATTGCAGGGGAGTGAAATGCTCCGCTCTGCTGCTGGTATACAGACAGCCGGAAAGGTTAACAAACGGAATGAAATAGCTACACATTACACACGCTATGCCTTAATAAAACCCACGTTACTCACATACTGGTTAACACTGTTAGAGCGGGTGTATAAACTGTACCTGAAACTGTTGCCACTACATTCGTTTTAATATTTTGCACTCTCTATCTAACCACTTCTGGCATTTAAGAGAGCTTCTCCTATGTCAACTGATCTAATGTCAGTTGGCTAGAGTGCGTGACGTCACAATGGCTCAACCTTCCCCATGTTAGTCAATGAGAGAAAAAGGGGATGAAAAAGAGGGATAAAAAAGGAGTGGCAAAGAGTATCGCCACGAAAAGTCATAGCAACCTGCACCGGATCGGGCCGGACTATTGGTGTTTGAATGGCGTCTCTAGCTCAAACGGGCGAGGAGGAGTTAGCTGCAAGAAAAACGGGGAGAATAAATAAATAAATAAAGAAAACTTGACGATAACAATACTGTGCTTCCCTTCGGGCAAGCACACTAATAACTAGAATGCGTTTCGTGAACGAACTGCGAGAGTGTGCTTGCTCTGTGACAGAGAGAACAAGTGCCAATGAATTAACATGTATTTACATCTACTCAATCAGTGTAGTGGGGCCTTCTTCCAATATATTTTAGCAAGCAACCAAGCTCAACCATTATATTTTGGCTCCACTGACGTTTAGACATATGAGGGTATCTTTGTTGTTCTGTTTTTGTTTGTTTGTTTGCTTGTTTATTGTGAAAGGGTCTAGTGTGTTACATTTGGTCATAGCCTAATAGTTCCAGAGTCTCGTTATACTGACTTACTGAGCTAAGTGAATTGTTGAAATTGTTATCTTGGTAAAAGGAAACATCTCTGCAACAATATTGGAATGAATGCGGTTACATAGCCAGCTTTACTTAAAGTTTATTGTAAGATAGGCCTATATGTTAGACTTAATGCAGTTAGAGTTAGACTGTAGGTCTAGTATCAAACGTAAGCAACACTTTTACTGTATAGCTAGAGAGCACGTGTATCACATTGGTTTATAGTCTGTCAAATTAGTTCTAGTTATTGGTGTGCGTTGGCATAAAAAGTTAGTCTTCTCTTATAAGCCTATAGTACATCTGATTAGAGCTAGCAACCATGAAAAACCTCTTCTGAAACTAAGAAGGATAACTATGACTAAATGTGACTAAAACTAATATGCATTTTTGTCTTAAGACTGAATCTAAAATAGCTGCCAAAATTAATACATCTCAGTGTTCATTTTGGCAGCTATTTTAGATTCAGCAGCTATTTTAGATTCAGTGCATATTAGTTTTAGTCACATTTAGTCATAGTTATCCTTCTTAGTTTCAGTCTAGTTTTCGAAAACTGAGCACACTACAACAGCTACGCTGTGTGTACATCCTCAAACGTTTTTCAGTTAACCTAATGATTCAAGGTCTCTCATGAATCATTACTCCCAGGACACGGGTTAATGTTAACTCACGCTATCGGTCACAACAAGTTACTTGGGATATGCTACCTCATAGTTAGCTAACGTTAGCTAGCTAAACGTTTACAGAGGCTAACGTGAAGCTTCAATCAAAAATGATTAGCTAGCTTTCCAAGCTAGCTGACACAACCTAAACACTCGACTGCCCCTTTGAAGTCAACTTAACGTTGGCTAATATATTCTAATAACTAGTTATCATTGACAGTTACAAGCTAATTTACCAAACTCCTTTCTGTCCTAAACAACAAGTTACTTGGGATATGATACCTCATAGTTAGCTAACGTTAGCTAGCTAAACGTTTACAGAGGCTAACGTGAAGCTTCAATCAAAAATTATTAGCTAGCTTTCCAAGCTAGCTGACACAACCTAAACACTCGACTGCCCCTTTGAAGTCAACTTAACGTTGGCTAATATATTCTAATAACTAGTTATCATTGACAGTTACAAGCTAATTTACCAAACTCCTTTCTGTCCTAAATTGAGCAGTTGCTGGTGTGAGCTACAATATGGGAGCTAGCAAAGCCATTTCTAGCTCTACTTCACAATACTGCTGCCTAGTGTAATAAGTTAACGTAAAACATAAATGTTTATAAAGTATCAGACATAAACAGGATACAACACACCAGTTACCAATTGATATTATGTGTTTATATATACCGAAAATGTCAGTAAATCCAGATGATGATTATGCTGCTGCTGCTGTTGGTCCCGTCGCAGGTCCCGTCGAAAACCCTGGAGTCGCGACCCTGTCAGTTGTTTCCATGTGAAATCAATGGAATGCTTCACTTTTTGGCGCCGTATTGACAACTGTCTGTCACTCGCACACTGTGCTTGTAAATTATTTTTCAAGTTTGCACGTACCTATTTATGCGAGTGAAATACTCGCACTGTAGAGCCCTGGAAGGTGTCTCTTAATATTCCTACAGTTGAATGGAGAACGACTGATAGAGCGGGTGACGTCACAATGGCTCAACCTTCCCCATGTTAGTCAATGAGAGAAAAGGGGGATGAAAAAATGGAATAAAAAAGGAGTGACAAGGAGTACCGCCACGAAAAGTCATAGCAGCTTGCACCGGATCGGGCCGGACGTTTTGGTGTTTGAATGGCGTCTCTAGCTCAATCGGGCGAGGAGTAGTTAGCTGCAAGAAAAACGTACGGAATAAATAAATAAATAAAGAAATAAAGAAAACTTGACGATAACAATACTGTGCTTCCCTTCGGGCAAGCACACTAACTAGAATGCGTTTCGTGAACGAACTGCGAGAGTGTGCTTGCTCTGTTGCGGCCATCAAGCACAAGCAACTGCAGTGGCCGAGTGCGCATATGTTGTTGAGGGGCCTCACAGACTGATATCTGAGAACAAAATCTGTATAGTACTGTGTTTTCTGTGTTCAGTACAACGTTGAATGCAGATTGTAGGATGAATCTGCCAGCCTTCCAGTGTAACAATCTGCAGTGACACTGAATACACCTTTTTGTTTTCAACCAATATATTTTAGCAAGCAACCAAGCTCAACCATTATATTTTGGCTCCACTGACGTTTAGACATATGAGGGTATCTTTGTTGTTCTGTTTTTGTTTGTTTGTTTGCTTGTTTATTGTGAAAGGGTCTAGTGTGTTACATTTAGCTTGGAGAAGTCTTAAAATAGGCTCCAAGTGACATTATCTCTTATGGGGTGTATTCCTCCAAAGGTCGTGTTAATCAATGAGTGCACCTGAATTGTGCGGTATTTGTTGAGGGAGACTTGGGCTTGTTTTGATTTTGTATTGGTTGCGGATACAATAAATCTTGTCTGTGCTTCAAATGTAAATATATTTATTGTCTCTCTATGGTGGAAATCAGATGTATTATGAAACTTGCATATTTACTAAGCACAAATATTTCAGGTGTCATGGTCAGAATAGTTCCAGAGTTTCGTTATACTGACTTACTGAGCTAAGTGAATTGTTGAAATTGTTATCTTGGTAAAAGGAAACATCTCTGCAACAATATTGGAATGAATGCGGATACATAGCCAGCTTTACTTAAAGTTTATTTTAAGATGTAGCTTGTTAGACTTAATGCAGTTAGAGTTAGACTGTAGGTCTAGTATCTAACGTAAGCACAACTTTTAATGTATAGCTAGAGAGCACGTGTATCACATTGGTTTATAGTCTGTCAAATTAGTTCTAGTTATTGGTGTTCGTAGGCATAAAAAGTTAGTCTTCTCTTATAAGCCTAGTTAGTACATCTGATTAGAGCTAGCAACCATGAATTGCAGATTAAGGGGCCCCCTATCTCAGTGTTTATTTTGGCAGCTATTTTAGGTTCAGTCTGAAGACAAAAATGCATATTAGTTTTAGTCACATTTAGTTATCCTTCTTAGTTTCAGTCTAGTTTTCAAAAACTCATTACAATTTAGTCTAGTTTTAGGCACATTTAAAATTCCATATTATAGCCACATTAAACTCCTTCCCTTCCCTTCCCTTCTCAGGCCCAGGGACCTCCTGTGTTGTGTCTACTGCATAGTAGTCTAGCTTGCAGTACTTAAATTGTGGATGCAATTAGTCTCCAAGATACAGATCTCATAACTACAGCTGAATTCCAATTAAATCAATGTAAATAATAATTTAAGGCAATACTTTATTAACAGAATTGTCATTGAAATATATGAGAATATCACATCTGGATTTTGAAAATTCAAATGATGTGTTGGCACAATACAACTACTATGCCTAGCTGG
Organism: Sprattus sprattus; assembly: GCF_963457725.1. Taxonomy (NCBI): domain Eukaryota; kingdom Metazoa; phylum Chordata; class Actinopteri; order Clupeiformes; family Clupeidae; genus Sprattus; species Sprattus sprattus. The sequence goes on along the minus strand of NC_137910.1, from coordinate 14,136,585 downwards.
CCTAGAGTTAAATCAACCACATATCCTCCATATGAAATGCTGTGAAATCTCATAACCAACAGATTTAGCTAGACGGATAGTTTTGACAGTTGAAAGTGGTAACAATGATAATAACAATTGCCCAAATAGACAAGGCTAATCAAACCAGTCACATATTCATTTATGTTTTGCTTGATTAATGTTGTGCGTAGCCTGTCCTATAGTCCATACTGCAATGAGTTTACTAGCTAGCTATCGATAGCTTGTATAACTTAGCTAGGATATGCTACCTCATAGTTAGCTAACGTTAGCTAGCTAAACGTTTACCGAGGCTAACGTGAAGCTACAATCGAAAATGATTAGCTAGCTATCCACGCTAGCTGACACAACCTAAACACTCGACTGCCCCTTTGAAGTCAACTTAACGTTGGCTAATACATTTTAATAACTAGTTATCATTGACAGTTACTAGCTAATTTACCAAACTCCTTTCTTGTCTTAAATTGAGCAGTTGCTGGTGTGAGCTATGGGAGCTGGCAATGCCATTTCTAGCTCTACTTCACAATATTGCTGCCTAGTGTAATAAGTTAACGTAAAACATAAATGTTTATAAAGTATCAGACATAAACAGGATACAACACACCAGTTACCAATTGATATTATGTGTTTATATACCGAAAATGTCAGTAAATCGAGATGATGCTGCTGTTGGTCCCGTCGAAAACCATTCACACAGGTTACGAACAGTGGGGTTTTTGAGAGCTACTTATACCAAGAGATCGCATGTTGGCGAGATCATAGAGTGTCAGTGAAGCTCAGTGAATTGAGAGGGACAGAGAGTAGAGGTTCCTTGGATTTGGCGCAGGTGTCAGTGAAGCTCAGTGAAGCACAGGTGCAAGCCAGTTTAATGAGCCTATTATGATGTCATAATGCCTCAAAGTTCTGCCATGCAAGTCTATGGAGAAAAAAGGTGATGGAAAAAGAGGAATAAAAAAGGAGTGGCAAGGAGTACCGCCACGAAAAGATATAGCAGGTTGCACCGGATCGGGCCGGACGGTTTGAACGGCGCTGTACCTCGAACGGGCGAGGCCTGATTCGATGCAAGAAAAACGGGGAGAATAAAGAAATAAAACTTGACAACAACAAGACTGTGCTTCCCTTCGGGCAAGCACACTAATAACATCAAGCCTTCTTGTAATTGTCCTCAGGTTTCAGCTCATTTTCAATTTCCAGAGAGAAGGTGGCAGTAAAGAGAATTTGGCAAATGGAGTAATATACCTTGGGTAAAGAAAAAAGTGAGTTTGTTGTGATTCTTGGCTTTAGGATGTTTTCTAACAGCCTGCTTTTAGTTATCTAATGTAACAGAAAAATGTCAAAGCTCAAATGGCAAGCCCACAATCCCCGTCCTCCTCATACATCTCCTCTTCTGTTCATCGTTAAGAACCACAGGGCAAGTCCAACGCAAAAGCAATAAAGAGGTAAGACAGCCATATTTAGACCAGGGACTCTCTTTGACACCATGCCAAGAGGAGCTGAGCAGAACTAGCACAAAACTTTCAGGGCCCTTTATCTCTGGTTCCCTTTGTTCCTCTCAGGTCAGATTAGCGCGCCTGAACATAAAACCTGACGAGGCTTGCGAGCAGGTCTATCACACAAGCGAGCCAAAAACCCAACTTCGCCGAAGAATCTCGGCAGGCCATGATGCAATCTTTGTTGTAGCAAGAAATGTTTTATTTATATAATATATGATGATGTGTGGAGCTTTCATCTGCGAAGCACTTGGCAGAGCATGAGAGAGGAGCGCCTGCAATTAACACATTTGTTGGATATCCCAGGCTGATGCAATGTAATAGCACACTACCCCTGGAATATTGTGTTGCCAGCGACCTGGTAGATTTCCACTGTGCCTATTTTAATGTGTCTAAATGACTCCTATTAAAATGTCATTAGTGGCACATAAGCTACAAGAAATGCCAGTTTGCTGCTCTCCACTCTGGCAACAGTTTAATTCTTATGAACTAGTTTTGGAGAGTGCTTACGCTCTCTTCCTTTCTCTTTCGCTCAGATGCAATTCAAGAATATACTTTAGGGGGAGTTATTGGAAAGCATTTATTGCCACCGACTGTTAGATTGTAATCTATGTCAGATGTCTGGATTGCTTTTCTCATTGTAAGTAATACGTGTGATCATCAGCTCAACAGACGGTTCCAATCTGCAGTTTTGCCTTGTGGGAGAAGGGCTGGCGTAGTGGAACCTTCACGTCTCCCACATCTAGACAGAGGTGACAGTCTTTAAAGGTCTCTCCAACTGTCCTTAAGTAAATGGCGTTTAGATTAATTCAAGATCCACTACGCCCTGGCCTGTTGGGTTGCCACAGGATTTTTGGCAGGGCCAAAATGGCCGTCAGTCAGACGAGAGAGGCGAGACATTCCCCTACACCCGCCTGCAGCCGCACAGGCCTCTTTTAAGACCCAAGCATTTCCCCTCTTCGATGAGCTGTCTCCAGCATGGCCGGGTTTTCCAGTGTTTACACCAACAGGAGAGGACGCTGCCATGTGTCAGAGATGGAATTTAGCAGTCAGCACTCACTCAAAGTGGCTGACTGGAAAGCTAAGTGTGTTTAGACTTTCCAAACGGTGTGCCTGTCTGTCCCAGATATGTCTGAAATTTCAGCTGATGACACCCAGCCCGGCAGGAAGAAGGAACTTACCCGTTTCCAATGGCATCCACATTCAACTAAACGGGAGAAATAATAAACACATATTTGTCATCCTGTCGTGTCAACTGACTGGCACAAGTGCATTTAGTTTTGTGTCGAACGTAGGTAGTTGTGAGGGAACATGAGAAGCACTTTACACGTGAAAAGGACTGGTTGTGATGGTTGGTATGTGGATAGGTAAGCAATGCAGAGATAACGCCTTGTCTACTGCAGGTTTTTTTGGAGTTGGCAGAAATGAAACTGTGACAATGTGATATGAAGAACTCTGAGCCAGAATACACCCACCGTTTGGATTTAGAGAGACAGAGGCCAGAAGAGAGAGCAAAGGAGAGAGAGAGAGAGATCTCGTCTGATGAAAGGGAGCACAGCATCTCTGTTCCACTGCATTATCCACTGAGCGGCTTTGATTCCAGGGGCTAATCCTTTTGGGAGAGTGGGCGTCCAGAAAGCCATCGAGGGAGCGTGTATACATTAACGGAGAGGATTACAAGTGTTAACATCCTCCACTTAGTGCATTTGGCCAAAGGCATTCACTTGCTGTATCTTTGCATATGAATGACAAAA
>NC_137910.1:14115823-14128323 GCF_963457725.1 Sprattus sprattus | reverse complement strand
TGTGGTGGGAGCAGGCGGAGTGGAGGCTGAGGAGACTGGAGCCCCAGCATCTACTGCTGACATGTCTGCTGGGGCCTCAGGCCTTAATCCCCATTGGACTGTTTGGCTCTGAGGGTTGGGGTTTGGCCCCAGCACAGCGCTGCTGAGACCACTGCTGATCACTGCAGAGAGAGAGGGACAGAGGGAGATGGAGGGAGAGAGAGTGTGTGAGAGGGAGAGAGGGAAAGAGAGAGTGGGGAGAGGAAGAGAGAGGAGGAGGGAGAGAGGGAGAAAGAGAGAGGGAGGGGGGGAGGGAGGGAGGGAGAGAGAGATCAGACAGATACACTGTACTATACACACAGACACACATTAAAATATAGAAACATTAAAATATAGAACCTGTAGAATCCCCCACCCCACACATGCATACATTGGCATTTACACACACACTCACACACACACTCACACACACACACAAACACACAAACACACACTGATACAATAATAATTTTAACTGCTGATGATATTTGGGTCCTGCACACTGTTGTGGCAGCCAAGATGTAATTTCTAAGCGAGTGTGTGTGTGTGTGTGTGTCTGTGCGTGTGTGTGTGTGAGTGTGTGTGTAGGAGTGTGTGTGTGTGTGCTGTTCGCAGGCTAATTCCCATCTGTCCTTCTAGTTTCATTTCACGTCAGCTGACCTCACAGCGCACCTTCTCAAATGTCCACTTGTCTCTCCTCGTTAATTCTGCTTTCCCTGTGCACATCTGTAACGTGCGCGCATGTGTGTGGGCTGTGTGTGTTTGTGTGTGTGTGTGTGTGTGTGTGTGTGTGTGTGTGTGTGTGTGTGTGTGTGTGTGTGTGTGTGTGTATGGGCTGTGTGTGTGTGTGTGTGTGAGTGTGTGTGATGTTCCTGATGGAGCACATTCTCAGACACACAAACACACGGACACACGGACACATAAACAAGCCAGTTCGTCATATCTTGCTGATAATGCAAATCCATAACTTCCAGCCTCCACCAAAAGAAAGAAAAAAAAATCAAACTTTGACAAAAACACGGGAACGTGTTCCTAAATTTCCTGCCGAGCTGAGCCCATGGGTTGGGGATTATTATTGTTTATGTCTCTGCCTCGCCCCTGCCCCTGCCCGCCGCAGTGCCTGTGTGCTCCGGCGAGCTCCAGTGGGCCGTGCGCGCCTCCGTGATAGATGACCATTAAGGCAGCTTATTGGAAATGGCTTGATTTATGGCCCAGCCCTGCTCCACTCTAATGGCTTCATCTCTTTCTACCGGCACATGATGTCACAGCCAAGGTCACTCCGGCAACGGCCCCTTTGTTGTGGTTTTCACTCGCTGATGACCGGGGGGGGGGGGGGGATGTGGGGAGGGGGGGATGGATAGTTGCAGGGCAGAACACCATGATTGTTTTTCTGTGTGTTGGTGTGTATGTATGTTGGTGTGTGGGTCTTTGAGTGAGTGCTGTGCCTGCATGTGTGGGAGGAGAGAGGGGTGCAAGGGATTGTATAGATGTCTGAAAAGAAAAAATGCATTAGTGTGTGTGTGTGTGTGTGTGTGTGTGTGTGTGTGTGTGTGTGTGTGTGTGTGTGTGTGTGGTTGTGAGCATGTGAATTCATTTAGTCACTTATTTCGTGTTCTTCCCTATCATCTACACACACATACACACACACACACACACACACACACACATGCCCACACATACGCACCTACACACACTCGCACACACATACACACACCCTCTCTCTTTCTCTCCCTTCTCTCCTTTCCTCCCTTGTTCCTCATTCCCTCCTCCTTTCTGAACTCTACTCTTTCTCTTCACCTGGCCTGATGACTGCAGCAGGCAGTAGATTAAACCTACCCCATTCTCTCGCTCTCTCCCTCTCTCTCTCTCTCCCTCTCTCTCTCTCTGTTTCTTTTCCTCTCTCTTTCTCTCTTCTCGCTCCCTCGCTCCTGATGGCAAGAGAGCGAGAGGGGCTGTTTTATGGCTTCTCCTCGGACCTCTATTACTCACATCTACTTTAAATGAGCAGCATCAAATATATGGGACTCCCATTAAAGGGCCGATCGATAAAAACACCATTAAGATAGTAAAAATCGCTGATATTAGTGAAACCCCAAAACAAAATATTTGATTTTCTCCCGCGGTAGTTAGCGAGATGGGAGCTGGGGCCAAGGAGGGTAGGGGGGGTTGGTGGGTGGGAGGGTTCAGGGGTGTCAGTTCAGGGAAAGAAAGCATCACCCAGAGATGGCGGCCACAGCCTAGGCCTCGGCCGGTCAATTATTTATCTGGGAGATTCATTTGGATCTCAGCACACAATATTCTCTCTCTCCCTCTCTCTCTCTTTCTCTCTCTCTATCTCTCTCTCTCTCTCTCTCTCTTGCTTCAGCTCGTGGCTTTCTCATCACTATTAGTCATAAGCTGTCGCCCAGCAGTGGGAAAATACATCTGGGGTCTGGCGGGCCCAGGCAAACACAGGCAGCTCGGTGTGGACATTATCAGGGTCATCTGACTGCTGTGGGCTGCACTGAGATAAGCAGCAGTCCTTATACACACACATAAAGATGCACACACACACACACACACACACACACACACACACACACACACACTTGTGCACACAGGCATTAATGCACTGGTGTGGTCCCACATCACACACACACATATGCATACGCAAGTGCACAAGCACACTGACATACACACAAAAAGCGCGCCCACACACCAAAGACAAACATAAGCAAACGCCACGTATTCACTACACGAGCACAATCGAACATACTAGCACATACACACACACACAGATGTATACTCACACACCTGGATTACAAATCACAGCCATTGTCGTATCTCGTTGTCTTTTGTCCTGTTGTGTTCTGTTCTAGATAACGAGTAAAAGAAGGAAAAAAAAAGGAAAGACTCAAAGATGAACAATAACAACGCCAAACCACAACAACAAAAGAAAAACATGACAAAAGATTCACAGGTGGGGGACACCTAAAAACAAAAGGAAAAGCAAGCCTGTGCCCCCCTCCACAAAAGCGTGCTTAAGTCAGCAGGATCCGTCATTTGTGTGCAATTAGGCATTATGATGGCATCTGAAAATAGAAAACAGCTTGTCAGCCCCCACCGTGTTCAACTAAACCCCCCAATTAGCCAGTGTCTTACAGAGGCTCACACACTGCACGCAAATGAATGAAATCCAATTGTCTTTCTAATTACGACTTCCTGCTCTTCATGTCTGCGATGCATTTGTTTACATTCTCAAAGTTTAATGAGTTCTTGACAGATTTCAAGCAGAGTGGCGTCAAAAGGTGTTATACGTTTATCTGTGTGTTCCGTCTCTTGTCTGTGCGCTCTAGTGAAGGGTGAGATGGTTAAAGAAAGAAAGGAGGGAAGGAAGGAAGGAAGGAAGAAAGAAAGAATCAGAAGAACAAGAGCAGGAGATTGAAAGTTGTGAGAGCGACGGTGAGAGAGAAACAGAATTCAATGAGATACAGACCCATAGCGAATTGACACGAGGAGTGATTAAAAAGTGAAAACCAGACAGAAAGAGAGGGCTAGTAAATGATGTTAAAGTTCCCACGCCTGGATTGGCGATGCCAGAGGTTTACTCATTAACCAGGCCTTGCCGGTAGCTGCTCTCATTAGCGTTTAGTCGGGGCTGGCCGAGCGGCCGTGCCTCATGATTTCTTAATCGCTGTGTAAACAGGGCAGGAGCACAGTGTGACAAAACAGCAGATTTATGTGTGAGTGTGACAGGCCGGGGCTGTGGCCTCATGGTGGCTCTCTCTCTCTCACACACACACTCACACGCACACACTGGGAACTCCACACACACACAGGTGGCAGAGTAGCACAGGGGCCAAGGGCAGGTCATTTGGCCTTGACCTGCACACCGGTGACCACCGCGGAGGTCACAAAAACACACAGGCATGCACTGATGCAAACACACACAAACACTTACACAAACACTCTCACATACACACAGGCATGCACCGATGCAAACTCACACACACACAGACACACTCACAAACGCAGGTCACACAAACACTCTCACATACACACAGGCATGCATTGATGCAAACTCACACACATAGATATAGTTAAATGCATGCATGCTGTTATTCCAAGACATACATTTCAACAGGTATATAGATATATTCACAATATTTTAGTAACACACACAGAGTTATGCCTATCAGCTGCTTAGGCGTGTGTACAAACACACACTCACACACTCACTCTGAACAAATGTGAAGCTCTGACTGGACATCAAATATACAGGCTTGGTGTGTGTGTGTGAGTGTGTGTGCGTGTGTGTGTGTGTGTGTGTGTGTGTGTGTGTGTGTGTGTGTGTGTGTGTGTGTGTGTGTGTGTGTGTGTGTGTGTGTGAGTGTATGTGTGTGTGTGTGTGCGTGTGTGTGTGTGTGTGTGTGTGTGTGTGTATGTGTGTGTGTGTGTGTATGTATGTGTGTTCACTGGCTGTGGCATTTATTGCTCTGTTTTTTCAGCTTCGAGCCAGGCTGACCACTTGCTTGTGTATTTGTCCACCTCTTGGCGGGCTGGAGGATAATGTCATCCGAGGCTCTGATGGAAAAATAGCTCCGGCCATGGGAACTGGACAGGTTTTCACAGATCAGTCCAGACACATCTCCACGTGACACATGCTCTTTTTACATCTGAGAGTGATCCACTCAAAATAAAACTCTGATTTATGGCAAAACACCTATGAAAATAATGTTGACTTGTTCATTATAATTGAATATCAGATGAATTATAGTTAATTATAATTGCAGACAAATTGACAGTAATTTAAGAAAATTTTTCTGCCCTTTTTTCATTTAAGTTCATAGAATGTAAGTCAAACATATGTAACTACTTAATATTTGGTAGGGTTTTCAGTCATTTTTGACATCTTTACCTGATATATATTCATGGATGCTCGGAGACCAGTATTTTCCAGGGCAGGTGATACATCGTGGAGACTCTCTCCTGCACTTCTACCAGCAATTACCAACACCCCCCTCCCCCCCTACACACACCCCCCAGTCCCCACCCCACTCCTCACAGTGCGACTGAGAGTGGAACTGTGAGTGCGGAGCCCCTGGCGTTCAGACGCTGCACCCCACCACCCCCCACCCCCCTCCTTGGGGGGTTGGAACTGCGTGGCGTTTCAGCTGCGGCCCCGACAACGGTACCGTCCCTAAATCATGTTCTGCTCACCATGCAATTCCTCTGTAGGCAGGAGAACACAGTGCTTGATTTACGAGCGAGCCCCCTCTCAATTTGTCACTGACGCGAGGAATATATAATTCAAAGCATTTTTTATTTATGCACCTCAGCCTCCTTGATGCTCACACTCCCCCACACACACACCCCAACACACACACATACACACAGGCACATACACACAGCCACATACACAGGTTCTAACGTGAACTATATACACAGAGAGACGCTAATCTGTGGAGTGTGTGACTGTACAGGAGAGTTGTGTTGAGTTGAGAGTTGTAAGAGTTGAATGGGAGCCGTGGGTGCGAGAGGAGTGATGTTAGGCAGATGCCAGTGCTCTGCTTTTGGGTCATTTGTGGTGTTTGTTTCTCTGCCTGAGCAGTAAAACATTCACTAGGTGTGTATTTTTCTACCCGACGAGAAATATGACTATTTTTCTCTTTCTGAATGTGTGCATAGACCAATAATATACTGCGTACTGTATGCAAGCGTGTGTGTGTGTGTGTGTGTGTGTGTGTGTGTGTGTGTGTGGGTGTGTAGAAGTTTGTTTGTGTACATGTACTATGTGTTTATATGTGTTTGCGTGTCTATGTGTCTGTAATCTTTTGTGCTTGTGTGTGTGCAGGTGGTCATGTTTGTGTGTTAGCCTATGTTTTATGTCCTGCCTGATACCCCTCTCTCAGGCCCTGACAGTGGCGGGCTCGCGCCCCCGTGGCGAGGTAAAGATTGATGCTGTTCATCTGTGAGTATGGGCTATAAAAAGCTGCTCTAGGATCAGCCGTAGCTGCAGCAGTGGTGGTGGTGTTAGCAGTAGGGCTAGCAGGGGATGTCTGCCCAACCATCAGAGCTCTCATCGCAACTGCACCATATAAACAGACCAGCCCCCACCACCATCACCATCAGCTCTGCCAACCCCCCCCCCCGGCCCCCATCCTCCTTAACCTCCCCTCCACACACACATAAACACACACACACACACTCGCCAACACACACTCTCTCAGAGGTGAGCTGTGAACTCACGCAGACCGCTTTTGTCATTAGCGTCGGCCCAAACAAACACCTGCAGTGTTAAGTGCTCTCCCCAGACCTGGCCACTGCACTCCCACCGCCACGACATCATCATCCCCCAACGACTCTGACACACTTACACACATGAACACGCACACACTCTCTCTCTCTCTCACAAAGACAAACACACACACAGTCCTAACATAGTGCTAAGATGCTATGCCCCGGTTGCTTAAGAGAAATCAATAACACTGGCTTCATAAATGATTATGTAAACTCGATCTAACTATTATTAACATACTGACGTATGAACCTGATCCCTTTTTTTGTCAAAACAACTGTCCACTTTGTCTCTTGTCTCTCTTATTTTGCTCAACACTAAGTAAATGTTTAGCAGCCAACTCTTAAGCTGATAGTGGCTTATGAATAAATTATAAACTGTTAACATAAAATGTTCTCAACATTTAAGGAGACATGGATGAAATAAAGTGAGATACCCAAAGGGAGAGAAAACAACTAAAACAATATTGTGCCCAACAGAAGAAAGGACACTTGCCGGGCTGTCTTATTTCCCAAGATGCCTAATGGGTCAGTTGCCGGTGGGGTCTGGGCGGCCCACGACGGCTCATTTTGCATCTTTTAATATTGCATGGAGCTCATTTAGTGGATGGGCAGAGGCCCAGGGCTGCTTCTCTCTCTCTGGAGCGTACTTTACCTCACACAGACAGACACACACACACACACACACACACACACACATACACACACACACACACACACACACACAGGGGTGTGTTGCTCGGAGAGAGTGCGGTTGGGGCTAGAGTTGCCTTCCCTCCCCCCACCACCTCCAACCCCCCAGGAACGCGGCGAACACCCCTTCCTCTGTTTGGTGACTCATCAATCAAGCTGTCACTTTAATTTATGTGCCACTTCTTGTTTTAGTGGCGTTTCTTTCTGGGCAGGGATATTGCTATCGCGCCGGTCTGGGGAAAAGAAGCTGCTGTTTCAGTCGTTTCTGCTGCTCAGATAAACATGAACCCCTTTAATGCCTTAGTACGGCTCTGCATCAACAACAATAGTGTTTCGCTGCTGAATGTTTGTAATTGCAAATAAGTGTGTTGATATGGATTTTCAGTACACTCAATGTAGGAAATAGGCTTTGCTTTTAAAGTATGTAAGTATATATAAAGTCTGTTGTCAGTAGTGTTTCTGCATCTGACAGATGAGCATATGTGCCTCTGCCACGTTTGACACCAGAGAGGAAACAGAGCATGGCTGAACCTCCGGGTCAAAGGGTGAAGTGAAGGGTCTGCGGAGGTCACGGCGGGTTGCAGAAGTGTTGGGTCACAGCGTGGTCTCTTTCGCTCCCGACCTGCTGATTCGGTGACTATTTCTGCTCGTCAAGGCCACCCCTGTGCACCCCACCGCCCTTCACCCTGTGACAGCCAAGACAGGGAACACTCCAGCCTCGAGAGTCTGTGTGTGTGGGGGGGGGGGGGGGGGGCACGCTGAGTGAGATGCCCCAGTCAGCAGGGTCAGATTCCAGTCACACCGAAGGTTCTGACCCCCCCCTGCTCCCCTGCTCTCATCTCACACAGAGAGTCTTTGGGTGGCCATGCAGTTCACCGACTCTAAACATGTAGCCTCCCCTGACTCCAACTATTCTATATTTACATGTGTACATCTAGCAGCTTCATTTATACAGTAAGGTACACACAGATTCCACTGACCACTGACTATTTAGAAAGGGGCACACATATTATCAGATCTTGTGTGCCCAAGGTAGAGTATATCTACACATACAGTATGAGTCAATTCTTGGACATGCAAGTACATGGAAATGGCAGAAAAAGATGACTTTGCTAGTGCAAACTTTTCATTCCTACTGCTTTCCACTATATTTGGCCAAAAGAGTATTAAGAAGCCAAGCCAACTTGAGCAACAAGAAAGGGGAAAGCTAAAAAAGACTGAAAGGCTCTGTTGCTAACTGAAAGCTAAACTTTAGCGGTGCGCTATCAGAGTTGAGAGTAATTCAGGTGAATGCGAGAAATGTGGAAAGTGTGAGAGGCGCTAATCATGAGAAACAGTACGATCTGTTTAGCTGGGGGCGGTGGGGTGGGGTGGGGTCACTGCTGCCTATTAGCTGTCTGAGACACAGGAGCAATCAGTTGCCATGCCAGTGGAGCCGCATCGTTAGCCGCTAATCTCCCACGAGTCAAGCCAGATACTGGCCAAAACGGATTTCTCCACGGCCCTCCCCCCCTCTGAGATCCGTCTCAGGAACCCGATTCAATTATTCCCTTACTCAGCGGGAGGAATTAAGTTACGCCGAGCCCGTAATGCAGTTCCGACGGCCCATTCTGTCCAGAAATGGCAGGGACGAACGCCGCGACACTCGTTCACCGTTACGGAGCAGAGGCCCATGTGTCAAGCTCGGGAGAGATAACCAGCTATGACAAGGATAATTAGCAGGTGTGTTTATAAGGGCAGTGATCTTTCAGGTTTGAGAAAGAACAGAGAACAGAGAGAGAGAGAGCGAGACGGCCTGAGAGAAGCTAGCGAGCGTTTCTGAATGGACCCCGTGTTATTGATTTCTGTGTGTCCGGCGCTTGGCGCCAAAGAAAATGAAGTCTGTCCACTGTGGAAGGGGTTTATGTTCGTCCCCAATCGAATGGGAAACATGAGTCAAGGTTTCAGGAGGACTTAACGGCAAATGTTCTATCTCTTTCTCTCTCTCTCTCTCTGGTCCCTATCCTAGACATTCATACAGGTGGTTCATACCGCTATCAGTTTTCTATTACACCTATTGAAACTGGTTGGCAGACTTCGCATTGTACCTATTTGTCATGTTCCATCTCATGAGGTCAGCAGGTCAGAGTGGTTCCCGCCCAGAGAGAGAGAAAGACCTGCACTGCTGTTTGTTTTAATGGCCGCACACAGAGCACCATGCTGGAGTGCACAGCTAGAGTTGTGTCATGGAGGATTACTGAGAAACCATCGCATAAGCCATGCATTTAGAGGAGGGGGTGTGCTCCATCTAAACACACACACACACACACACACACACACACACACACACACACACACACACACACACACACACACACGCTGACACACACACACACACACATACACTCACCCGCATCTACACCCGCCCGTTTTGGAACAGCACTGTTTCGATGCGGATTATCCCCTTATCTGTTGAAACATTTATGGCACTCCCCATTACCGTCCTTGTATTTCTTCCCACTCCGATTGTCATAATCCCTCTGCCCCCAGTGTAGATCTTCAAGATAATGGCCCCTGTGTGAAAGGCTCAGAGACCTGGCCTGTGATTCCCGCTGTTGGGGGGACAGTGTGTGGGTTGGTGTGTGTGTGTGTGTGTGTGTGTGTGTTGGTATGTATGTGTGTGTGTGGAGAAGAACGTTCCCAGGACCTCCAGGCGAAGACGGCGCACTGTATCTGGACACACTGGCAACCGAATCTGGCCGGAAGGGACAGAGCCTGGAGCCTTACCTCCATGGCGAGGCGCTGTAAAATATTCGTCTGTACACAGACAGTCACTCTGAATAATAGGCCGGCTTGCTGTAAATGTCAGCTCTTTAAATCACGCCGCAGCTCGGCGGACAGAGCGGAGAATGCTTCATCACAGCTTAAAGCACAGCCTCCCATTTATTATGTGCATGTTGATAAATCACTAAGGAGACCCTGCATTCCTGAGCCCCGTAAAAAGAGGCAGCAAGAGTGTGAGAGGTAGAGGCAGAGAGAGTGAGAGAGAGTGTGTGTGTGAGAGAGAGAGAGAGAGATGAGGAGGGAGAGAATGTTGGAAGGGTAGAAGTGTGAAAAAAGAAGTGGACACAGAGAGGACAGCGCCTGTGCTGGGAATGTCAGAGGGGATGAGGAGAGGCTGGCGGAGAGACGGATAACAAGTGGTGAGGATTGGCCACGGGCTGAACACCACCTGCCAGAGGCTGATTAAGACCCCGAGCAGAAGGGTCTCAGGGAGAATGCCTCAGTATTATCACCTCATCCCCTCAACCCTGGCTCACTCACCATCTCTCTCCAGCTCTAGCTCTATCTCTATCTCTATCGCCCTCGCACACACACATACAGGCTCGCTTACCCTCTCTCTCTCACTCTCTCTCTCTTCATCACTTTCTCTTCCCAAGTCTCTCTTTACCACTCTACTTTTCTATTCTATCTCTTTTGTTATCTTTCTCTCTCCTCTTGTAGGCCTTGGACATCTGACTTTCCCTCCACTATGCTTGCCGCAAAAGGAGATGTATTTAACCACGGCCAATGGTATTTTGGACGGCTATTTTTACATCCAGTTTTATAAAACAAAAATCCTGATTCCTCCGCTGACATTTGTAACTCTAGCGACCGTAAACTAGGACTGGGGTTCTGCAATATGCAGGACTTGGGTCAGTCGGAGTTTGATGCTCGTGCAGATAAGAGTGACTATGACGTGTGTGTGTGTGAGACAGTGTATGTTTGTGTGTGAGAGAGTGTGTGTGTGTATGTGTGTGTGTGAGAGAGTGTGTATGTGTGTGTGTGTGTGTGTGTGTGAGAGAGAGTGACTATGACGTGTGGGGAAGCAGAAAGAAAAGGAGAAAACAACGGAGAGAACTCTACACCTAAGGTATAATTTGTCGGAGACTTCTTTTACACTGATCCACTTTATGTGGATCCTATTCTCTTTCAGGCTGTGGCCCCAATAGAGAAAGTCCCCCCGTATTAAAAAAAAGGAAAATAAATTACTACATTCCGCAATGACTGTCCATGGGCAGAATAACTACCTTGGCAGATCAGTCAAAATAATCAAATCAATTCTTTCATCTCGGGCCTTTTACTGTCCCCTCATAGTGATTTATGGCCTCCAGCAGCTGAACTTACTGTAATCCGAGATACATATACACGCATTTTATGCTGTAGCATGTTTTACTCTCTTCAATCCTCTCATAAAAGATGTCACATTCCTGTTTTATTTAACCCTTGCCTATTTATTTTCTGGCTTCAGGGAGGACATGGCAGGGAAGTGTGTTCCACTCTGCATCACTTAGTGTCCTCATTCTTCCCTCCCAGAATCCTCCCTCTCTCTCTCTCGTTCTCTCTCTCTGTCTCTCTGTCTCTCACTTTTTCCCTCTCTTTCACCACATCCTCGGGCTCCATACCTCTGCTGCCTCTAACAGGCAGGTGTTGTTTCCTAGCCCAACTGTTCAGCACATACCATATAATGCAATATGATACAGTATGATTTATATGATACGAAACAATATGATTTCATACTATTCTATGCTATACTATACTATGCCATACTATACTATACTATGCCATACTGTACTATACTTTACTATGCCATACTGTGATATACTATACTATGCCATACTATACTATACTATACTATACTGTGTTATACTATACTATACTATGCCATACTATACTATACTATACTGTGCTATACTATACTATACCATACTATACCATACTATACTATACTATACTATACTGTGCTATACTATAATCACTATTATCTCCTGTTCCCACCTTTCCATCTATATAATTATCCACCATGCTCTCATCTCATCTTCTGTCCTGCCCTCATCTGTTGTTCCTCTCCTCCACGCTGTTTATCTATTCTGTTCTTCTACTTCTTGTCTTTTCTTCTAAACTCTTCTCTCGCTTTCTTCTCGTCTTGTCTCGTCCACAGCTGTGCGGTGGCCCTTCTCTGGCCTCTGACTGGGCCTCAGCTCGTCTGAATGCAGCCATTTGTCATCAGTGCCGCTCCGTTTGTGTAACCAGACAGATTTCTTATGGCACTTAAGGTTTGTTTAAATGATGTGAGCCTGCATGTCTTGTCTCTCTTTTTTCTCTGCCTTTCTCTTCCTCCTTTCCTCTCTCTCTCTCTCTCTACCTCTCTCTGTTTCTCTATTTCTCTCTCTCTCCTTCTCTATCTCTCTCTTTCTCCCTCTCTCTCTCCCTCTCTCTCTCTATCCCTCTCTCTCTCCCTCTCTCTCTCTCTCTCTCTCTCTCTCTCTCTCTCCCTCTCTCTCTAGAGCAGCTGGATCTTAAGTGTCTCCATCGTTTACCTAGTCCCACTGCATCAGCCAGCAGCCCCATCTCCATCACTTACCACATGTTCATGGTCAGCCGACAGGGTAAATATGCTCCCCCACCCATTCCACTACCGCCATATAATGCAGAACTTGCTCCAAACGACCTCCAACCATGGAGGGTTGTGTTGGTAGTGGTGTTGGGGATGG
>NC_137910.1:14098323-14110823 GCF_963457725.1 Sprattus sprattus | reverse complement strand
CTCTCTCTCTCTCTCTCTCTCTCTCTCTCTCTCTCTCTCTCTCTCTTACAGTCCGTTTGAAGTCTTCCTTGAGCAGGTGTGCACCAAGCCCAACTGTCACAAATCCCTTACTCCCTTAATTTACTGTGAAAACCCCACATAGTCCAATCAAATTAAGCGGTAAACCAAAGCCTCTTCCCAGAAGCTGTGGAGGAGGAGGAGGAGGAGTGAGGTGGAGGGGGGAGACATCTTTCTTAACCTGCCAAGAGGTCGGCGATTCAAAGGCAGGGGAAGAAAGGCCCTTTGACATGACACCCCGACCTTTAGCACTCGAGCAGTCTGCGCCGACAATAAGATCGTTCTCTGCGGCCCATCTCAAAGCCATTTTGGCTGATGGGCTACCTGCTCGGGGGTCTGGCTGTCTAGGAGCAGGTCCTGGTAACACAAGCCCTCTTCTATCATGACGCTCAGGGGGCAGCCGCGGGCAGCCGGAGCAGCAGTGGTTGTGACAGCACTGTGCCCTCAATTATGACAAGGCTTGCGATGAGACTGAGATTGCAACTAAAGAGGAGTCTCTCTCTCTCTCTCTCTCTCTGTCTCTCTCGCTCTGTCTCTCTCTCTCTCTCTCTCTCTCTCCCTCCCTCTCTCTTTCTCTCTCTCGCTCTGCCTCTCTCTCTTTCCCACCTCTCAGATCTCTAATTATGATATCGGCTTTCGTCGTCAATGGAGTCTGGAGTGGCCCAGGCCCGGATGAGAAATTTCCAGACTCCAGAAAAGAACTGAGAGGGAGTGTAGGGGTGTGCGGATGTCTGCGGGAGAAGTTGTGTGGGTGGCGAGGCACAAGCGTTTTTTTACATTTTTTTTTTGCAAACTCACCTCGCCGTGCATCACGTACTTGCCACAAACGGTGGAGAGCAGTCCTCAATCACAGCTGGGAGAGGCTGAACAGTGCCATATTTTACCCCTGGCCTCCGTGGAAGCCAAACCTAGACCTGGCTCCGCTGGAAGTGGCTTCGCCCGGTGTAACACTAGTGCTGAATTGCCTTTTGACGATGTAACCAATGTTGTTTTAAGAGCTCCCCCCACACCCCCACACCCTCCCCTGGCCACCCCCGAAAAAAAAAGTGATTTAATCATTTTTCTTTTTCTCACTTACTTTCCCAGCATGGGAGCCTTGCAGCATTCCAGAGCTCTGAGGGAGAGACATTACGGCAGACATTTCCTGAAAGGAGGGGAGGCGAGTTCTTAAAGGGCACCTCTTAATAGGATCGCGGAGCTCTGAAACCTTAAGCAGACGGCTCTTCTCAAAACACCCTCGCAGCAGTGAAAAAATACAGTCTTGGCTCTAATCGCCAGGGCTGCAGCCACTATCAAAACAACAGGCCCGTATTGGCAGTGAGAGTGAAAAATCAAACACGCTCCTGTCTCACCCCCGTTCTATAATGCACTGTTCGCGCCCTCTCACTCTTGTTTTTGACGGTGTTCCGTTACTCTAATAGATGCCGTGTCCATTGTTTTGTCGCACTCTTTACGGTAACAGGTGGAGTGAACTGAATATCATGTGTTGTGGAGAGGTGTTTATCAACGGCATCAACAGACATTCTACATTACCAGAGGAGAAGGGGACAACAGAGCTCGGGCCCGCGCTGCAGAATAAGATACCATGAGATTGAGAGAACTCAACGGCCTCGGAGAAATTAAATCCTGTTGTCAGGCACACAGATGGATTTTTTAGGACGGCTATTGTTTCCCTCTTCACCACCCCCACCCCCTAGGCCACAGACGGGAGCCATGACGTAGCGTCCCTCTATAAGCCTCTCGGATATGTAGGAGGACACACTGGGCGGGATCCTCAGGTAACCTGTGGTGGATGGCCCCCACCCGATCCCACCCCCACCACCTCCATCTTCATCCAACTGTCAGAGTGGAGCAGAGCAGGCCCTGGAGCTCCGTTTTTGTCCCCTTTCTTCCATAAGCACACATTGTTCCCCGGCCCCAGCCAGCCTCAGTGCCTGCCTGACACCCACTTGAGAACCCGAGAAGTGCTGTGTATATACCGGCACAAGTGGTATTAATGTTACACCGGATTGCCTTACCCTGGGTCCATTAGTTACGGGCCCTGACAGTCCTTCTGCACCCTAACTGAGGGGCCTTTGCCAGGCCTGAATGGCAAGCATGTGTCTCCCCCGCCACCTCCATGCCAGCTGAAATCGAGGTAATTATGGCGGCGATTAGAAGCTGGTGTTTAAACATGGGATGAATTACCCGAGCAAATTAACACCCCTCTAATTGCATTGCCCTTCTAATAACCAGGGCTGTGACCCTGACCCCCAGGTGTCATTGCAGTAAAACCCCTCTGTTATTCAATCACAATCTCCTTTAATAAGGACTATTTTGGGAGCGGTGCGGGTCAACCTACTCCCGTAGAGTTCAGCTGCCACTCACTGGGACTGGGAGTGATTTCAGTCCAAAAAACACACATATACACACACGCACGCACACATCATACACACGCACGGGGTGCACCACTCAAAGGTCCAACCCACACACACACACACACACACACAGGGTGCATCATTCAGTGCCCCAACACACACACAAACTCACACTCAGAGACACACACACAAACAGGGTGCATCATTCAGAACCACAATACACACACACACACGCACATACACTCTCCCACTGATTGATGGACAGCCATGCAGGAATGTCCACTCCGAAGGGCAAAACCACAAAACTGTAAACGCCACCATATTTTTATCCCATTCCTGTGACATTTTCCAAGATGCCGAGCTTATTTTTTTATGATTTAAGATAATGGCTCCTGCTTTGATATATTTCTCCACTGCCGAAGTCCATTCAGCTCGAGACGGAGTCCTGTAATTTAATTGCCCAGTGCTGGGCCATTGATTTGATTGTCAGATATATCAGAGAGAGAGAGAGAGGGCAAAAAAAATATATGATTGATGCGAACTAAAAGCCTTGATTTATATAAACTACCGTGAAGGCCGTAAAAATATTGAGTTGGATGTTTGATCGAAATTAAAGCGATACCTAAGCCAGCTAATGTTGAGTCTCAGCTCACAGAGTTAAACCAGCATGACCAGTATAGATTCAAGCCCTTTCTTCCACAGAGTGCAAGCTGACGTCAGTGCCCTTAAAACATGCCCTACACACTTGGAGTAAGCAGCTCCACACTTCATCTCTCTCTCTATATATATATCTCTCTCTTTCTCTCTCTCTCATTTTCCAGTGTCCATACAACCTGAATGATAATTTTCACAGGACATCATTTATGCAAATGTAATTAGACGAGAAACATGATAGCGAGATGCGGGGGTGCCAGAGGAAATGTATTACTCCAAGGGGTTCAGCTCTAAACATTCAATTAAAATATTGAGTTTCGCCAGATTTAATCTAAACCTAATAAATTACAAAGGGCAAATGGTCTTCCAGCAAGAGCCTGTCAGTGACTCTGGGCCTGGGAATGCCAGAGTCATCGACCACCCCTAGCCCCCCCACACTGCCCTCCCACTCCGGGCACAGAGGATGACAGAGCGGAGAGTGGTGGATGGACCTCTGTGTGGCAGCTTGGTCCAGAGCCACCCCAAGTGGGGCGCGCGCCAGGGGACTAAGTGAGTGCTCGGGGGAGGCGGACGCAGATGTACGACAGTGGAAACCCCTGGACCCGCGCGGAACATCAAAGGGGGCCGAGAGAGGTTTTTGGGGAGGGATGTGGGACGGGGTGGGGGTTTCGGATTTCCCGCCGTGCTCTCGCTGGCTATTCAGCATGGCGCGGTTCGAGTTGGCAGGAACGGCCCTGTGAGTAGTTTCATGTGCCCTAACCAGCCCCACAACCCCCCACCCCTTCCCTCGGGCCTGGCTAGAGTGAATGGACCCTTCCCTGTGCTGGTTTCAAAGAGCCTTCACTGATGCTCTACACTGCCTCCAATGCGCTAGAGCGATTCTAAGTGCCGAGCGATCACAAGTGAACTTCTCCAATGGTGCTGTTCCAGTCTCACTGTTTGCCAGCTTCAGCAGTTGCAGCTGCTTGATTGAGACAGTATATCCGGCTTGTTGGACGCCTTTGAATTGTGTTTACCCTGTGAACTAAGGCACATGCTTAAAAATATCACCTGAAGCAGGGTTTGGCATATTTTCTCATCTTGTCTACTGGGAGACGGATGTCATTGGCACTTGCACCCTGTAACAAGTTAACAAACAAGACGTGTTTATTTGCGGTTTATCCACTATCTTCTTTTTTTAATTTCACAAGTTCTACAATCTTAAGGTGGCAGACTCGATGCTTACAGATGTTTTTCCTATGTGATAAACCTTTCACTTTACAGGTGACGAGTGGTTTGAGATGTGCCTGGCTAATTCAGATGGCACACACGTGAATGCATGTACACTCACACACGCACCAGCATCCACACACACACAATCACACACACACACACACACACACACACACACACACACACACACAGATGTCAAAGTGGCGCGGATGTGTGTAGGTGGAGGGTTCTGTCCTCCCTCTGATCAATTAAGAAGCTGTGAGCAAAGAGACAAAAACCCCGGCACCTTTTTAATTACCAGAGCTGTGTTTTCATATCACAAATAACAGCACAATGTCAGGTGCTGAAACAATTGCTGTCTTGAGGCTGAAAAACAGAGCGCTGATTTACGTCTTTGTGAGATTCTAGTGTGTTTCTTTCAAAGAGTGTGACTAGTTTGGCAAAGTTTAATTCTAGGTAAAAATATAGTGTCAATGGATATGCTAATATGTATATTACCTTGTAACGCTGTGTATATGTTTCGTATTTTTATTAGCTAGTTTTACTTTAATAGCTTTTATGCTTTATGTCCACCAACCATATATCTTTAATACTTAAATTCTATGTGCTGATTCCAGCATACAAATGGCCACATTAATGTACATCCAAAAGCACTTCAAAGTATTGGTGTGCTTGTTATATATGAAAAAACTAAACAAACTTCAAATTTGAATTAAAAATTCATTATAGAAAATGCATGGAGAGAAACACCGCAGACTTGAATGGGCTCTATACTGTACTCAGCTGAGCCTCATCACCATGCGAGACTGCTGTGCTTCTCTGAACAGAAAAACTCTCATTTCCATGCTGCCGCTAACAAAACGTTTTGTCCCAGTTTCTTAATAGCACATTAGACTTTCATCTCCGATGACTATTTATAAAAAATGTTTAAAAAGCTTGTTTTATGAGTGTATGTTTTATGAATAACATTACACACAGAGGCTGCCGCAGCCCCTAATGATCCCCCTCCCTGCATTATGTGCATAATGAAGAAGCATGGCCTGGTTCCTGGAAGACGCTTGGGCCCTCCCTCTGGTGATTCCTGGGGTGTTTGCTCATTTTGGAGCTGTTGTGGCTAAACACAGAGGCAAGGCAGACTGCTAGGGAATGGAAACAAACTGCAGAACTACACGCTGCTGTGTCTCGCTCCTGTACTCTCTGTAGGGTATGCTGCTGTGTCTCGCTTCTGTAATCTCTCCGTAGAACTACACGCTGCTGTGTCTCGCTTCTGTAATCTCTCCGTAGAACTACACGCTGCTGTGTCTCGCTTCTGTAATCTCTCCATAGAACTACACGCTGCTGTGTCTCGCTCCTGTACTCTCTCTGTAGAACTACACGCTGCTGTGTCTCGCTCCTGTACTCTCTCTGTAGAACTACACGCTGCTGTGTCTCGCTCCTGTACTCTTTCTGTACACGGCTCTGCTACATTTACAGTACGAAAAGGTTAGGCTCCACTTTTTATGAAGTGTCCTTGGAACTGAGTACTTAAGTTGGTAAGAATTAATCCTGTGTACTTATTCTGTGAATGTACTGTATATTATTACACATTACCCACCCTAACCCTAAACGTGGCCTAAATCCCAACAAAAGAAAGCAAAACAGAACATTCTAAATTCTAAAAATGTATTGTGCTTATCAATTAAGAACAATAATTACCACAATCATGTTGTGTTCATATAAAACCATTATTAGCCATGTAAACACAAAAGCAAACACAATGAGTATTACTTGACAAAAACCCAAGTGACCCCTCTCCTTTCGGCTCAGGCGACCTGCTTAGGCCCTGCAGTTCTCACATTAAGGGGCCCTTATCAGCGTTCCCTCTGTGCTTCTTCTTCTCCTCCGTCTGCATGTTAAACACTTGTGATTCGCCCCAGCACTCTCTGATTTGGCGGCGCTGTGGTCCGCCTCCTGCTGCCAGGCGCTCGTTTGCTCATTAACGACGCTGACTTCCTGCCGGCGGTCGCCTCGTCTCCCAGCCCCCGTAACCCAACGCCGCTGGAATAACCTTGATCTGAGACTGGCCCGGTCCCCGCATCCCCTGCTCCGCCACCCGATACCCAGGCCCCGGCCACTGATAGCCCCGCCATCTTTTATTCATCCCTAATTAACTGTTTTTCCTTCGAAATCATGAAACTATAGCCCGTAATGTTGGACATAATTCATCACACACACACACACACACACATATGCACACACACTCCCACTCCAAACCCAAAGCCCTCTGCAAATGCTGACTCTTTCTCTCTCGCACTCTCTCTGTGTCTCTCTGATGTTTCTGTAAAATGGACCTTTCATTTGATACTGAGTTTATTTACCAAAGACCCGGTCGGAGCACAGCCTGTTAAACAGATACATTAATTACCACGGCAACATGTGTGCATTGCCTATAGGGCGAGAGGAAGATACAGGCAGACAGAGAAAGATCATCTGCATTCATAACATGGTTCACTACATGCACCCACTATTACAGGCTTTCAACTGCTTGGACAGATCATCAATATAAAAATGAAAAAGAATCAAAATCTCTCTTGATTGACACCACGGCTGCTAGTGTCCCGTTTAACCTGCATAAGTGCAGAGACCAGTGAGCTCACAGTGGAGTTGGCCACCCCTCATAGTCTGGTGGAGAGACCAGTGAGCTAGTATTCTCACAGTGGAGTATTGTTGGCCACCCCCTTTGACACCATTTAAGGAACAAAATTCTGTATTAAGTTTATCATAGGCTTTGAAAAGAACCAATAAGACACTAGATCTAATGCACCAATTATTACCGCTATATTTGTTTAAAATTCAGCCAGTGCCACACTTCAAGACTGATGTTTTTTCGTAATGCTAGTGTGTGGTTTTACTCCCTTGACAGTAATCTAAAGCCATCATTTTGGATTGCTGGAATCACAATCACAGCCCTTTCACTCGTGGGTCTTCCTTGTCTGCTTGCTGAGAAACAACTGATATGGTGTTTGCTGCGTCCGCACACGTCTCCGAGCAAATGCATTATTTCTGCGCTTTACGTCAAGCTGTTTGCAGCTGCAACTGAGATGAGTTCTTGGACGCAGTGGTGAAAAATTGATGATAAGTGTCTTCTGTTTGTAAGGGTTCTCATGTACGTTACACACTCTGCATCTGACTTGTGAAGTTAGGGCTCTTTTTCAGTTCCTACTTGAACAGCAGGGGACTACAATGGTTCAGGAACCATTTTTAAGGCTGTTGACCTTGAAAAAGGCATAAAGCACAGTGTTGTGACAGGCTTACAAGAAAGGATACGTCTGATTTGGTTTAAATGTAACCTCCCTTACAATATGCATAAGCCTGGCACCTGATATCACGCAGACATGAGGAGTACAGTGGCAATTTAAAATGTCATTACATAATTTACAAATACCTGAATAATATATTGCTACGTGATTATATTCTTAAAACAAATACCCAGTGCAGGGTGAGACAGTGTTTGTACTGTATACAATTGCCAACTTGTTATATTTCGTTGTGTGTGTGTGTATGTGTTGGTGTGTGTGTGCGTGTGTGTGCAAATGTATCGTATACTCCCTTGTGTGTGTAGACATGAATGAACATGGTGAGTTGTATGCAAAACTAGTAGTGTGTGTGCATGCCTATCATACGTTAGGAACACTTCTCTGTCCTCTTGGGGGAAGCTAGGAGTGTGTGGGGGAGGGGGGGTCTTCTAATCACTGGTCTGTCTGCCCGTCTTAGGTCCACACACATCCTAATTGGCTTGTCCGGGGTAATTAATGTCCTCATTTTTTATTTACAAGAACATTATCATCACCCGTATTTTCCCCCGGCCAGACTAATACCTCGGCCCTGGAACAGGATCCCGGGGCCCCTTATCTCACTCTCAGCTCAGACTACAGCACTGGAGCCCGGCGGAGGGAGGACGGAGGAACTGGTGTGTGTTGTGTGTGTGTGTGTGTGTGGAGCCCGGCGGAGGGAGGACGGAGGAACTGGTGTGTTGTGTGTGTGTGTGTGTGTGGAGCCCGGCGGAGGGAGGACGGAGGAACTGGTGTGTTGTGTGTGTGTGTGGAGCCCGGCGGAGGGAGGACGGAGGAACTGGTGTGTTGTGTGTGTGTGTGGAGCCCGGCGGAGGGAGGACGGAGGAACTGGTGTGTGTTGTGTGTGTGTGTATGCGGAGCCCGGCGGAGGGAGGACGGAGGAACTGGTGTGTGTTGTGTGTGTGTGTATGTGTGTGTGTGTGTGTGTGCTGCATTATGTTGTGTCAGCGGTGAAGACACAAAGTCTTCCTGTTTTAAGCGGTGTGGTTCGCAGCACAGCAGGCAACAACACACACACACACACACCCTCTGTGCCCCCCCCCCCCCCCCCCCTCTTCTCACCCACCCCCACAGAAATCATTAGCTCCTTCTACCGTAACCTAGGCCTCGACTAGACAGCCCCCTTCGACAAGACAGCAACACAAATAAAAAGGCTGTGCAACATCCAACACCTTAAATGTATGTTATAACAGTGCATGCTAAATCGCTACCTTATGCACTTTTTGCCACCCCGGTACATGCGGTGTGGTGACGGCGCCATGTGCCATGTCACAGGAGGTTGTCAGTGGCAGAGCAGGCTGGCGTGCTGAGATGTTGATAACGTGAGCAAGCGAGGCTGCCTGGCATAGTGCGATGCCACACCTCACCCTCTCATCTTCGCCACATTTGTCTCGATGTGACAGCACCATAGTGCCAACACCGACGCTAATCACATCCTAAACTGATAACGCTCCTTTTCTTTCCAGAGTTGTTCAGTTGTGTTGTTTCAGACACTAATGATGTTTGAGGAACCGTGCCTGCAGATTACAACTGCTTTTATCAGGGAGGGTTCGCCACTTAAATCTCGCTCACTTAATGCTTCTGTCGTGCGTGCCACGCTGGGCCTGACCGATTGTTTTGCCAATGGCGCGAGCCGCCAAACCCACAGTGCCGTTTATGACTTAAACAAAGACGGCGCTCGTGGAAATAAGTTTGTGAACAGTCGTGAGTGATTCACACAGTAGGCTGGCTTGTTTGAGTGCGCCCGGCAGTGTTAAATATACAAAGCCACGGAGGACGGGAGAGCCAGCACAGCAGTCGCAGATGATCTCAGCCTTCGCTCATCACCAAATAAGGGCACCGCTTTTGGGGGAAAAGCCATTGTAGCATACTCGTGTTTACCTTTGATCTGGGATATTACCTGTGTCCAGATCATTTGCTGCCCCTCATCCTGAACGAGAGCCAGTGAATGATGTCTGCAATAGTGGAAAAGGCCGGCTCAATGGACTGGGACTCTGTTGTAAACAGAGTAGTCATTGTTCTTTTAGCCCTTCAAACAAAACCCTTTAAGAGGGGCTTTGATCAGGTACGTCAAAAAGTGACATCAACGGGCTCTCACAAAATGAAGTCGTGACATCAGGTTTCAGACAAAGAACAGGAAATTCATTAATTTGACCTTAATGGGGATACCATAAACATGTCTACAAAATGTAAAGTTTACCAAACTCTCTCTCTCTCTCTCTCTCTCTCTCTCTCTCTCTCTCTCTCTTTCTCTCTCACTCCTTCTCTTTCTCTCTCTGTCTACTCTTTCAGACCTTCTTTTGCGATGGCGTGGTAGAGGCCTGTGTCCTGCAGCGTTGTTGACTCGGCCTCATATTTATTTACTGTGTGTCTCTCACATTCTTTCCCACTGAGCAGACGAAGCAGAGGCCACCGTGTGCCAAGAGGGCTCTGCCTTTAAGCCAAGGGTGCAAGGCCGCCGTCAGTCTCGGGCAGCGCCACGCTTCAATTAAAACTCCAGAGGGTGGCCTTTAAAAACGCCACACACGTCTTGACGGCAG
This sequence comes from Sprattus sprattus, assembly GCF_963457725.1. Classification (NCBI taxonomy): domain Eukaryota; kingdom Metazoa; phylum Chordata; class Actinopteri; order Clupeiformes; family Clupeidae; genus Sprattus; species Sprattus sprattus. The sequence continues at coordinate 14,100,671 of NC_137910.1, read as the reverse complement.
AAAGCAGCTGAGAAAATGACAGAAACACACAAACATTTAACCTGTAACACTCCTCGCAGATTTAGCTTGGGGGGGAAGGGGGGAATGGGGCGGGGGGAGGGATGTAGTGTGAAAGCGCTACACGAGTTGGCAAAAGAGTGTGTGTTTTTTTGGCGGAGTAACGGAGAATGAATGAAGAATGAGGTCATGTTGGTATAAGACGTTCAAAAAGATGAAAGAAAATAATGATTTTAAAGTTTAAAGTATGAGATAAATGACTGATCTCATGAAATGCAGAAACCCATGTGAATACACTGTGGCACCCCTTACAAAACATATGAAAACATATTTAACAAAACATGTGATGCAGTTTCTCTTGAAAGTGTTGTTCAGTGCATTCTGAATCTATTGAAAATTCAACTTCAGTCCAGAGGACAGTTATGGTCTTTTACTTCAAGGTGTCAGAGATGTGCCGTGTAGCACTCACCAAACCAATCACCGAACAGAGTGTGCCTAACCATCGTGCCAATTACCAAAAATGTCTTATCTATTTATGGTCAGTTCTCACTTCATGCAAATATCACCTCGAGTGAGGAAAACGTAACACAGTGTCACAGTGTCAGCTCAATTTAGGTTGAAGTGAGACCTTGTGAAGTGAACTTACTGTAATGTCAGCCCAGCTTCACACAGTGACATAGGTCTCATTTCCACGTCGGTGGAACGTGACAGTCAACCCAGCTGTACCCATCTTAGAGTAAAGCCTTTCAAAAGTGTGCAGATGATCGTGGTAGTTTTGTTGTTCATACTATGTTTTTCCTTCATACTATGAAAAGTGTGTGTGTGTGTGTGTGTGTGTGTGTGTGTGCAGGGGCGGAGATCCCATTTCATTGCAGGGGGGGACAATACATGGGAACATTTCAGAGAGTAATTCCGAGGGGGGGGACATGAAAAAAATTGCTGTCACGAGAGCTAGCATAACTTAGCTGCTAAATACCAAATTCTCTAATAACAGTGACAAACAGAAATTCAACGTCAGTTTTAAATTCTCTAAACGGCAAAACATGTCCTAATACACAACATCTACTCACAGACAAATATGAAAGTTCAAACGCATACCAAGGCTTTTCAAGGAGGAATTCTGGTGCATGCAAATTAACGTCTTCTCAAGTGCCCTGCGCAGCCGTGTGGAGTCCATGAGCCGTCCATTTAGTTAAAACTAATAAAATCACATCAAGTTCCCGTGATAATCTCCAAGAAGTCCAGTGATATGAAAAGAAAGGGTCCAACCAATATATATAGCACTTGTTGTCTCAAAACATTTCACTTATGGTGAGTTAAACTCACTTTCATTAATCCAGCCTACTGATTTTTGTTTAGCCTCCTACCTTGATTTAATTATTTTTATTCAGACTTTACATAACTTTCATGACCAAAAAAATAAATTGGCTAGCGATTTAATTCGTTTTTTTGTTCATAAATTAATGTAGGATGGTTGCAAAGCCTCATGGGAAATGCCTTTATCCAGTGATAGTAGGGAAATGACTGACCGGCTGCCAGAGAGAGAGCAGGTGAGAGAGAGCAGGTGAAGCGGACCTGATGGAAACAATGAATGTAGACATATTCTCATAGTTTTTATTCTTTTATTTGTTTAAATCTCGAGACTGTAAAATCAATAGGGTTAAGCGTAGGATACCACTCCAGCGACCCGGGTTTGCATCCTAACTCCGGTGACCAGACAATGTTACGAATATTTTTTTTTTTCAATTTTGTTGGGGGGGGGGGACAACGTTATGCGAGGACAACGTTATGTGTGTGTGTGTGTGTGCGTGTGTGTGTGTGTGTGTGTGTGTGTGTTTGTGTGTGTGTGTGTGTGTGTGTGTGTGTGTGTGTGTGTGTGTGTGTGTGTGTGTGTGTGTGTGTGTGTGTGTATGTGTGTCGTCAGACACTGTGCCACACACTCAGGGGCTGAGGTCATGCTTCTCTCATAAACTTCAGAGCCAACATGATTTAACATTCTGATCACACACACACTGGTACGCATCTCACCAATTCACCTTCTTTACACAAGCTGGCACTGCACATATTGTGTCATGCCAATATAAATAGATTACACTATCTATCTAAACTAACTCTTTCTCTCTCTCTTTCCCCCTTCCTTTCTTTTACTCTTTTTCTTTATTTTTGGGCTCACCCCTTCTCTGATCATCCTGACAAACCATTCAAACTGAAATTCTCTTCCTAGTCCTTCCACCTTGGCTCAACGTTCCTATTCTGTTCCTAACATCGCCTTGGTAACAATAACACATCCAAATAAAAGTTACTGTATCCAAAGGGGATGCAATGCTGCGCACATATTTTTTATGTATTTG
>NC_137910.1:14090823-14093323 GCF_963457725.1 Sprattus sprattus | reverse complement strand
GATGCTGCTATGGCTATGACGTATGACATAAAGTATATTACAGCTGTGTGAGAGAGTTGTGTGCGTGCGTGCATGTGTCTGTACATATATATATATATATCTTGTAAGTATGTGTGTATACCAAGCTTAAGCTAGCTTGTGAGTGCAACCTTTCCCTGCATATGTATGTGTGTGTGTGTGACATGAATGTATATGTGCATGTGTGTGTGGAGGTGTAGATATGTATGTGTGTGTGCATGTGTGTGTACGTGTGTGTGTGGGTGTGTGTGTGTGTGTGTGTGTGCATGTGTGTGTGCATGTGCATGTGTGCGTGTATGTGTGTGTGCGTGCACGTGTGTGTGCGTGTGTGCATGTGTGCATGTGTGTGTATCATAGAGAAAGAACAAGCATGTGTTGACACATTGGAGTGCGGAGACGTTAGCCACAGTTTTCGAGCGGTGCGGTGTGCTGTGAGACCGTTGCTGCTTCTTTCCTCTGCGGCTGGCATTCCCGGCGAGCAGAGGAAACAGTCCCTCTGTAAAAAGCCAAAAACCTTGAGCAGCGGAAGCGCGGTCGCCATGACAAATGCTCTTCCTGCTTCTTCACAGCATGAGAATCATAGCTGTGCAGCCGGAACCGAGCTCTTTTTGGGAATGATTGAAAGGGCTGTTTGATTTACTGGCTCCTCTTCTGTTGCAGGAAAACATCATGATAGGTTTTTAGTTATGTTCTAAATGACCAACAGTAAGTATTTCCCCAGGAAGTACCAGGAATGTGCTTGAAGCCTTGGCTTATTTTCATAGTGAAGTGCTTGTTTGCCTCTCTGCATTTACAAGAGAAGCTATGCATGTAAATAGACTAATTTGATTAATCACTTTCCTCAAGTACACCCCATCACCTTATACAGTGAAAGTCTGTGCAGAGATAGACACATGTTTAAAGGCCCGACGTTTTTGAAGTGTTTTGACCTTTTAATTTCAGTTAAATATCTAAACCATTATACCTGTGTTTTATTATTTATTTATTAATTTTTGTCAATGAATTATTTTCATGTTCAGCTGAATTTCTTTTGACTAACCTGTATACGTACGTACACCTCCATGAAACAGAGACAGGGCTTTGGAAGGGGAGAGGAGCAAAGCGATATGAAATGTATACACAACCCAGTACATGAATTGCCACCACCGAATTGTCTTCATATTTCTGAAAGCAGGGAGAGGAGGAGGAGGAGGAGGAGGAGGAGGTCTGCTGTCTCTGGCAGTTTGAGTTCAGGGGCTGGCACGGGAGGTGTCCAGGGGGAAAGGCGATCCCTGCGTCAGTGTTGTGTGTTGCGGCGCAGACAATGGTTGCGTAGCCGGATGCGCGTACCTGCTGTCTCGCCGGCGGGGGCAGGAGCAGGAGCATGGCAGCCTCGCTGGCCCGTCTGAAAGGGAAATTCAAATCTACAATTACACTTGAACCCTTGCACAAGTTCATCATTAACAAACCATTTTTCTCTTTTGTACATTGGTGTGTGTGGTGTGTGTGTGTTTGTGTGTCGTAATTAACATAAGTGTCAGTTAATGTGATTCTACAAAATATGCTATTAATTCATATATTTAAATTTCAACAGATGCTGTGAAGCATATGCAGTATAAAATCACCAGCCGACAGGACATGAAAAAACACACATGATATAGGTTTATTTCACCATGATGGCAGCACAGTTTGAAGGGTAAGCTTAAAAGTCATAATGACACTAGCTAAACCACAAAAAGATACCTAAATGAAATGCATACTTGGGTCTTGAAAAATTACATATTGCTAGTGTAATGACATTTTGCATTTGATTCTATTAATTAAGGGTTTAATGGTACATCGATCAGTGATTTTGCCATACTCCACAAAACCCAAACTACAGGGTGGCTATGGTGATTTAAATTCCAGGCAGGAGGTGGGGTATCTAATGCTTGCTGCTTCCAGAGAGCATTCAAAGGATTAAAAAGTTACAAACATCGTATTTTTTTTTTTTTTTTTATTGGGCAAAAAAAATGATCCTCTGCCATTATCAGTGTCCCCTGCACTTGTATAACACTCCATTTAGGAGCCACATTACACACATCCACATCCCCCTGAAGCACTCAGACATTCGGAGCAGACAGACCTGAATAAACGACACAAGAGTGGCCTGCATATTGTGCGCGTCTGGTCTCAGGTTCGCCGTGGTGAGACGCGACCAGAGAGAGAGCTCATTGAAATGATGTCACAGGCCCCCACTGTTTCTGGTGCGGAACCCGATCCGAGCTGGTTCTGCGCGGCCACAGAGAACACAGGGCCCGGGCACGTACCTGGCACACAGAGGTAATTGTGGTTCTGTGCCTCGCTCGCCTCTGGTGCCTTTGAGCCGAAGGCGGAGATCAAATGCTGTGGAGGCAGGGGAGGTGTAATGAGGCAGCCCTGCTCAGAAAACAGCTCGTCTCCCCCCTCTGATAAGAGGACACCGCTGTAAGTACACAGATGCATCCAATTACAGCACTCCCCC
>NC_137910.1:14080823-14085823 GCF_963457725.1 Sprattus sprattus | reverse complement strand
TTTATAATTCATCTCAATAAATGCTATGTTTTTGTACTTTTTTTCTGTTAATTTATATCCCTCTGTGTGTTGTGCTTACCTGTTTTCTAGGGTTAAAAGTATTGTAAAGGGCATACTCAAACAATGATGTGGACTTATACTAGATAATTGGTTAAAGGATAAAAGTCAGAACTTTGACAAATTGACGATGACATCTGTTTGCGAGTACGATTATATAATTTTTATTCCCTTAAAATGTCACTTTAAGTGTGTACAAAACGTGTATCTTTTTGGACAGAAACTAAATCCTCCTAACTCCTAAAGTGTTTTATATAGTTTTGACGTTCTAGCTGCCATTACCATCAGAACAAAATACTGATTTAATAAAATACTGATCATAACAAGACACTGATTTCCATATCAACTTCACACCAAACTGAAACCTTTCCCGAGGATTTTTAGCCATTGTTTTAAATTGCAATTATATCTCCCCTTTCCGGATTAAAACACAAACAAATTCAATATACAATTAATTCAATAATCGCACATTTAAATTGAATGTGGTCCTCCAGTCACCCGAATCCAGTTTAATGCTTCACCATTATTTCAGTTTATTGCCTTCGCATTTTTCTATTTTGTAAATACCCACCATCGCCTCCACAACTCTCCACAATATTCCTTTCATGATTACGGTGACTGTACATTAAAATGTATACTTTTAGACATCACCAAACTGCACGCAACGATGTTTCAAGTGTATGAGGGGGCATGCCTAAATAAGAAGCGCAAACACCGTGCGTCCTAAATCTTATCTTGAGGTTAACTACAACACCAGTCCGTTCCCGTGGAGCAAGGCGAGCTTTCTCTGCTGTCACCGGGAGCGGCGGGACTGCTGCAATCATTATGCATTGTTAACTGGGCTGTCTAATGTGAGTGTTGTTAAAGGAATAAAGGCGAATGGCAAGGAACGAATGTGGCTAGCGCGTTTGCTGGTAATCAGTGAAGACACTTCAGACTCCGGAGCGACAATCCTGAATCCCCCATCCGCAATGCCTGGAGGGGATATCAGCCACAGAAAACAAGAAGAAATCTATTCTTTTTTCAGTGAGAAAATTAGAGTGGCACCTGATGATGTCGACTTTGACACGTGTTAATTGCTCCACAGTTCTCCTAATTAGGGATTTTCACATTCTTTCAGTGCTGCGGGGCAGATAGCGGTGTTTGCCTGGCAAAGGAGAATTGCTGCTTACTTCAGTGTTTTCTGCGTTACAGACGCACCAACGTTAATCTGTTCATACTAGATGCGGGACTCTCTCATCATCGGTGGATGATCATTAACCCACGGATGGCCAAACTCAATATGCTCTTTAATTAGGCTATGTATAAAATGTTGGAAAAACACTGCTAACACCTTGTATGGCAGTATTTTCTGTAAAGCCTACTTCTATACCATACATATAGGTCGCAGATACCATAGAAGCGAGAAAGAAACGCCATGCTGTCATAGAGAAATGTATGTAAATATTTCATTTCCAAATGGTATTTAATGCTGTTATGCTTTTAATAATTAAAAAAAGAGAGTTTTTCGTACTCTACGGAGATGAGAATTCTACAGCCCGTATGCCTATACTACTGCATCAAGCAGTGCCTTCATTCAAGTGTAGAAAGATGTATGTTTTGAGGTAACCTATGAATTACATACTAAATAATTGTAACTTTTAACATGATAGTCCGCAGATAAAAAAAATATCTGAAAATACATATTCTTTGGCCTTACATGCAGTTCAGATAGTTGTCTGGTATAGTGTCCCTGTGATAAAAACCCAATCCATTTAATGGTTGTGAATCCCCCTTTTCTTGTTATCATGTTAGCCCCCTCATCACATCCCCCCTCCAGTTTCATCTTGCACACAACAATGAGGCGTGCGCTTGGCTAGGGCCCTGGTCCTCTGGTAAATTACTTGTTACCTGCTGGCATTTATTTATATGGCGGTGAATTATAAAGCTTTGTTATTGCTCTGCCTTGGGTGAATTGTTTATGACACCAGTAATCGGAGTAATTGTTATTGTTGAAATTACCTGTCAGCTGGCCCCTGCAGCAGACCTTGTCCCACTGACAGATAGTGACAGGGGAGAGGGCTCCTCGCCCATCCCTCTGATGGCTTCGCCGCTGATAATAAGGAGCTCTGCGCCCCTGATAATTCACCTGTCAATGCTGACTGCAAACTGGGGATCCTCCTCCAAATTGTTGTCCTTCATTTTGACAAAGACAGCAAAAAACCAAAGAGAAAGGGAAAGAGTCTGTGGGGTGTGTGTGTGTGTGTGTCTGGGTGTTAGTAAGCGTGTGTGTGTGTGTGTGTTTGTGTGTGTGTGTGTGTCTGTGTGTGTGTGTGTGTGTGTGTGTGTGTGTATTTGTATATAGGTGTGTCTGTGTCTTTCAGTATGAGAGAGATGATGAAAATAAATCCATTCTCACATTTCCTTTTCGGTTAGATCCAACGGCCATGACTTGTAAATTGTACTTATCAGATAATCTGGGGTCAAACCTCCAAGCTCTTGATTTTTTCAGTGTGTCTTATATGCCATTTTTTCACTGATGCTCATTCCTTAATGTTTTAAAAAAGACATATCATTTTTGTTGATCTAATATTAAAGTGTTTAAAGGCTCATTCTAATGGATCTAAATGTGCCCAACATATGAATTAGTTTGCTTTGAATCCCTCCCTGCCTTTTCTTTTCCAGATGCACAGCGAAGCTGGCGTCCAGTCCTTGAAGCAGGCTCTGTTTCCAAACAGCAGGCATTTGTGAAAGGCCTGAAATCATTATCAGTGTCATCTCAACCGACGGCCTCTCCATCTGAGTCAGAAGGGGATGTGGAGGACTTCATTTTGTCCAAGGAACAGCCTGGCCAGAGCCTTCAGGCTCACGGAGGAAGGGCGGACATTTTTATTCACAGATCTTTAAAAAGCTGCTCGTCACAATATGTTTTTAATGGAAATAATAAAAGTGTCACGACACAACAATGTCAACTTAGCCAGAATAGCAGTATTGATCTTTGTGTTGATAAAACAAAATGCCTTGCCATTTTCCTTCATGATCTACCAAATGATGACATTTTCACAGTCAATGTCACATTCTCAGTTAATGGCAGGTCTAGAAAATGGGGTGATAAAATATCATATTTATTTCAAGCGATTTACTGAAAAATCACAGTTTCACATTGTCTTGAAAGTATTAAATGAAGACAATAGACATCCTATTGATTCTTGGTTTGCTCATTGGTTGATCAAACCAAATGATAACCATATTTTTTTTTTCCAAATGACATTTATAAGTCTTTAATAATATTGTATTTTCTTTAAAAGAGGAAATAACCAGGTTTGTTATATTCTATATGATGAATAATTTAATATGTGCAGGACTGACACTGTTGCATATAGCTCAGTCCACTATCTGTCTGAAAAAAAAACATCTGAAAGTCATTACATTTATCTTATAACAAAAGAGTATTATTTACATGAAAGAACACCCAATTAGGTTTGACTAAATGTATGAAACGGTAATGGAATTTTAAAATGTGTTTAAAGCAACAGTGGCCAACCAAATTATTGAATTCAAATAAAACATTGTTTCATGCTTCCCAAGAGTCCCAAGGTGACCAGCCAAATACACAAGTCCCCATATGCAACCAGTGCACAGCAATTTTCCCCTCCTCTCTCTTGATAATATAATATTTTAACCCTTCATTGTTTATTCAAATGATACTATTAACAGCATGCACATTCATCACTGATACAGAAATTAGGTTTTAAACAATGCCATTAATTATTGTTTCCAGATGCAGCACACACACACACACATACACACGCACCGCAAAGTTGATTACGGTGATTCGAATGTAGCACCGACCCACACAGATGGGTGGACATTAGCAAGGAGTGGGCCATTTGAATAGGTTAGCAGACATTAATGGCAATAATGATTTATTTTTCCCGGCTTGGTGTTTAATGGTATTGTTATTCCTCAGACGTTTTCGGTGTCCTCCAGAGCCTAGTCTAGCAAATAAACTCTCGCTCACATTATTTGATCACGACGGTTGTGAAATGACTTGTGAAATGATCACGTCTTATGGTTTTACAAACCTCTCATTCTCCTAAGAGATTGGATCACTTGTACACAAAATGCGAGGATACGTGCAATATACAAGTATATAAAATACAAAAATATATTTATTTGCACTCGATAAGCAAATATATCTGCAGTCACGCATGTTGAAAGACTGGTATTGGAGAAATTAATTTAAAAGCAGAAATGGTCTTGTCTGGTGTCTGAGACAAGCATTATGCTTTAGAATAATATGAGGTTTTACTCTAATTCAATAGTGTGTGTATATAGGGCCAGTGCTGAAAGAATCTGGTGAATTTATCCACCGCTTCTCCCAATGAAGATGCATAGTATGTGTTCCTTGGACCAGTGGACTCGGAGCCGTCCATGAAACATGTGTTTTTTATTAACGGCAAGGTTTTACAGTAAAGCCACACAAAGACCAGGGGGAGAGTGTGCTGAGTAGGTGAGTTTCATCTCTTGATGAGGCGTGGGGTCCTGACAGGGTCACCGTCTGTGGCACAACATCGCCAGCACCAGCACCCTCTGCACGCGCACACACACACACGCACACACACAGGCACACACAAACACACACACACACACACACACACACGCGCGCGCACACACACACACACACACACACACGCACACACACACACACACACACACACACACACACACACACACACACACACACACACACACACACACACACACACACACACACACACACACACAACCACTTTCCTCCCTCCCACTCTCTTTCTCTCAAATTCCCAATGTGTTTAACTACCCTCTCTATGCACACACACACAAACACACACACACACACACACACACACACACTCACATACACTGCTTAGTCTCTCTCTCTTTGACACACACATGCGCACACACACCAACACACACACAGC
>NC_137910.1:14060823-14078323 GCF_963457725.1 Sprattus sprattus | reverse complement strand
ACATATCATTACATATTACCATTTAGTGGTAGTAGTGGTAGTGGCAATACCCCATGTCTTAGTAGTGGTAGTAATTGTTGTCGTAGTCGTGCTATCAGCACTAGTAGTTAGCAGCTGTAGTATAATTATTGTTACCATCATCATCATCAATAATGTGATACTGCGAGTGATCAGGTGTCATATTCAGTCTAAGGAGAGGAGAAAACAAGTTCAGTTGTTTGCGTTAAGGTCAAACCCTATGGAATCTATATGTTGCACAAGTAGGCCTACTGCCAACACAAAGGGCTCAGGCAGCCTGTATCAGGCATGGCCTGGGTATGGAAAGCCCCCCTCTGTCCACATTTGGGGCACTATGAGGTCAATATAACGTAAACAGAGCCAGCAGCAGGATTTATGATGTTTGCCACAGCTGAAATGAGAGGCCTGCATGCTTGGAATATAATTGCTTTTTGCAGCTTTTCAATCACTGACCCTTTTATGCTTTGTATTTCTTCTTCTTTCAATTTTTGTTGTTGCTGTTGTGTTTGTTATTGCTTTTACTTTTCTGTTTAAAAAAAAAAAATGGACAACACGCAATGCATTTGTTTGCGTCCTCTAATTTTGGTATTTACAGTGAGATTTTTTTTATTCTCTCAAATGAAAGGCACGCTTCTCTCTGGGGGGGGGGGGGGGGGGGGGGGGGGGGTGGTTGGGCCGGAGTGGCGTTGGGTGGGTAAGAAACCATCGCCACACATGAGAATCTGACGGGGAATTCATAGCACGCGGGGTTCTCACTTGTTGACAGTTGTTACCTGGGCCTTGGCAGGCCCCTGACTGTGGTGGATAAAATGAGCTCTATCATGGCCCAGACGCATAAATATTTCCTTTCTATTTTCCAAAATAGCTTTTAATTTAACAAGTTTTATGGCTGTAATATTAAGTGCATATGTTTTACAAGACGTGCTGTCCTCTGAGTCACCCCGAGGCTTTGCTGCTTTTTTTCTTACCTCTGAGGAGAGGAGAGAGGAAGGGGGAGCATGTTGGAGCATAGGTTTTTAGAAGCCCTAAAACACACACACACACACACACACACACACACGCACACACACACACACACACACACACACACACACACACACCACACACACACACACACACACAACTCTCATAAGCATACACATACACTCTCACAAACAGACACCCAGCCACTCACCCTCATACATACATACATACATACACGCACACACACATTCCATACGTACACATCTACGCTCTCACATAGACACAAACACACACACACGCACACACACACACACACACACACACACACACACACACACACACACACACACACACACACACACACACACACACACACACACACACACACTCACATAGACTCCCACACACACCAGCACATACCCCTGGCCTCTTGCTCTGTGAAATGGCTGCTCGGAGAGCGCAGTTCTGGGAGCACCCCGCCCACCAGGCCCTTCTGGTGGTTCCACGCCTCTGTGCCTTCTCCCACAGGATCTGGGGTCCAGAAACCTTTTTCAATTACAATGCAAAAACCCTATGACAGGCAGTAGGGGCCCAGAGGATATAAAGACCTTGCCTGATTTCAAACCATCATATATTTTAGTTGCCATGTAATGTTCAACACAACTCTCTTTATATGGTTTCCTTGTGGTCAAGGACTCTGGTCAGCTTTCTGCAACTCTCTTCCCGAGCATGAGTTACAACATATTGTTTGAGCTTTGAGGCAAAAGATTTATTGCAATGACACTATGGGATTGAATGAAACGAGGTACAACTGGGGTAAGTCAAGGGAGAAGTTAGAGAAAAGGGCTAGAGGTTTGCACGCAGAGGTGTGTGTTTATGTGTGTGTGTTTGTGTGTGTGTGTGTGTGTGGGGGGGTTACATGGCCTGAGTCAGTCACAGAGTGCAATGGTAACCCCCCCCCCCCCCCCCCCCCCCCAATCCCTGAGCCCCACCCGAGGGACAAATTGATGTCAAGTTGTGCTGTCTGTCAGGATTAAGTGTCTGTTTGCTTTCTGTTCGCATGTGGTTTCAGGACAAAACATCTCGAGTCCCCTCACTTCCGAACAAAGCATCTCAAGTTGCTCGTGTTAAAAAATGGATGGAGAGAAGAGAAGAAAAAAACTTTAATCTCTTCCTCTAATCTGGACACTGGGTTTGTGCGGCGAGTGAGAGGGGGGGGGGGGTCTGCTTTCTCTCTTGGGTCTCCATTTAAAGGCATGTTTGATTTGGGGCCTTTTGGTGGCCTCTCTAAAGGGACATTATCTGTGCCCTCATCTACTCCTACTCCTGTCTCTCCCGCCCGCCCTCATCTTCCACTGATCCACTCCACTTGGGTAGGCCAGACACAGGACCCACCAATCAGGTGAGGGCCAGACACAGGACCCACCAATCAGGTGAAGGCCAGACATAGGACCCACCAATCAGGTGAAGGCCAGACACAGGACCAACCAATCAGGTGAAGGCCAGACACAGAACCCACCAATCAGGTGAAGGCCAGACACAGGACCCACACCAATCAGGTGAAGGCCAGAGAGAGGACCCACACCAATCAGGTCAAATCATTTCGCATAATGTGTGATTGGGAACAATCAAATGGTTCAAATGTGCTTTTTTATGTATTCACTAATTGAGAGGTCATGTGATCAACACACAGTCCATTGAGACTTTCTGTGTCCGATTTTCCCTCCACCCCAGCTTCCCAGTAATCTCCACTATACACAACAGTGTGCTGCAATGCTTCAGATAACCTAATCTTTCGGTATATGTAAAGACAGAATGGTACATTTTATTTGACTAGGAGTAAAAAAAAATAACATCTGCTTTGAGAGTGCAGCAGTAAATATAGTAATATCAGTTTATGGTGAGCTCCTGTTGAAACTCTATGAAATTGGAATTGAAATGGGACACCAAAGTGTGATCTACATTACACATGTAACATCAACTGTGATGGAACGGCGTGGCAAAAACAATGGCGTGTAGCCAAGTGTATGCTGAAGAAATTACACACGCACCCCATGCATATAAAAACACAGACGCCAAAGAAATCAAACCACATACAACTTAGAAAATAAAACGTACCATTCTAAAAGCTGCCATTTCATAAATCAGCTGCTCTCAGAAAAAAATGGCCTGGCACAAGCTGAGGTCACTATGTCCAAGAAAATATAGCTGTTTGTTGTACAGACATAAACACTGACATCTTAGACATAGTTCAGTGCCTGGCTACAGTTCCTCTCTAAACACATAATAAGTGCTGCTGCTGCTGTTGCTGTGTGAAATATCTACGTCTTTCTTCCCCGAGAGAAAGAGTGAAGAACCATAGCAACAGACAGACGAGGATGAAGGTGGGAGAGCTTTGGAGAAATTCCGCATTGATGCCATGAATAGCTTTTTACCAGAGCACCCTAAAAAAACCACCCTAAAACCTTAACTATTACAACAGGGTACTTATGTTAATGTGCTTGTGATGATTGGCCTGGGTAAAGCTTGTACAGAGGTGAGAGGGTTTTAAAAAATCATCCTGCAGAAAATGCTGCCTCACCATCATGTAGTGGATCCTCACATTTGATTCATGCAGGAAGGCAGGGTGTCTCCTTTGGACTTGACTGTGTGTGTGTGTGTGTGTGTGTGTGTGTGTGTGTGTGTGTGTGTGTGTGTGTGTGTGTGTGTGTGTGTGTGTGTGTGTGTGTGTGTGTGTGTGTGTGTGTGTGTGTGTGTGTGTGTCTGTGTGTGTGTGTGTGTCTGTGTGTGTGTGTGTGTGTGTGCGAGCTCACAGGCAGACAGCAAAGAGACAGAAAATATTCACAACAACATTACACGAGATGGACACACAGATCTGCTTATTCACAGTAACTTTGAATAAAAATTGCACATAATTTGCAGACTATAGTGGTTTGCCCTAAAATGTGTCTGGCACAGCAACACAAAAGTCTATTCACGTTATGAAGTGTTGCCTGCACTGAATTAATCTTCAGGTAACATATCATTGCCGTGTGCACTTCAGACTGGACCCATCTACACACTGGCTGATTAAACATGATTGAAATGTTTGATAATAAAGCCCTTTAAACCTAAGCCCCGCTTCCCAACCCCCCCCCCCCCCCACACACACACACACACACACACACACACACCCCACCTCACACACACACAAACACAGCTTTCTCACTTGGACCCCCTGAAGGTGCCACTCAGGTTACTCTTGCATTTAAGTGCTTATTATTTACCTTGAAATTGTGTTTCGGTCATTGACATCCCATTTAGCGGCGGTGACCTTGCTTACACAAACCCCTAATAAATTAAAAAGTGTTTTAGTGGCTAGCACTAACATTCTCTAACTTAATCCATCACAGGTACTAACAATGGGCAGTCGCTGACGCTCTGAAAGCCGCTAAAAGCTTTTAATGTTAAATGTCTGGCCTCATCTGGAGTTAAGTGCACCGTAGGGGTGTCTGCCTTATCAGATGTAACCGTTTCCGTTTAATCTAAGTGGACGGGGATTTATCTGCGTGTACACAGACACTAAGACCTGTGATGCCAGTGGCACATCTTTTGATTTGTCTACAATATTTGGGCATTTTATTTCAAACAATCCTTTTGCTGGCTGCTTGAATGTAATTCATCTGGGGTCCTTGGTGTGCTTTGGTTGAGTTGTTGTGCTGGCTGGGTTACTGACTCGGAGACGGCCAACATTTTCTCTTTTGACTTCGTCTCCTCTTGCACAACATATTGGAAAACAGTCCTGGGAAGTTTTTCAATATATCACAGTGGACAAGTGATGTCTTCATTGAAGTGGATTGGAGTCTTGTCTAACATTGCGCTGACCACATTAGCTATTTGCATGACAAGACCTGTCTGCACACTTGTTTTCTGTGGGGAGCTCTGCTGTTGCTTCTGCCTCCAAAATAATCATAGCCTATATCTATAATACAGGCCTATTTCTTTAAAAAAATAAATAAATAAATAAATAAATAAATAGTTTCACACAGATGATACCCTTGACAGCCATTCTTGAGAAACATGTATACAATTTTGCTTTTCTGCTGCAACCTCAACAGTCTTCGAACCTCAGCTCTTAAAACCCCATGTCACGCAATGCTACAACAGAAATGCACGGACAGAATCCATTCATGTCAGAGCGTTGTTTAGGGCTGCTGTGGTCATGGAACGAACCACTTCTTCATGATTCCCTTTAATTTAAAGCATGTGATCAAGTTCATGCATTCTTTACTTCAATTCTTTACTGATTTAAATTTGCTCATCGTCATTTTCATGACAACCTGTCATCTAAATGTTTAGTGTTTTCAGTAATAAATAACAAAGGTTGTTGTGTACAGACTGAATAATACATACATTTATATAAACGCTCTCTGTCAGTACTTTTGTTTCTTTCACTCCATCAGCACTCACGATGAGCTTGTGAGCAGTATTATCTTTTACAACCACTTTTGGCATATTGATATAACAGAACCGCTTTAAAGTATATAAAAACAAGTTTAAATTGAGAGGACATTGAAAAGACAACATTTTTCTTGTCTGATTTAAAAACCTAGTTGTACAGTGTCTTTGCAAACCTGACAAATGTTTCATAGTCTCAGGAGCTGGTTGTGTTAAGAAGGGGGTACACTGATTAATGTTAGCTTTAAAATAGCATGAGAATCCTGGAATCACAATCATTTCACCCTCATCGGGATGCATCTCTATCTAGGATAAGCATTATTCCAAAAGTTCCATTCCCCATGAGTTCAATCAGCCAGCTCGTCTGATAGACTGTGTTGCTTCTTATAAACTGTCTGTGGACCATAAATCCCACTGCACAAGCAAGCAACGGGTTGAGCTGCACAGTGAAATGGAGTTCAGAATTCTGTCAGACTGTTTTTTTTTTTCTCCTGATTTGTGTCGTTGGTAACCAAAAGCACAGAGGATGTCTGACATGAAAAAGGGAGCATGGGATATGAGCTTGCAACAACACAAATGTACACACAAACACACACACACACACACACACACACACACACACACACACACGCACACAAAAGCACACACACACACACACACGCGCACACACACACACACACACACACACACAGACAAATACATACACATATATACAACCACACTCACACACACACACACACACACACACACACACACACGCACACACACACACACACACACACACACAAATACATACACATATATACAACCACACACACACATACACACACACACACACACACACACACACACACACACACACACACAAAAGCATACTGTATAAAATGGGTAAATGGACAACATTTGAGATTTCTGGTTTGACTTCAGTCAGTGTTCAAACCTGCTATGTCTGGCCAAGCAATGTCTCTTTTATTTAAAAAGAGCATAAGTGTATTCTTCCTTTTGTGGACTGAGAGACATAGACTATGAGAGTCCAAACACAGGTGAAACAGAGGAAGAATAACAGTGATGTAAAGATAGAAGAGAACCAGAGGGGGAAAGAGTGGGAGTTTAAATAGTGAGTGTAATCTATTTGGATTTCATGATGTATTTAATGCCAGCCTTGTGTGAAGCAGGTAAATGGCAGAACCTTGTAGCACCTCTGGACTACGTCCTTCTGTCTGCTAGCCCTATTTTACAGTACAAACAGTCCTAGAGTTTCATAACACATAATTTCTCAACCGTCCATGGACCAACAGTATCTTTGAACCAGACAGCTGTGCTGGACTCTCTACTCAAGCAGATTATTTCACTTTCATTCAAATTGTGTGTGTGTATGTGTGTTAACATGTCCTATCCAAATGCCAGATGAAAAAAACAACATCAACTTTCAGTTATAACTTAAACACCACACTAACTTATGTGATATAAGTTTGTGTATTTCTAGAAACGTTGCTGAGCATTGTTAGTAGGCTTACCACTAACAATGGAAAAAAATCTATCGCTGTTTGATTAACAACCTTCGGCTTAAGGTGTGAATGTGGAAACATGACTTGGGAAACTGACAAGGTGATACCGCATCTTGCTGACATTTCTTTAGCCCGCCGCTGATGCATAGCTGATAAATATGCACATGGGGCGGGTGTTCAGGACGGGTGTTACTTCACAAAATCATGGGTGTTTGGTTTTACTCACAAAAAACAGCACCTACAAGTGGGTTTGGTGTTTAAATAAACAGCTGTGTCGTTGCCAGCATTGCTCTGACACTGGAACGTTTTCAAGGCTGCCTTGCTGATAAAACGGGAACAAGAACAGAAATAGCATACTACTACTACTAATAAAGAAGAATTGTAAAGCACTGCGGACTGTGATCCCTCTTGGACTTGTGACAAATATGCAACTGGAGATCCGTGCCTATTCGCAAATGAATTCAATCTGTCTATTCTCATTGTAGTAGAAACATCAGAAAAAATGTGCGACACGCTTGTGAGTTTTGATTAACCCTAACAAAACGGCAAGCGACATATCGACCTTCTGTAAATCTAATACTCCACACAAATCTCTAACTATTTTGAGGAATCTCCAATACCCAAACAAGGCACTTTACTGCGTACAACCTGGTTCCTATGCATTGTTATGTTTCGTATTTCAGATTAAATGATGAATATTCCAACTGCCTCAGAGTTTTTCTCCTGGTCAATAAATTAAAATGATAGCCTTAATTCGTTCTCTTGTCTTCCTTATGCTAAAACTGGTTCAATAATGTGCACGCATTTCAAATTGGTTACTGTATATTTTAAACGTGTCTTCTTATTATTGGATTAAAATATTATCGGCATAGTACTTCAACCAGATAAGTGGCATATCTAGAAATTAAACGAATTGGACCAGTGGGTCTTGGTTGCCCGGGTCAGCGGTTTATCACTACTATGGTATGCCAGTGGAATTTGCGCCTCTCTCCCTTCCCTCAACTTATTTGTCTCGAAGAGTCATGGCCTTTTAACCCTGCTGCAGAAATAATGTTTAATGCAACCTCTGTCAGCGTTGTAGTTTTCATTCTTATTCAAAGATTGGTGCGTTAAAAGGTAGCCTAAGATTTTTTTTTTTTAAATTAATTCATGTTTAGATTCTATCACAGACATTGTGTAACTCGTCCTTTTATCGACTCCACATAAATTACCTGTAAGGCTAACGTAGAGATATCAATGCTAATATTAATATTAATACTTATACTTATACTAATAACAACATTATTAATATTAGTATTAGTATTATTAATAATAATAATAATAATAATATACATTCTATCTTGCCACACCGAATTTTCTATTAAAATCAACCATGATTAGACATGTGACTGGAATGTGTTGCTTTACCTATGTGTGCAATAACACAAAAGTCGCACCTTGTATCTTGACATCGAGGACTACAGAGGTCCAAAAGTCTTATTTGCATATAATATTTATGGTTTAAAGTTCGCATGACCGTACCAGGGCCCTCAAAAGCACAGACACATACAATAACCTCTCATTTTACATTTCTTTAACTTGAGACTGCTGTCGCCCTTAATCTCACCTAAATCTCATAACTTGGCGAGCAGTCTAAGAGCCAGTGTATGAGCACAGAGAGCTGCGGTTTAGTTTCTCCTCTGACAACAGTTGCATCATAGTTCACTGTCAGGATCAAAGCGGCCGGTGAACATAAGTGGTTATTGTACTCGCGAAACGCAATCCTTCATAAGAGGAGAGAGAGGACAGGGAGATGCTGCTGAGTGCGTTTTGGCATTCAACGGGGCTGTTTGGTATTATCACAGCGAGCAGGTGGGGGTCGGGGAGCTCTCCCTGGGCCGCTCATTAAAGGCTAACACGGTGCCTATTATTGGATCGGATCTCACCAGGTGAGGAAGGGAGCCGGGCTGGCGCACCCTGGGCTGACATCCGAGGCTGCCTCGCCGGCTCCTGTCCTTGGTGAGCGGCTACAAAGGTGACCTTGAGAGAGAGAGAGAGAGAGAGAGAGCTAGAGAGACAGACAGACAGACAGAGAGAGAGAGAGAGATGGATATGCTGTCAAGTGCTGACAGATATGCCGCTTGCAATGAAGCAAATCTTGCAACGTTGCACCATTCTCCAATAGTAAGCTTCTGCATGTATTGCAAAAGTCTATTTTACCTTACACTTCTCCAAGGTGTAATCATTGCTATTGTATGTAGTAGGCTAATATTGAAAAATAATACATTTTTAACACAGCAGTATCGCACTTTCGCCACGGTCAGCCTATGATAAACACAGCCTCAGTGAATACTGTAATTGTGGTTTTTAAATTACTCCTAGCTCTCGTACGTCTCCCTTTGGCTCCGGGAACTGGCCGGTACGCATGTCACCACTCGTTTGAATGCAGAAGCACTGCCAGACAGAGTAACTGTGAGTTTACACGATTAGCACTGGACAAAAAAAAAAAAAAAAGGTTCAAATGTCCATGGAACAATTTATGATTATTAGACATGTGTGTTCCATACCTCCATTTGCAGGCTAACCGGTTGAAGTTTCATTTAAAGAAAAAAAACTGAATAGTTGTCCTGTAGCTATATGTAAATAAAAACAGAAATACTTAGCCTATATATTTGCTTGGTTTTATAAAATATCTATCTATCTATCTATTTATCTGTCTATCTATCTATCTATACAGTGTAACGGTCGACGGCAAGAGTTTTGCTGTTATTATCTCTCTCTTTCTTTCTCTCTCTCTCTATCTCTCTCTCTCTCTCTCTCTCTCTCTCTCTCTATCTCTCTCTGTGTGTGTGTGTGTGTGTGTGTGTGTGTGTGTGTGTGTGTGTGTGTGTGTGTGTGTGTGTGTGTGTTGTGTGTGTGTGTGTGTGTGTGTGTGTGTGTGTGTGTGTGTGTGTGTGTGTGTGTGTGTGTGTGTGTGTGTGGAAAGTATGTCGGCACTCTACTTGTCTTGTCAATTTGAGAGCTGTCCATGCATTTGTTTGACAAGTGGCCCTTACCAACTTCGATGTGCGTGACATCTGAAATACGATATAATGACTTCATTTTTCCAAGATGAAATAAAATAAGCTGCTTGACGCATTACAGTTAGACGCCGTAGAAGTCTCAGTCGAAGTTTCACGGCATATTGTCTAAACACAAAACCCAATGTGGAGGGCGACTGTATGTATAGGCCATGTGTAGCCTACAGTTATTTTCTTCTTGGTTATGCTTATGTTTGCAGCTCAAAGGCAAGGTACTGCTCTTGACACTCTCACCACTCACTGTTGTATAATGATAGTGCTTAATTTTAGCTCACTCGAGCATTTCGCACACTGAAACAGTGTCGGTAAAGATCAGCACATCAAATCTCTCTAACTCTTTCTCGTGCACTCACTCTTTATCTATCTCAATATTTTTTGTTTTGTTATTATTTGTCTTCTATCTTTCGGGGTTGTACAAATAAGAGTTATTCTCTCGATGAACTCCAGATGAAACGTTCTTTCGAAAAGAAAATGAGTGCTTGTTGTAATAAACGGACAAACAGCAATCCAGCATCTCCTGACCCCGACATGCACGGCCCAGTTCCATTGATCACCTCCCTTATGAGATAATGCAATTACAAACATCAATAAGGAGCTGCGAGGGGAATCATTATGTGGTGACAGTGATAAATGATAGCGCAGAAAATAGCGTGGTTCTCTCCAACAATCCCGGAGCCCAGGGGCTTTAAGGGCTGGGTTTAGTCGCCAAGGAAATAGATGACATCCAAAATGGCCCTAATGCAGAGCTTAACAGTCCTCATCCTCCCTTTTCTCCAGCCGGAGTTTGCTTTCCTGTTCTTTTGTTTCACTACCAGCTGCCACAGGACACGACGGTTGTGTGGTGTTTCTCATTAATACGCCTGTTCCCCATCTCTTTATTTACTTGGCCAATCCTATTGCTGTATGTGTGTATTTAGATTTTGCTGCCTCCGTAAATACTGTAGAAGGTCCACGTCTGCTCTATAACACGTCTGGTACAAACTGTTTGATACAAGCCGTGCGGTGGGAAATTGGAAGCTTGCGCAAGTAAAGCTATTGCTTAATCACACACTGTCCTACTGCAGTCTGGTCTTTTGAGATTATAAAGCGACCAAACCTTGTGCTCATCGGAGTAGTTATCGTACAGAGGAAGAGTTGGAAGTTTATATTCACAAGTACCGCTGAGAGGTCTCGGGAAGCATTAAAGATGATGCGAACATGTAGGCCTACAGTGTATTTTAATTGATGATTAAAAATACACATATCAACAAGGCCCCGAATAGAAATACAGTTTACTTTAATAAAAAGACATGAGGATATAAATAGCCTCGAGTTAAAATGAAAACAAAAATCTAAGAGTAGCTAAAAGTAGTAGTAAGAGATTTGTTTACTAATGGTCATTTTTTGATTTAGTAATAACACCAGCATTACCAACAACACTAGCGGCCACAGTCCATTGCTTAGGCCTATACGTGGGCTTTTCATAGAGCAAGCAAAGCATTGGCAATGTAAACACAATGTTTTCACTGTATATGCAGCCCCTGTAGTCACACACAACCATATTTTGAACAGTAAAATCGTTCCGAGAGTCAATATCAAAGCTTTACTGTCTCTTCCGGCAAGTGTAAGGATCGAAGGACGTGGGCTACAAAATGTACAGGGCGATGCAGATTGGTAACGGTAAAATAAATATAGGCTACAACAAACAATGAGCATTTTACAGTTATAGACAACGCTTCCGTTGAATCCCAGTGAAGTTGTGGTGTGCTCGCTACTATTTGTATCACCTCACATGGTAAGTCAGTAAGTTGTAAGCATCAATGAGGGCTTGTTTTCAAAGACGTCTCTTCAGGGACAAATGCAGTCCTGTCAAGATTCTCTGACCAGCAGTCATTTGAAAATAACGTCATCATTTATATTCTACGACTACAAAGAGGTATCAATAGCCTATAAATGTGATAACATGAAAATGGGAAGAGATGAAAAAAGAGATGGTGTGAGACTACTGCAAAATTAAATTGTACAGACAGGCGACATTACAACATACAGAAAATGAACACCTTTAATAGGCAACTGGCCTATTCAAACTTAGATTGAGTTGTCAGGAGCAATGAGCAATCCTGGAAAATACTACACGTTGGCTTTTTGTATGCCATTATAGGCAATACAATAAATGAAATTCCTGCTGGGGAAAACACACATCAGGTTGTGATGTACAAACAACCATTATTCCTCCAATTCAGTTAGTTGAACGGTAGTCTGATATCCAATTTAAATAGCCTAAACATCACTATTTTAAACGCCATTGGGCATCATGAAATCGAAGTGTATACATACAAAATGTTCCTAATTGTTTGTATACAGGCTATTTTTTTTTTTTTTTTTTTTTTTACAATACTGCTCCTGACTTTCATAAACAATGGCGTGTGGCACAAATGGATACCTCGTTTAATCGCATCGGCCTAGGCAATTTAGTGGTCTTTTTTGTCACAGCAACCTCTATTCAAAGTATTCAAAGTAAAAATAAGTGGATCAGTGCACATTAGTCACATTCAAATATGCTCCCTGTCGGACAGTTTTCCACATCCCCTAAAGATGGCAGTCAAACATGGGATTTATCTCCGCCTGTCTCCAGAGCTCCGAATGGCGAGAGGCACTGGAATTCAAATCTGAGAAGCTTCAACCACTCAGGCGTGGAAAGAAGCGGCGCAATGAAAATGTCGCCAGGGTTTTAAGAATGGTGTTGCTTTAGTGTAAATAGCAGTTAGTAGGGCAAAGGCAGTAAAACGACAACAGCCTTAGAAAAAGCACGACGCTTCAGACACGCTGAAAGAGAGGGGTACGGATTTATGTGCATCCTGCTCAAACGTCAACAGTCTCTCTTTAGTATTGCTGTTTTCTTGAAGTCTACCAAAAAAATACATGCCTCTTTTCATAAAGAAGCTTACTGAAACAAGCCCTGCAGGTTAGTCCACGTTTGAAGTCAACTTTCGCCTTCGGTCTTTCACTACAGCGCCAGTGTATCTAGGAGACAGTCGGCTTCAGAGGACATAGGCTACTTGCAGGCGTTCTTTTCGAAGTCATTGACTGTGTGCAATAAGGCGTGAGGGGGAACTAATCTTCCCATTTAAATGTTTGTGGCAATTTTATCTAAATGAATTTTAATGCTAAACGAGGGGCAATTCTGTGTTTTTATCCTTCCCCCACCTCTTACGTCCCTCATCTCGCCTCACTTCGCCATTTGTGTAGAAGAATGCTAGCACAATGCGCGCATTTGTTGCGCTTAGTCTTCGCTTAGAAGACGTGGGGGGAAGGAGAGTACAGTTTGCTCAGACCTCTTCTCATACATCAGACAGAACATGTTGGACTACAATCCCATATAAACTCGATTCTAGAAAGGGTTCAGTCATTTCCACGTCGATATAAATTGCTTTACGCTGAAATCTACTCGGCTGTGATAACACTGGCCTTGCTGAACACGGCCCCTCACAAGTTCTTGGGACTCCACAGGGATTCGCAAAATCCCTTTTCTGGATAGCTTACCTCATTGTTGCCATTGCATCGTGTAGGCTTTATAGCTTTTTAAAACTCATACTATGTTGAATTTGAAGATCCTATCATATTTTAAAAGATCACGTTAGCTTTTTATTAAAAAAAGAAGCCTACTTAAAGATACACCCAAGCCTAAGATAGCAAGCCTGTAGGAGGCAAAAGGTGCACTAGTGTAGCACATTAATAACTAGGCCTAATTTGTAACTGGATTTATAAAATGTTAAAATGATGACAATATGCTCAAGTAGGCCCACTTCAATACATTCAATATCTGACATATTTTCATATCTTCAGATTTTAATACATTGTATTTGTTAAACACTTGAGTGTAACTGTAGGAAACCTTTTGCTCGTAACTGCTTTGTATAAAAATGTGACAGCATAGTCACAAACGTAGTTCTACGAGTAAAGAAAATAAATCCAAGTGTGTAACACAACATTCGAGTTTATCTCAAGGTAGTCAAATAAAACAACTAGTGACATTACAGCTCATATTTGTTTTCACTCTTTTTATACACAAAATTTATTCATTTACAATGTACACATAAAGTTTCCATGGTGGAATCACTGGGAAAGAGTATGATTGATGTCATACAAAAAGATCAGCTCATTTTCAGTACGTATAGGTGGCAGTTGTTCCAGCTAATCCATTCATGAATAGCTGTTATGACGATTTGATATCCACTTATAAAGACACTGACACGTACCCACAGTTCCATCCTCTCTCTCTCTCTCTGTCTCTCTTTCTCTCTCACGCACACACACACACACACACACACACACACACACACACACTTTTTGCACTGTTATCTTCTTCTCATGTGTATAGTTCCATCAACCATTTCTGCTGAACATCTGGTAAGGCCAATTCAACTGGTGAACACATGAATTAGGTATGCAAATTCAAGCCCTGTGACGACAGACAGAAGACATTGAAGAGATCCTGAGCATTCAGTCGTCATTCAGAGGAGCTGACCCAACAGCTCTAGGTGTACCCAAGCATCTAAATGAGGCATCTTTCCCCCAAAAAAAGTTTTAAAGAAAGGCCTGCCAAATGATTTTCAACGAATTTTTTTGATTTATTCACATACTTTTGTTTTTCTTTTTTTTTAATGCAAGGTGATCGAGGGAGGAGGTCCGAGGTCTATGGAGATGGCACACACATAGTGTGGAAAGAAAAAAAGTTCACATCCTTTTTTTAAAAATCTATTAGAAACAACATAATATGCAGAACAATACGATAGCATTTACAATACTTAATTCCCAGTTCTCAGTTCTCGAGAGTCCGAAGCAATTTTACAACAGTATACAATATGTCCTCCTCCCTGCCTCCAGGAGTTGATATAGTAATAATTTCAATCTCTCTCTCTCTCTCTTTCTCTTTCTCTTCCTTTCTTTCTCTCTTTTTCTCTCTCAGTTTGAACCTATGCAAAGGGCACCTTGTGTTTTTAAGTGTCCCAAAGAGTGCAGACATTGGCTTCTTTCTTCTTTCCGAATCTGTTGCCAAGAGAATAGCTCTTCAATCTCTGCAAGAAGTCAATATGTAAGGGGGGGGGGGGCACATTTGCCCGATGGGGTGGGTGGGACGCAGGTTGGAGGGCGGGTGGGTGGGCGGGGAGGGGGGGGCACACCAATGCATCACAGTTTAGCTTCTCTCAATCGCAACTTGTTTTTTTAAAGAATCCCTTAAAGACTACTGGGCGTGGATGTCCATGACAGGGCCCCCCATGGTGGGATTGCCAGGGTGGGGCATCGGGGAGCTGGGTGCGGACATGGGCATGATGGGGTGGTGTGGTGGTCCTCCGTGCATCAACATCGCTGGGTGGTGGGGGTGTCCAGGAATGTAGGAGTGCATAGGAGGCCCGTGTCGCAGCTGAGCAGAGTGGGGGGGCATCGGGTGGGGGGCACTGTAGCTCGGTTGAACCATGCCCATACCCACTGGACCGCCGTGAGACAGGTAATCCCCAAGCATGCCCTGCAGTCCTGAAGGGGAAAAACACACATGAAGAGACCAAGATTAGCAATAATAATAATACAACTTTATTTATATAGCACCTTCCATGCAACAGAATGCAGCTCAAAGTGCTTTACAGCAAATACATTAAGTGCACAAAGAAATTACATGCACATAAAAATAGACATCAAAGAAACATTAAAAACTCAGATAAAGGGTAAAGGGTAGACTTTGAGTAACTAGCTTTGAGCAGTGATTAACAAACCAAGTGCTACTTCCACATGCCACGAAATGTACAGGATAAATGTACCAAAATGTTGTCGGGTCACATTCACCATTGAGGATTATCTAGTTTTGCTTTGGATTAAAGATCAAGATGATACTACACTTTAAGTGGCGTGCTGCTTCACATATGGATTTCTTTTTGTTAACGCTTGAATCTAAACACAGTGGGGCGGCGGGTGATATTAAAAATAACCTTCCTGAGCAGGAAGGCTTTCCTTTAATGAGTAAGTGCCAAGGATGACTGGAGCACATGTTCAGCGCATGGCCTGGTCTCCAGGGACCTTCTGCCTGCTCCGAACAAGGCACTCTGCTCCCTCCTTCACAGGAGAGCTGTGCTCAGTGAAGGATCCATCAGGCCTCGAATGGGCCATAATCTAAAGAACCAATCCAACCAGAAGCCTGCCCTTCACCGAGGTCACCCCATTGTTGTCTTTGTTAGCAGTTGTTTTTCTGTTAATCTGTGAGGTAAGGGAAACTAAATGTGTGAGTTTGACTGAGCCAGTTTGGTCCTAATCGGTAATGAACAGCCTCTTGAAAAATGCCTTTTGCATTGTGCTAAGTGAGTCACAACCCCGTTACAGGGCGCATACATTTTTGAGTGTTGAATGACTTTCATGTTTGGCTTTTTATACCCATATTAGGAAAGGGCCTCTGTACTCCTGGTTCTCTAAGAAACAATACCACCAGGAGTTTGGTCACACTGAGAAAAAAAATACAATAAAAAAAAATGCCCTCCAACTGAGAGGGCTATGTTTACGTGTGAGTTAAGACATATAAACACACGCGAATGACCTCTATTTTTTTTTATCATCTTGCTATTTCATCATATGGAACACAATGTGTTTTCCTATAAAACACCAACAGGGCCAATTCAGCTACGTATCCCTCTTCTCCCTCACATAACCAGAGGAGTCATAACTAAACCTGCCTTAAGAACAGAAAGCCATTGTGTTCCAATTACAGGAGAGGTGTGTAATACGCTAGGCCATCACCCCTTACTGCACACTCAGAGCTGAGGACTCACATTCCACCAGCATATCTGAGGAGGAAAAAAAACACCTGCACCATCATTAATGGTCTCGAAAGTAGACGAGGCACGAGAGAGAGAGAGAGAGAGAGAGAGAGCACAGCGCTCATTAACAATTTCATTAACTAGTGTTGTTCACCAAGCTCTCCTCAAATGAACATGTGATTGTCATGTCGAGCGGTGGGAGAATGGTGAGGTGAACCTATTGTCTGTCTTTCGATTTCTCAATCTTCCCTGATTTCAATCCTTGAACACATCGTTAATGAACGCTCTGCAGATGAAACATCAATTCTATCAGGGGAGAGAGAGAGAGAGAGAGAGAAAGAAAGGAGAGGAAGGAGGGGGAAATGGGAGTGTGTGGTTGAAAAGGCACACACTGCTAATACGTTTTTTCCCTTAATAAGCCAATCAATACATTGAGTTCCAGTGCTTGTCCATTCCCAGCAGTACAGGGGGAGCGAATCAACAGGGGATATTTGCACAGACAATATGAGGGCTAAATCCCTATAGACCTTGTTTTTTTCTGTTACTTAAAAGTAAAAGTTCACCCCTCCCAAAAGGGGAGATGTTGACCCTGCAAAAGGTTAACAAACTTGCGCCTAATAATTGGGAGGAATGAATTTGCAGACAAAGGCGAACTCCAGCAGGGCTGGGACTGCATAGGGTTAGCGGGTGAGTTGAGCTAAGCCTAGCAGTAGCGTTTGGGGAAGCAATGAGA
>NC_137910.1:14053323-14058323 GCF_963457725.1 Sprattus sprattus | reverse complement strand
GCCCATCCCACTCATGGGGCCTAGAATGGAAAGAACACAGGGAAAGAAGAACACCAGAAGATGAGAAAAAAAAAGACACCGACAGTTTCAGACAAGAGAGCCAGACAAGAATCAAAAGCACAATCCCACATTTATGAAAGTTAAGAGTGGAAGTAAAGGCGGACATTAATTATAGTGTCAGATTACACCAAAAATTTCACAGGAGATCGGTGGGAAGGGGAGTGGATAGGTTCCTCTCGAATTTGTATGAGGGTGTGTGGTTGGGGTTGTACGGCGGCGACCACAGGAGAGAAAAAGAGACAAAAACAGAGAGAGAGAAGGAAAGAGAGAGAGAGAAGGAAAGAAAGAGAGAGAGAGAAATTCGGAAACGAGAGACGGAGAGGGCAAAGGGGGTGTGATGTGATGGCCTACACCTGTGCCAGTCTGCCGGCACGTCCTTGCAGGGGGCCCTTCCCCTGGAGTGTGAGTGTGTGTGTGTGTGTGTGTGTGTGTGTGTGTGTGGTGTGTGTGTGTGGTGTGTGTGTGTGTGTGAGAGTGAGACCAGAGTCTTGTGGGAAGGTAGAGGTTTGCAGGGGGGACGGGGAGACACGCCAAAGTCTTACCAGGTGGTCTGATTCCCATGTGCTGCTGTCCGTCCATGACAAACCCACCCATGGGCTGACCATCTGGGTTGTAGGGGGCTCCTTGACTTACTGGAGGAGAAGGGAGGGTGGGGGAAAGGGCACGGGACAGTGGTCAATTAGTGCTTTTAATTAAGTTTCCATGGCTGAAGCAACATCATCTGTTAATGTACGCAGTCTGAAGCCACCCACCCCTGATTGTCTGGCTGTCTCGTTTGTGACGCTATACCAGCTAGGAAACATCCTCAGATGAGGAGACCAAAATCTAAAAAATGACCTCCACATTCTAACTGACTGGATATGACTTACCTTACCCATACCTTAGTTTGATTACTTGTTTCGAGTCTTTTGAGTTTTCGAATGTATTAAAACAGTAGAGGTAAAAAAACTGCGCTCCATACAATAATAATAGACAAAAATACTCCTCTCTAGCCAGGAAGAGGTCAGACATACCTCTACCATCCCCCTCCCCCAGCTAGCCAACCAATAGAAATCCACTTACTGCAGATATACGCTGTTTGGGGGTTATTCAAGCAAAAACAACAACTCAACCCCAGTGAATGCTTTTGAACTTTACTGAGTCCCTAATGCCAGGCTGACCTCTGAACCCTATTACAGGTAATAAAGTTTACAGCAGTCCACAACAAGCCATGCACCAGGGGACGTCTCACTCACGGCAGCAGGGAGGAGAGGGGAGCCGAGGAGTAAGGAAGGAAAGAAAAGACTAGCAAATGTTTGTGTTTTTATTTTGAAAAATGACAAATCCGTCCTCTTAATTGGCCAATATAACCACAATTTAGGCTCTGTGTCCCCAGTTATCTTCCGGGGTGGTAGGAGATTACTAGGAGGGAGCAAATTAGGCCAGGCTGAAATGAGTTCTCACTCAAGAGTTATGGTATGAATACGTTTTAATTCTGTCATTTCAGATTTGTCTTGTTGGTTTTTGTATCTGTAATCTGACAACAAAGGGCCCAAGACAGAGTGATTAGTTTGGGGTTAATCTGATGGATTTTAGTTGGTTGCCGTAATCCAGACTTCATAACGTATTTACCGGCCGGGGGATCTCCGGGTGCATGGCTTGAGGAGGGCTTTCGCCTGTGCGACTTGAATACAGTAATTATGGGAGACTTGCCTGCTCGATTAGACTGGTCAATCATGGGCTGCACTATTCTCCTTCTTGCATTTATGAACCTGTGAGGAGACAGAAAAACAAAGACAAACATATGGTCAGTTTCAATACTTCTTTACCGGAGAATCCAACCAGAATCATTTTTTGCTGCCGCAATGGAACGTTTGGTGGGAAGTCTGCAGTTTTTCCTCAAGTGGTTGTCGGAGTTTCCCACATGGCGTGTTGTCAAATTCACCTTGTAATGCTGTGCAGATCAAGCCTGACAGCTAACTAGGGAGGTAAAGACGGAAGGACTGACGTTCCCTTCTGTAACACGTCAAATCAGAGGGCAGGGAGGGTCGGCGCTAAAAATCATGCTATAACTGCAAGAGCAACATGAGCTGAACTCACAAAAGCTCCTGGCTTGTACAAACTTGTAGGCCTTCAACATACATCGTTTCAGCAAAGCAAACAGAGAGAGTCTTTGTGAATCTACTGAGTGTTTTTTTTTTTCACTTTCTCAGCTCATGAGAGCATTGCCATGTCGTTTTTTCTCTTCTTTCTCCTCCTTGCTCCTCCACCTTACTGCGAGGCTGCTTCATGTTCTGATTCTTGACTTGGCAGTGACCACAGGAATGAAATTTGTGTGGGAAAAAGTTTGCGGAGAGAAAAATGTCACGATGGAACGAGAGCAAGTTAGGTTGTTCCTCTCCTTTTTCCTCTCTCCCTCTCTCTCTCTGTCTCTGTCTCTCTCTCTTTTGCTTCTCACACAGTCTTCCTATACACTTAAGAGAAAGAAAAAACATAAATGTGGGACGTGTTAAGCCAATGTTTTTTTTTTTTGTTCTAAGCTGACACAGTCTCAGAAAGCCTTGGTTGTTTTCAGCACCTCAGATTCAGTATGGGCATGAAATATCATGACAAAAACATATCTGCCATACATAGCTTCTGACCCCCACCCCCTACAACCCCACCCGACCCACCCCACCCCGCGTTAAAGACCTCTTTGGCCTAACTTTGCCTAAAACCTTCTTAACTGACCCTGTGACCTGTGCTGACCTCTGGGAGAGCAAGCTCAGGAGTCCCAACTTGATTTATGTCCTCCTGCTGTTGTCCCAGTTGGGCACTTCCATTTCATCTTTTGAGGGGGGAATTAGTAGACTTTTAGGGAAACAATAGCCACACTACTCTTTTCAAGGCAAAAAAAGCAAAAGAGGAGAGAGAAGGTTGGGGTGGGGTGGAGGAAAAGAGAAAGAGAGAGAGAAAGAGAGAGAGAGAGAGAGAGAGAGAGAGAAAAGACACTGCAGACAAAGAGTCGCCCAAGCAGGCATCTGCTAGCTCTCCTAATGAGTGTGCTTATCCCCTCCTCTTATATGTGTGTGATAGCTCCTGAATCTGATTTTCCCATGTCACTGTCAAGACATGGGAAACATCCACTTAAGAGGCTTTCCAAAGAAAACTCGGAACAAACACACACACAACACGTAGAGAGAGGGAAGGGGAGAGAGGGAAGAATGCACGGACATGGCAGTGCACCATCAAATGAGGGAATGTCTGGAGTTTTATCACCACCAGCCTGCAGTGCTGGGGGAGTCTCAGGCTCAGGCTCGGCATTCCTTTTATTGCTCTCTCCATCTCAGGCAGGGGTCAGGAGAGGGTCAGTGTTGTCTATCTCCTGACCCCTGCCCTCCGCAGTTTGGATTTTCCTCTCTCTCTCTCTCTCTCTCTCACACACACACACTCCTTTCCTCTCTCTGTCTCTCTCTCTATCTCTCTCACACACACTCACTCCTTTTCCTCTCTCCCTCTCTCTCTCTCTCTCTCTCTCTCTCTCTCACACACACACACACACACTCACTCCTTTTCCTCTCTGTCTCTCACACACACACACACACACACTCCTTTCTCTCTATCTGTCTCTCTCACTCACACCCAAATACACACATACTCACACACACACACACACACAAACACACACACACACACACACACACACACACACACACACACACACACATACACACCTTTAAACTGTGGAAATAGCCTACTCTATTCTCTCGTGAAAAAACACAACGGTATCTTAAGCTTCCTCTCGCTGTGCTCCACACCACCATATCTCAGGCCAGATGCACCAAGGATCTGAACAAAGGACAAGTGCTGCACAATACCAGGCAGGGGGATGGAGGGAGGTAACGAGGGAGGGAGGGAGGGAGGGAGGAAAGGGTGGGAGGGAGAGGGAAGGAGGGGTCTGTAGGAGTGTGAGGAAAAGAGAAAGAATGGTCATGCTCTGTTGTGTGAGCCAGGCGGACGCCTCTGAGCTGACGGTTAAGAAGGCAATCAAAGAGCTGCAAGGGGCCGCGCGGGGAGAGGGAGAGCCCAGGCTGGGGGGGGGGGGGGGGGGGGGTGAGCTTGTGGGGGGGGGGGGGGGGGGGGGGGGCGCCATTAGGAGTTAAAGTTCACCTTTGCGCGACCCCTTCCGCGCCATAGGCCCTGCGTTTATGGCCCTGTTCAGTTTCGACTTCCCATCGGCGCACAATGAGGCCGACTATTCAGCCCGGCCGCGGGGGACAATGGGGGGCTATTTTGGAGCAGAAACGCCACTGGTGGCACTTTCTAAAGTTGGTCGCGAAAAAGGAGGGAAAGAAAAAGAAGAAGAAGAAGAAGAAAAAGGAGGAGGAGGAGGAGAACATGAAGGAGGAAGAAAAAAACAATAACACAGGGCTTAACCAATTTTAGAATTAAGAGATCCCTCCTCCTCTTTACTCTCACAATTTCTATTAGTTTGTGTGTGCATCTGTATCTGTAAGTTGTGTGTGTGTGTGTGTGTGTGTGTGTGTGTGTGTGTGTGTGTGTGTGTTTATTTCGGCACATTACTTCATCGCTCATTTCTCTGTCTGCACACACTGAGGAGCTGCTTGGTTGGGAGCGGGTGGAACTGATTGCAGTCACGTCTGCCAGACTCTCACTAATGTCCCATTCTCATTACAAACGCACAGGTGTAGCACAAACAGCACGTGAAATGGCCAATTAAAAGCAAGAAATTGTCTTTTTCATCAGCTGCCTTTGTTGCGTGACCAATGGGGGAATAATTTAATAACCATTGCTGGAAAGATCTGGATTAGAGATACAAAAGGTTGCTTTTCAGCACGTCTATCTCGCGTACGGGGAGCAATCGAATTTTCACTGACTTTCAAAGCACAATTATTTTCAAATGATGTAATCAGCACACACTTGTGCCTGTCCAAGACTTCTACAGAGATAAGAGTATTTGC
>NC_137910.1:14039215-14049215 GCF_963457725.1 Sprattus sprattus | reverse complement strand
ACACACACACACACACACAGTGCTTGGTCTTCAACACACATTCAGTCTTATACACATACTACACAAGCATTAAAAAAAATCTTTGAGGGGGCAGAGAGATCCCAGCATGCAGGGTTTAACAGCTAATACCCCTTAGATTAACCACCCTCGGATCAACACACACACACACACAAACACACACACACATGAACACACACAACCTCCCTCTTCAAGAGCTGTGCTGCTATTCCATTACCAATCCTAGGCCAGGCGCAAAAACAGCAAACCTAATGACCAGCGAGCAAGTGAGAGAGAGAGAGAGAGAGTGAGAGAGAGAGAGAGAGAGAGAGAGAGAGAGAGAGAGAGAGAGAGAGGTGGGGAAGGGCTACCGATAATGGAACAAGCTGTGTTCTGCCTTTGAAACACTGCCTAATGTGACTGAAAAAAAAGAAAAAAAAGAAATTGATCTCCCGTGGGCTGCTGTGAGGTCACAGAAATTGATAACCCTAACAAAACTCCCCTGTGTGGCTCGCCCTGCGCCCCATGGATAGGGCTACTTTGGCAAATTAATCCTCAAAAGGCAAATATATTGTTAGCAGCAGCCGCCGCTGCGTCTCTGAGGTAACAAATTGAACAATGGCTGGGATTATGTTGACAGAGATTACATTCTGCGTAATGGGCTTTAATATATCTGGGAGCTCAGGCCAGAGGCCCCGAGTGTCCTGGCAGTCGGGGTGGGATGGGTAATGTAGGCACAGCCTACGCTCAAGCACACTGTTATTCAGACAAAATGGATTAGGGGGCTCGTAATCAGAACCTTTGCTATATTAATCTCTCTCTCTCTCTCTCTCTCTCTCTCTCTCTCTCTCTCTCTCTCTCTCTCTCTCTCTCTGTATATACAGTGTATATATATATATATATATATTCACACACACATCTTACTCTTTTTTTTTTGACACTCACAAAAGGAGAAAAAAAAGCATGTGTGTAGGTGGGTGTGTACACGGGGACACCTTCAACCTTGACGAGGAGAAATGAGCGGTAAAGTTTTTTTTTTGCGGCCTCTACCCATTAATTAGATACGGCTTATAACAGTAAGTGCGTGCTGACGGCCACCTCTGATAACACACATAGCCCACAGAGTTAAAGCCAGCTATACCTAAACTTCATGCGCCGTGCGCTCAGGAGGGGATGGTGAGTTGGGATGAACGCTACCTACAAACCTAACTGAGTTACAATGCTATGCTCTTCTGGCCGTGTGTTCATAGAGAGAGAGAGAAAGAAGGAGAGAAAGAGAGAGTATTTTGGGTATGAGAAATGCTTTAAGAGCATGGATTTTCATCCCTCATTCCAACCCCACTGGAATTCATATTTGAATGTGTAAAGAATTTGGTCGTCGGCTTGCTGGCTGGAAAAATCCTACGGGCGATATCCCTTTGGGTGGATTGATTTGAAGGGAGATGAGGCGGTAAGTGGGGAGGTGACAGAGAGGGGCGGGAGTGTATTAATTCAAATCATTAGGAGCGGCTAGCCGGCGGCTAAGCTATCGATCGCATGTAAACACAAAAGTACAATTGACTTACCAGTTGTTCACTTGTAGTATGGTAAGTCCGGTGTCTTGCGCCAACTGCTTCTTCTGTTCTTCTGAAGGGTAGGGGTGCTGTAGAAAAGAGAGAGAGAGAGAGAGAAAAACAAAACATGAGCGAGGCTGCATAACGTAAATCAATTAACAAACATATCTGCTATTTCAGTCTGCCCGATTTGCAAGGTGGGGTGGATGAGGTGCACCACTCGCACTTCTCACCAGCAGAGCCAGGCAGCTGTTAATTAGTGTGAAAAAGTGAGGTGTGTCTCTCTCTCAGACTCATTAATGGAATATGAAATCGTGTAATTAATGGCAGTGAAAAAGGCAAGCCAATTATAAAGTTAAGTGAAGTGGAGAAACAGAAACATTAATTAGAGAGCCGCGCCGTCCAACCCCACTCATATTTATTCTCGGTGGCTTCTCGAAGCCATGCGAGCTGACATGAATGCCTGATGCGGAGGAGATTGAGAGAGATGTGTAACGTTGGCGACAGCGGCTGAAAAACCCACACGACAGGTTTTCACACCACTGTCGTCATTATATTCCTCCCTATTTGTGGTTCGTTAACAGGAAAAACAACTATCATCTTTCCGCGTGGTGAGGACACCATTCCTGTACTCACACTGAGCGGTAGCTGATCGTTTTAACTAGGTTACAGAATGAAAGCTTTATTGGTTCTCGGGGTCTAGGCACAGGATAATCACCACCACACCAGCTAACATACTGCCCTGATTGTACTGTCATGAAGTTTTGTCTCAACAGCCTAACCTTTCTAAATAAATACTACTGAAAAAAAGACATGCTCCTTTATATTCAGGAGCCTTGGCTGTGCGGGGTCTAAACAATGAGCTGTTTATGAATCAGACGAGACAGTGGCTGTGTTCTCCCTACCCCCGTGGGGACAGTTACATAGCAGTAGAGGTTCAATGGGGCTCAACCCAGAATATCTACTCTGCAAGTGAGAGAGACAGAAGAGAGAACAGCGTAGAGAGAGAGAAAGAAAGAAGAAAAGAAAGAAAGAAAGAAGCGAAGAAAGAAAGAAAGAGAAAGAAAAGGGCCCATATACATAGAGCTCCCTTGTTGGTTTATTTGTCCGTCTGTTTTGATATTGCTCTCTGTCAACACAATAAAAGCTGTCACCACGGCGACCCCCGCTCTCTCTGGACTGGGTCAGCCCTCGGCCGGCTGGCTTCACTGGCAGAGGCGAGGCGAACTGAGGGGCGGCCATTATAAACCCATTACCTCCACCAGCGCCTGCAGCGGATTAGCACCCACCAGCAGGGCTTAGCCCACAGCCCGGAGATGTGAGGAGTCATCAACCCCGAGCGGCCATACAGAGGATCGCCACCCCACAGGGGGAGAGAGGTCGCTTTCGGGCAGGGGGGGGACTACAAAGACCACAATGCCCTGCTGTCACTAACTCACTCTTCACTGACTCCTTTGCTCGCCCCATTCACCCATGGAGGATTGCCAGGCGGCCGACGAGGCCTGTGTCATGGAGGTAGAGGAGTGTGTCGTGGAGGAAGAGGAGTGTAGAGCTTCTGCCAATGTCCACATCGAGGTCTCTGTGTGTGTGTGTGTGTGTGTGTGTGTGTGTGTGTGTGTGTGTGTGTGTGTGTCTGTGTGTGTGTCTGTGTGTGTGTGTGTGTGTGTGTGTGTGTGTGTGTGTGTGTGTGTGTGTGTGTGTGTGTGTCTGTGTATATAAGCAAGTGGACTTCCTAATCAGACCAAATCTGTACTTCTTACAAACCAGTTGCCTGCTCCCAAAAGAGCAGATAAAGTCTTTGTGTGAATCTAGAATTAAAGGCATGTTACCGATAACAATCCAGCCGAGCTGGGAAGGCAGACACTCGCAGGCACTGCCTTCCCAGCTTGGCATACATAGCAGCCAAGAGGCCAGACTCGCAGAGGCCAGACTCAAGGAGGCCAGGCAGACATATTTGGAGCGCCACTCCCCCCCCCCCCCCCCCACCTTTTTTCTGGTCCCTAGCATAATAAATTGGAATGTGTCTAATGCCGCTGTCCCGCCTGTGTTTATGTGACAGCAAAGAAGGGAGTGTGAGCTGTTTTCACTCGCCTCTGTCTTTTCCATGTGATCTGATTGTAGGTAATTGGAACAAACTGTGGCTAATTTCATGCAGAAAGTTATAATTGCAGTGTCGCCTCCAGCCACTTTTGAGCAGATTCGTTCCTTTCCGTTTCTGTTTTTCCCCCTTCTCTGGCTCTCTTCCTCTCCCACCATGTCACTTTCCTCCTCTCTTTCTTTCTTTCTTTCCCAACATGTCTTGCTCTCGTAGGCTTCCAATGTCTATGGTCTTGTCTGTATCCAGGAACCTGGATAATTCTATCACACCGTAATAAAAAGCTCTGCGTGAGGGACAGGCGAGGGCTTGACAACGCCTTGGTCTGCTTCTAGTCATCTGATCCCCCTAATGCCCTAACAGTTGGCTCCAAGCACTTTAGACTGTTTTCTGAAACAAATATAATTGTGCTAATCACATGAACGCCACGACTTCTTGACATTACTGCTTTCATCTTCCTTTTATGAATGCGTGGGAATAAGGATATGTGTGTGTGTGTGTGTGTGTGTGTGTGTGTGTGTGTGTGTATTTGTGTGTGAGTGAGTGTGAGTGTGTCTGTGTGTGTGTGTGTGAGTGCGTGTGTGAGTGTATGTGCCTGTGCAGCTGTGTGTATGTGCTTACATGTGGGTGCATGTTTCTCTTTCTTTCAAGAGGAGGAAGAGGGAGGGAGAAAAACTCCCCCTGCGCTTTTCTTCCCTTCCAGATACGGAGGGGTCAGAGGGCAAGATTGCTGTGGAACATGGGATCCTCTGTTACTGAGCACGAACATATGAGCAGAGAGGGGCAGGGAGAGCACAGCTAGGGGTGGGTGGGTGGTTGTGTGGGGGACTCGTGACTGCAGAGGGGAATGCCATGCCAGGGGCGATGGGACTGCACAAACATGGCTGTGGCTGACGAGGCCATAATACACACACACACACACACACACACACACACACACACACACACACACACTCACACTGTGTTCTCCACAGCTCACAGTGTTGCTGGACTGCATCCCGGACACTGAGACCAGAGGACGACCTTCCTCCTGGATTTCCTCTGCCCTAGCCACAGCCTCCACCAAGACACCCCCACCCCATCATCCCCACTCCACCCCCGTGTCATTTCCCCTAACAACGCCACCACTCGTTCCCGCTCTCTGTTCCCGCGGAGTTCATCTGTTCCCGGATCAGCATCGCTGGCTAGCTGGCACCTTAGTGCGTTCGGAGCGGCAGACCCAGAAGCTGCTGCTGAAGGACGTGTGTGTGAGAGCAGAGTTGGGTTTTTAAATATATCCTGTGCTTACTCTGGCGTTTTAGCTCAGCAGGTCTCCCCGGACTCATAGCGAAGGACCGGCAGAGACAGAGAGAGAGAGAGAGAGAGAGAGAGAGAGAGAGAGAGAGAGGGGGAGAGAGACGGAGAGAGAGAGAGAGGGGCGCGTGGGAGAAACTGGGGCACTGGTGTTTTTTTTAAAAGAGGGAGAGGAGAGGAAACACTGCGGCTTCTTGAGGAGATACGGCAAAGGGGAAGGAGGGAACGAGGGAAGGAGAGAGAGAGAGAAAGAACAAAAGGAAAGAGAGATGGAGAGAGAGGGAGTGATGAAAAGAGAGAGCAGGGAGTGAGAGCAGAGAGTGAGAAGGGCGTTTAATTTGTGGACGCCAGCCTAATGCACGACAACGACTGGTGGTGACCACACCGGTAGAGCAAACAGCACAAACAGGGGTAGGGTTAAAGAGAGAAACTGGATGTACGTGTTGGCCTCTCACTCCGCACGCCGCCAGCTCTGCACATCAAGACTCACTGGGTCACTAAAAACCGGCTCCCCAGCCACTACAAAGGCCTGTTTGTCTCGACTGACAGGCCGTCACCGGTCTCTGCAAACAATGCAAATCCCCCACCACCCTGGCAGGATTCCTTACCTGACTGTCATTCGCTCACTAGACAAAAAGCCCTTTCCTTACCTCGCACGTGTCATCTGGGTCAGGTGTTTCACGCCCACACCTGCAGCCGACTTAACTTCACCTTCGTATCCCTGGCAACAACACGGTGTAATGCACACATAGCGACTGGGGAGGGAGGGGCACCCAGCTAACGCTAGTAGCAGAATCACTTAAGTGGGCATTAGCTTTAGCATTATGCACAATAGCGAGTACGTAGCAAAGACCAGGAGTGGATTCCACCCTGCTGTATAATGGCTTCCTTTGTTTGTCCTTTTTCGTCTACTTTCTCAGAAACACAGGAGCGCCTCCTCCAAACTTTAGAAGCTCGCTGACCTTATTGTCACAAGAGAACCCAATGCAATGTT
This sequence comes from Sprattus sprattus, assembly GCF_963457725.1. Taxonomy (NCBI): domain Eukaryota; kingdom Metazoa; phylum Chordata; class Actinopteri; order Clupeiformes; family Clupeidae; genus Sprattus; species Sprattus sprattus. The sequence goes on along the minus strand of NC_137910.1, from coordinate 14,043,283 downwards.
TCACAATGAACTCTAGATAGTTCTATGTACGTTCTAGAACTATGTGGCATTTAAGGGTTTACGCATTCTTTGTTGATTCTTGAAGGGTTCTCCTGGGAGGACGAGCCCAACACCCTTTCTTCCTCAGACTGCAGTTTTGACTCAAAGATGGTCCCTAAAAAGCCACTCAATTTCATGGCTGTTGATGGATTGGCTTTTATCAAAGCATTCCTGGGGCGTGTACTCTCTGGGTTTGTTCATGACGTGCTCTTCAGTCCACAGTTTTCCCGAAATTACCAAATGATCACGTATCTGTCAAAACATTATGATTTAGGTTATATTGTAAATAAGGCTCAGAGGCCAAAAAATTGGTTTATATTGTTGCCTGCAAGAGATTCGGTATTTTTAATCCTTTTTGGCAGCCGCTCTGGGTGAGAAGTGCTTTCTCAGGCTCTGGCCAGGCTTCGGAGCGAAGGCAATAACATTGTAGAAGAACAGATGGAAAATGTCGACGCATCCTCCCCCCCTTTTCCTCCGCCTATCTTAATGATATGTCTTGTCCAAATATACTACTCCTTTCATCAGAATTTCCACCCTTGTCTGTATTTGTGGATGCCAGGACAGCACTGTCTCTCTCCCATGTCTCTTTCTTCTCTGCTGGGTATCTTATCTCTCTCCCTCCCTCCCTACCTCTCTCACTCCCCCTAGTTACTCATGTATGCATGCATGTGTGTATGTGTGTGTGTGTATGTGTGAATATGTGCTTGAGTCTGTGTGGGGGTCTGTGTGTGTGTGCTTGCATGCGTGGTGTATGTCCCCCTCTCTCTCTCTCTATGTGTGTGTGTGTGTGTGTGTGTGTGTGTGTGTGTGTGTACAGTATGTGTGAATATGTTTTTGTGTCTGTGTGTGTGTGTGTGTGTGTGTGTGTGTGTGTGTGTGCGTGCATGCGTGGTGTATGTCCCTCTCTCTGTGTGTGTTTGTGTGTGTGTGTATGTGCGTGTGTAACAGAGCATCAATAACAGTCCCTCCCAGCTTGTCCTCCTTGCTGACCTCGCCAGTTAGGGCAGCTCATGGCGGAGTGGAGAGGCGAATCCATGGCCTATCACACAGATAAGACTGGGAGAGGCTAGGCCCCTCTCCAGCGCCCAGTGTCCCTGGCTAGCCCTGTGACAAACACACACACACACACACACACACACACACACACACACACACACACACACACACACACACACAAAGTTGTGTGGAGCGACACACTGGAGTTATGTCCTGAGAGCTCAACCGAAAACAAAAACTCTTTCCAAACCCCTCCTTCCTCTGATAACCCTGCCCAGACTACCCAGAATGCAATGCTTCTCAGGGCAGTGTTAGGAAGAGTGACAATATGGAGCAATGGAACAGCACAGATGATGTGCACCACTCACTCTCTCTCTCTCTCTCTCTCTCTCTCTCTCTCTCTCTCTCTCTCTCTCTCTCTCTCTCTCTCTCTCTCTCTCTCTCTCTCTGCCTTTCCACATTCATGGATTGAAAAGACCCATAGAAGCAGTGAGTAGGGCTGATTTCTTCCTTGGAGAGGGGGGTGAGTGCGTTTGGTGTGTTTGCTGGTTTGGAGCGGGCCCTGCGTGTCTGGGTCTCCGTCTCTGTTTATCACGGCCTCGTTTGGCTCTCCTCCGCTTCACCACCAGGGAGAGGAGGAGTGTTTCAGAGGGGCCTTTTATCTGTTGCTCGCTTTCCGCCATCCAACGCCTCAGCCACCCTCCCCTGTGCAAGCTACGCCATCCCAGCCCAGCCCAGCCCCCGCACACACGTCCCTGAGAGACAGTACCACAGCAGATGTGGACATCACTCTTTTATAATTTTCTCTCGCTCTCTCTCTCGTTCTGGATCTTTCTGTCATTCTAATGGTGTTTCATTTAACTAGTTAATTAGTATCAGGCACAACAACTTCCCTTCCCCCTCTCAATGCTCCCCAGACAAGCACATGCACACACACACACACACACACACACACACACACACACACACACACACACAAACACACACAAAGACACACACACACACACACTGCTGCTGCTGTCTTCATTAGAGCCATTAGAATTCTGATCATTTTTCTATTAAATGGAACGTTTTCCTGCATCCTGTGTGATTGGGAATAAAAAGGCTTTCCACACGAGATTAACTCCATAAAACGAACGAGTGCTGGCAACACTTTTTACGTTCTCCTCTCTTAGAGCCTGACAGCAGAGGGGGAGACACTCAAGGAGTGGCGTGCTACTCGATCACAGCCTGAACCAGCCTGTGGGAGCAAGAGAAAGGGAGGGAGGGAGCGAGGGAGCGAGGGGGAGCGAGAGGAGGAACAGAGAGAAAGAGAGAGGTTAAGGGAAAGGAGAAGTGATATCTGCTGTGATATCTGCCATGATACAGTGAACCTGGAGGCTTATCGCACAGGATGCTGTATGATGCACATCTCCCTTTAATAGCCGCCTCCACCCCCGCCAAGCCATGAGGCACCTAATGTGACATGCTTTTCAGTCAGGCAGGGCACAGACGGCCCAAGGTCACCAGTCAACAGTGGCTTACAGTGAGGGGTGGGGTGGGGCAGGAGTGCTGTATTAGCAGCAGCAGTAGCGGTGAGCGTCTTTTCAGTTTAGGGTCTCCCGCTGTTGCCCCACCTCTGTGTGCGCCAGGGGCCTAATCCCCATGGAAACCAAGCTGCCCTTCAGGAATGCCCGAGGCTTGATCCTGGAGGCCCTTTTTGGCCGGGGTGGCATCAGAGTATCATATCAACATCCCCATCTAGCCTCACCAGCCCAGCAAGCCGGCCAGCCTGCCCCTCCCTTCCCCTTCTCCTCTCCTCCCCCGCCCCGAGCGAGCGAGCAGAATCAATCTTCTCTTTGGGATGGCTCCTAAATAAACAGGATTAGGATTGAAAGTTTAGTCTTCCTACTAACTCCCCCGACCGAGCGAGTCTGCTCTGGGGGGGTTTTAGTGCTGTGCTCACCGGCAGCGCAGGCCTCAGAACTGTCACACACACTCTCTCTCTCTCTCTCTCTCTCTCTCTCTCTCTCTCTCCTTCTCTTCAGGCTAAGATAAAGCTGCCCACCTCCCAGCCACCAACAAGAGAGAAGTAGTGGGGAGGGAACCTCAAATATTTGGATAAGAATTCGCTATTCCACTCGTCCGGCAAGCTGTTGTCTGAGTCACAAAAGATAGTTCTGTGCTGTGGCACACCGCGCTGTAACGGCTTTGTTTAAAATGCCTGTTGCTCTTAGGGAAGGCAAGAGAACTACATTGTTTTTTTGTCCCCTGTGTGTGTTCATGAAATAGCAAGATCGGCGGCGACTTCAGAGGCAGCCCTCAAGAGAGCAAATTCTTGGGGCAGGCCTAAGCCATCGCAAATTCCTTTTTCGTGTAGGTGGCACACACTCTTAACCCCTGTCCTTCGTTAAGGAGCGAGACAGCAGGCTTTAGTAGAAAACAAAATTAAAAAGTGAGGAAGAGAGGGAGCAACAGAATGCCTGCCGCTGAAAGAAAAAGAAAACAACACAAAACAAAAGCAAGAGCTTTACCAGCCCCAATTTCCTCACATTTCTCTGGCAGTCGAAATCTGAATCAACACAACAGACAAAAAAAAAAAAAAAAGATCTTAAGAGACGTCGGGGGCGAAAAACAACTGCGGGCCAAAGGGTTTAAGATGCCCTATCTGCAGTGTGTGTGAGTGTGTGTGTATAATTGTGTTGTATGTGTGCACGCATGTGTGTGTGTGTGTGTGTGTGTGTGAATGTGAGAATGAGAAAGGCTGTGTGCGTGTGTGCCTTCAGAGCAAACATGAATGCTGAGGAACCTCTTTCAGTGAGCGTGAGTGCTGTGAAGTTCACAACTAGTTAAATCAACACAAAGCCCTGACATGAATAATTCACGTCGGCCGTTTTTAGAAAGACTTGTTCTACAACGAGGAAAAAGCTGGAAAAATTTCACCCTTGGAAGCAGTTTCCCCCCCCTCCTCCCTCTTTTTGTCATCCAATCTATCCCTGAGATATAAAAAAAAAAATCAGATATGCTCAATCTGGTATAAAGCACTTTAATTAG
>NC_137910.1:14006715-14034215 GCF_963457725.1 Sprattus sprattus | reverse complement strand
AAACCACATATCCTCTGGTGACGGCATTAACGAGAGATCTGGGGGGATTGGGGGGGGGGTGCTGGATTTCAGTGAGCAGGCTGCCCACCTGCTTGCCTGCGTGAAAAGCTATCCACCACTGTAGGGTCCTCGTGGCAGCAGCTCCGGCGACCCCATGGTCACTTTATAAAGTTCTCACATCCTCCCAGGCTGTGGGTCGGCATTCAATGGTGGCGAGGCGCACGTTTGAGGGGCCAGGGGACGGACGGATCTGTCCTACGCTTCCCCGTCTGCAGGCGGCCATTTTGGGGGTGGTTCAGAGGTTACATGAATTAAAACTTAACTGCCCTTCAGGGATGGTAAAGAGAAGGGGGAAACTAAGAAACCTAGAACAGCTCTGCTGAAGAAAAAGGAGGAGAAGAGAAGACTTGAGGGAGAAGAGAAGAGAGAAACAGACAAAGGGCAGGTCGGGGAAATCGGCTCTTTGATGACATCTGATCACACAAAACAGCAGACGTTGGGGACACTGGGGCGCTTGATGAGGTGTTTGAAGAAAAGAGCTCTGCTCTCTCTCTCTTTCTTTCTATTTCTCTCACTCCCCCTCCCTCCCTCCTTCCCTCCCTGCCTTCATCAATCATGGCACAGATGGCCTTTCAAAGCCCCATGTCAGGAGTGGCAGAGAGGCGTCCATCCACCGGGTGGAGGCTGCCAATTCAATCCATTCTGCCCAACAGAAACCAATGCCTTTTACCCTGTCAGAACGGAAGGCTTGCCAATGATGGATATACACGTTTCTCTCTCTCACTCACTCTCTCTCTTTCTCTTTCTTTATCTCTCTCTCTCTCTCTCTCTCTCTGGAAGGGGGGTGGGGTGGGGTGAAGAAGGCATCTATCCACAAAGACGTGCCCCCAAAGAGCTGGCTGCCTTAGGTCCCTTGGGCCTGTCAGAGGGGTAATTGATGATGTTTTCATTACAAGGTGTGGGAGCACAGGGGGGTGTTGGAGGGTGGGGGGGGGGGGGAGTAGGGGGGGTAGGGGTGGTGGTTGTTGGAGTTCAGGGGGGGGGGGGGGGGGGTCGCATCTTCACTCAATAGGCCGACCCAATGCTGAGAGATTGACTCAGCTGCTTCGAGCCAGACACTAGACTTTTATAACACACATCAAGTCGTTTGCCAAATGTCCTGCACACACACACACTTTTTCTCACTCTTTCTCTGTATCACTCTCTTTCTTACTCTTTCTCTGCTTGGTTGCTCTCTTTCTAAGATAAACACTAGAGCCAAAACTGAAAAAAGAAAAAAACACAGTCAAAACAGCTGAGAGTAGAGAGTCAGTCAACTGCAACAAACATAGTAAAAACAGAGCAGGGAAACACACACACACACAGCTATACCGAGCACAAGGGACACACACACACACACACACACACACACCCTTCTCTGTCTTTATTCCAATTCTCCTTCTCCTCATTCTTGTCCTTTCTTTTTTTTTGCTATGGAGTCTCATGGTTAAGGGCCAGGGCAAGTTGTTTGATACATGCTGTCTGAAAATCCCTTTAAGCTTTTAATTCAGTGGCGCCTCCGCTGCTGCCCACTCAGATGAAATTAAGAAATAACCGGAGACCTCAGGCCACTAAATTGAATTTACAAATATTAATCTGAAAAGACTTTTTTTCGCCCTTGTCACACAAGAATGAATGAATGAATGAAGAGACCGAAGACAATGCGAACACTTGTGACTCAAGGCCACTTCTGGGGGTCTTTTCTCTCTCTTTCTCTTCCTCTTCTTCTTCTTGTTCTTTTATTCTTTCTCTTATTCTGCTTATTGCTGTTTTTGGTTCCAGAGACACACACACACACACACACACACACACACACACACACACACACACACACACACACACACACACAGTTCTTTTGATATAAACGGCTGCTGCTGCTGCTGGTTGGCGGACTCCTGCTCTCTCCTGGGGTTCTGGGGCTGAGCGGGCTCTGGAGCACCGGGCCAGCCGAGCAGAGGGGGCTCCCCGCCAGGCCAGTGGCAGCGTGGCGTGCCAGGGTTGCCATGGGTGACCAGTGCGCTGACATCCCAGGGCTCGGCAATAAACAGCCAGTGACTAATGGCATGTGAGGCCCAGTCGACCCCTGACCCCTAATGGCCCAGGCGGCTTTTTTGACGAGGCCATTCATGGCAGCACTCGGCGGCTAACTGCTACCATGCCTGAACTTTGTTTACGAGGGCGTCCGTCTTCCTGACTCCATGGAGCCACGCGGGAGCCCCTAGTGCCACATGGAGGACACAGAAAAAAGGGGAAAAAAAGGGAAAAAAGAAAAAAAAGGAAAACCTTTGTCCATGTTCAAGCAGGACAAAATGGCAGCAAAGGAGGGGGACCTTGGAGTGGATTATATCAGAGCGAGAAAGTGAAATCCTGTCACTTTGAAATATTCTCAAGAGGTTGACGGCAGTGCAGGGAGCTGAGGCAATCACCTCCCTCGTGTTTCTATAGGGGACAGTGAATTTGCTGGAGGTGGTTAAACTGCAGAGGACAAAGATGTAGAGCACACACTAGCACGCTATCCTCTCATGAGGTAGCTTCTATTTGGGTCTCTTATGATCCAAGACTCTCTGAGTGAGTTTGAACAGGAGACGGAAGGTGTGAACAGACAGAGGGTGACTGCAGTTTGCCCTGTCCAACACCCAACACCCCATTGATAATATTCGCTGTGGCATGCTGCTGCCGTGGCAAGCTGTCACCATGGCAACATGACTGACAGGTCTGATTGGCAAGGCTGCTCCAACAGAGACTCACGGGATGCTGCTGCTGCACTCTCCAGCCGCACAAACAATGCAACTCATAAATGTTGGTAACCCCAGATCTAGGCATTGTGGACTCTGGGCTGTACGACCAGTTATCCCAGCCCCCTTCAGGGAAAGGCTGGACTTCAACTCCCCTAAAGGAAGTGAGATGAGGTGGACATGATGCATAAGAAAGTACAATGCTGACCAACACCCCAGACTATTTTAGAAGGCAATGAAGCTCTGGAACACGCCATCACTCTGGGGCCAGACGCAGGACTCCCAGCTTGTGTTATTTTGAGATAAAAAAACTCCAGAAATCCAGCCCTCAAAAAAGCCCACCAAGCTTTTTCAAACATTAATGCGTGGAAAGGTCATATGGTCATATGCTAAACATCTGTATTTTTTTCGACCTGGTGTGGAAACAGCTAGAAAGCACAAGCACGGGCGGCGAGATTTTCAAAACCCCTTTTTTTTTAACTCCTTTTCGCCTGCAACTTCAGCCTTACGATTGCAGCAGAGGAACATTCACCCCAATTCCCCCCAGAACAGGGCACAGTTTCCCCACCCCACCCCACCCCAGTCTCAGACCCACCAGCTCCCTCCCCAACCATCACCAGTCTTTTCTTCTCCTGCCCATGCCCGCTCAGGATTCTTGGGCAACCTCGGGACCAGGGCCCTCTACGCGGTTGAGCTCAGCGAGTGCAGAAATGAGTTATAGCACTTTTCACACCTGTTTCTGTTCAAGACGATGCTGCACTAAGATGTTTTTTCTCTCCCTCCCTCCCTCCCTCCTACTCTCCTTCCCTCTCTCACTCACTCTCTTTCTCTCTCCCTCCCTCGCTTTCTTTGCACACTGTGCTTCCAGGAGGAAAAGAGCTGCACCAGCATTGTTACATCTGTACGCAAAAGGGTGCTGAATTAGGCCCTAATTGCATTAACAGGGATTATGCCTTCCAGTAGATTTTTTTTCTCTTTCCCTCTCTCTCGACATGAACACTGTGTTAAACGAGGGGTGAAAAAAACGACAGAAGGGCGAGAGAAATGCACGTTGTGTGCTGCGGTTGCACTTTTATGAGCTGTGACTGTGGCTCCCTCCTGCTCCGACAGCTCTGTGTACAAATAAGAAGAGGAAGCCGCCCGCCTCTGTGCCAAGCCAATATTCCTGTTGGTCCAAGAGAGGAAAAAAAAGAGAGAAAACTAGCAAAGGGCCTCCTAACAGTGTCTGCATGGCAACAATCTGAAGCCCTGGATTTCATCTAATTACTCTATCACATAATTTCGCAAATTGCCTCTTCATTGGGGAACAGAGTGCAAAGCACTGGCACAGTGGGAATTCAGGCAATGCCTTTCATTTACTACTCGTTTCTTGTTAAATTAAACAAGAAAATACCATTTGTGAGAAGAGGGTGGAAATCAGGAGGGAAGGAGGGAGGAGGGGGAGAAGGAGGAGGAGGAGAAGGAGGAGAGGGAGAGGGAGAGGAGAGGAAAAAAAAGAGTCCAATTACACGCCAGAGGAGAGGGAAAAGGGAAAGGGGTGCCTGTGCATTTCTCTCCAGGATGCCTGGCACAATCCCACCGTTTCTTTTTTCTTTTTTTTTTGGTCAGATGAGCAGAATCAACAAGAGTCAGAGGAAGAATAAAAAACAAAACAAAACTTTCAGGGTCCTTTTGTTGTTGTTGTTGTTTTTCTTACCTCACCGCAAGTTTATTGCGCTGCGTTCACACCAGCACTTTACAGCATTCTGAAACACCCATGCGTGGAGAGCAATTAGCTAAGTTCTTTTGTTTATATCTGCAACCCCACCCCCCTTTCGCTCTCTCTACGATTCTTTAACACGGGGGCCTGCAAATAGTTTCTATTCACTTGCTGCGCAACACCATCAACAATGCAGCAGCGAAACTGAATGAGAGTGTGGCGATTTCATTAATACTTAATGTTTACAGCAACACACGGACGCAAATGTAAAACACCCGCGCAACAGAGAAACTCTCAGAAGAGCTGTAAGAGTCTTTGGGCTGTTTGGATCTCTTCGACCTCTATCACTCTCCTGCTGAGGGAAATGTTTTTGCTCTCCCCGCTCTCTTTCTTTCTCTCTCCCTGCCTCTTTGTCCCACCATATTGCCTGCTGTAGTAATCTCAGGCATCCACTCTCCTTCCCCTTCCGAGTCTGCACAATGGCTGCTCTGGTCCTCCCGTGGAATTCTGGGTAAATGCCTGACCGCTGGACTATGCACGAGTGTGAGGGTGTGGAAGATGGAGGGGGGGGGTGGGTGTTCTGGAACAGGTAGCCGGGTATCACTTCCAAAACCATTCTGACAATTCTCCTAAGGAATCTAACCATGGGTCTGTTCCAGATTTTGGAGAACCCCTCTGTCCCTATCCACCTCTCTCTCTCTCTCTCTCTCTCTCTCTTTCTCTCTCTCTCTCTCTCTCTCTCTCTTACTTTCTCTCTCCTTCTCTTCCATTCCTTCCCACACACACACAAACACACACACAGAAAAAAAACACATTCTGAAGAAGCTATCATCTTACAGTGTGTTTGCGAGGCCTGCTAATTACGGCAGTGTTTATCTGCAAGGGCCAGGCCGGCTCTCCAGTCTTCACACCCTGCACTCTGTTGATTTAACAGAGGAGGGACATCAGATGTTCACTTGTGACTCATCTCATCAATCTTCCAGTCCTTTCTCTCTCTCTCCCTCTCTATTTCCCTCACTCTATGCCTCTCTCTCTCTCCCTCTCTCTCTCATTCTCTCTCTCTCTCTTTTTTCCTGTGTCTGTTCGAGGCCCTGACGAGACTGTTAATGCTCCCTCCAACCACAGAGAGAAGGGGACAGAAGGCTGCTCAGCCTCATTGTCCACCAGGTCAGTCAACCATGCCTCACGTGCTGGTTGTTGTTTTGTTCGTCGTACAAATGCTCCGGCTTTTAGTGAGCCGGGCAAAGGAGGGAGTGAAATGAGTCTAATTCTCCAGATTCACCCCATAGCAAAGCGAGAGAGAGAGGGAGACAGAGAGAGTGAGAGAGGAAGAGAGAGAGAGAGAGAGAGAGAGAAAGAGAGAGCAGGCCTCTTTTACAGAGCACTAGCAGAGTGGTTTCTGCTAGGCTCCTCTTTCTGCACAGTCACCCATTTGGCAGCCATTCAGTTCCAGGTTATTAGGCTTATTCCCTCATTCTTCCTCCCTACTTTGCTCTTCCTCTTCCGATTCACATTTCTGTCCCACTCTCCCTCTTTCCCCCCCTTCCACTTCTCCCTTCTCTTAATTTATGATTCAGATTCAGAGTCTTTCTACTCTCTGGTTCTCGCTCTCTCTCTCTCCCTCCCTCTCTCTCCCTCCCTCCCTCTCTCTCCCGCCCTCCCTCTCTCTCTCCCCCCCCCCCCCCCCCTCTCCCTCTCCCTCTCTCTCCCTCCTGCGGCTGAGGGCTAGTTGTTGGCAGAGTGTCTGCCTACCCGCCAGGCGCTCCTGATTTAGCCGCTCAGCTCCTGCACCCAAACCCAGAGACACAAACCCAACAGCCTGCACTCAAAGCACACCGCGGTCTGCCGGAGACGGAGACGGAGACAGAGACAGAGAAAGAGTGAGAGCTGGGTCTGAGTGCCGGGGTCTGGCATGGGTCCCCTCGCCGACCTCCTCTCCCTCGCTGCCGTCACTGATAGCACTGGTCAGTGACTCAGAGTGCTTGCAGCTAATATAACCCTTATGATTCCTGTGTGTGTGTGTGTGTGTGTGTGTGTGTGTGTGTGTGTGCGTGTGTGTGTGTGTGTGTGTGTGTGTCTGTGTGTCTGTGTGTGTGTGTGTGTGTGTGTGTGTGTGTGTGTGCATGTGTGTGGCGAGTGGACTCTCTTTCACACACCTTTCCTCCTGAGGCCCCATGGAGAGTGAGTGTGTGTGTGCATGGCAGGGGGGTGCGGGGGCCCAGGGGCACGTGGGGGTCTCTGGCTGGGGGAGGCAGGGAGGGGGGCAGGGTGTGCAGGGGTAGTTACTGTGGCACAGATGTGAGGCTGGGGGGGGGTGTATGTGGGGGCATATGTTTGGGAATGATCAAATGGGTTCTCTCTTCCCCTCCACAGTTTGGTTAGAAACACATTTCCTCCCTGCGCCGAGATCAAATGAACGGTAACAGTAATCTCTGTTTTTGGTGAGCGAGGATCAAACGCCAAATTGCAGTCTTCTGGAATTTGTATCACTGCGTGTTGACAAAATATCAGGGTCCGCCACCTGCTAATTAGAGGTGTATTTCCAGTCGCTTGTTTGTGTTTGTCAGCATGCGTGTGCGTGTGTGGGTATTGTGTGCGTGTGTATGTGTATTTCCTGACTGGTTGGTTTCCGCCTGGGTTACACAACTCAGTTTACCCCAAGCGATACTGTCCAAGTGTGCCTTTTAATGGAGTCAACAGTTCTGATTGGGGAAGATAAGTGGTGGCTTTATGGAATGTCAAACTTAAATTACTTTGTGGTGACTGAAATAGAGGAACTGCAATCCATCAAACGGCAGAGAAAGAGCATACCACATCAATGCTCTCGTTGTCGTTTTGGCAGGTGGTGGTGGGGGCAACCCAACCAGCCGATACTAGAGCCGCTACTTCCCAAACACTGCGTTGCACGCAGCCACGCTAATGCTAAGCGGAGCTAAGCTATGCTAATGCGAATTGTTAACACAGAGCCAATGTTAGTTTTTCAATGCTAATGATGATATGCTGTTGTGGCCTCTCTCTTTGTCTCCTGCGTCCCATGTCTACATTCGCTCTCTGTCTTTGCTCATAAGCATATGTAAGCTTTCCTCCAGAGAGCGATGAACAATCACAGAGTGCACTAGAGAGGCCTTGAGAATCACTCAAATAAAACTTAAGATCAGGATCAAGGTATGGGGGTATGTGTGGGGTGTGTATGTATATGCGTGTGGGATGAGAGAGATTGAGTGTGAGTGTGTATGTGTGATGTTAACGGAGCATCAAATCTCCATAACATTCATCCTAAGCCAGAGGCCTTGTAGCTCCCAAACTTACAAAACCATCACGTCTCAACAGATGAGGAGAGAGGGATAGAAGTGCTCTGCAGACTACCAATCCAGCCATCAATTGAAGCGATCTTCAGAGCTGTTTGCTCCACCATAACTTGGCAAGGCAGCCAGGTTGATTGACACAAGAGACAGACAGGCAGGGAGCATGGTATGCTGAACTTACCGTCAAGTGCTGGAAGAGCCATGCCCTCATGATGTTGGTGGCGACTTTGGGAAAGATTCCTCGCTTTTTATTGCGCTTCTTCTCTTTGTCGGGGTCGTCATCGTCCCCTGTGCTGGGAGAGGCCACACTGTTGTCCAGGACGTCACCTGTTAGAACAACACAACACAACACAGACAGAGAGTTAGCGCAGGCCTGCTTAGCGATCGGCTATATTTTTCTCTCGTTCAGCTGTAACTGACACTCACATGCACAGGCATCCACATACACAAGCACATGCATAAACACACACACACACACACACACACACACACACAGACACACACACTTAAACTCAACACAAACACATACAAACACATGCAAACTCACAGAGCCTGCTTTTCATACAATGTGGGTGAGAGCAACAATACAGCTCTGGTACGCCTGGGATACAGCACCTCTGAATGCATTCATTTTTAATAGTTTCATAAATAACCTTCTTTTTTTCCCCATTCCCCTGCACCCACAGCTGTCACACCCAAAGGAGAATGAAATGAAGAAGAAAGCAGAAAAGAAAAAGGAAAGAAGGGGAGAGAAAAGAGAAACGGATAGAAGGGAGAGAAAAGAGAAGCGGGTGCACAAAGGAGTTGTAAGGTGGCGTTCTCACCCACTCCTCTATCTGGTGCTCTGAGTCACCAAAGAATTGAAAATGACAGCGAGATTTAGTCTTTGTTATCCTAAGGGGGGGAATATTTATTGAAGCTTGCCCTGGGTGCATTTTTACCTCAGGTGGGAGGGGTGGGGGGGGGGGCAGAGAGGAGCAGGGGGGTGGTTACACAGCAATACAAAAGGGAAGGGGGGTATACAGCTCCCTCACAAACAGACGCCTTTTCAAAACCACCAGCATTTTAATGACAATGCTTCACGGGTGCTTACAGCAACCTGTGGGCGCTCGATAAGGCTTCATTAACGGCCCTTAAGCAAACCAGGGGAGAGGGGCATAGAGAGTGAGAAGGAGAGAAAGAGAGAAAGGGAGAGACAGAGAAAGGGAGAGAAAGAGTGAGTAAGAGGGGAGAGGGCTTAGCTTGCTTTTTGAACTGGGGGGACTGCACTTGGGGCCTAGTGTGCCTCTGATGAATGCTGCGAGAATAAACGCCACGCACTGTCTCATTCATACCCACCCCAATTATGCTCGAATTCTTTCCATGATGCGAGGCTCCCTCTATCCCTGCCTCGAAGAAGAAGAAGAAGAAGAAGAAGAAGAAGAAGGAGACAGAAAAGGAGAAGAAGAATGCCGCTTTTCATAATTGTCATTATCACAATGCAAGAAAAGCATCAATCCCAGGCCCAGGTGAAATAATACATCATAAAAGAAACATGAGACAGGTAAACAAGCGCACGGTGCTGGATATTTCAATGGGATAACTCACTTTTGTCTGTGTGCTCTGCAGCAAGGGGGCCAGAGCCTGCGAGCGGTGTGGGGAAACTGTTTTTTGATTGATTACGCATAAAGAAGCTCGCAGGCCTGATGCTATTCACAGCGCCCAGGTAAAGATAACTGCATTTCAACTCTTCTCTTTCGGGCTCAGATTTTCTTTAGGGGGGGTTGGAGTGGGGGGGGGGTGACACAAGGCACCTGCATAAGCCCCGATTCATTGATAATTAATGGAAATGTCAGCGGTAATCCGGTTGGAGATAACTTTTTTCCCAGCTTTGCGCATCAATGGAATAATCAAGGGCCTAAAACAGTCTTTGCTCCCGATTACCTCAGGCAAAAGAATTCCTGAAAGCATGCCTTGAGGGCACCTGAATTATATACGCCATTAGGAGAGCGCAGGCTTTCTACATTCCATATAAAACACTCAGCCAGCGCTTTTTTCCCCAGCCCAGCCTCGCTCCAAGACACAGCCAGCCTCCACAAACAGGGAGCAGAGAGGAGAGAGGAGAGAGGAGATTTCTCTAAAGTGAAGACTTATGTAGAAACGCACTGGAGTGGAGTTGTTCAAACGAAACGACTGCAGGAGAGACTGACCCAAGAACTGATACCAACCCCAATGCACTGATCAAAAACACACACGTTCACACGAAAACTCATTAAAAAGACAGTTTTGATGGCCTCATCAACTAATGCCAAAAACATCCCTGCCCTAATGAAGAGTTTGTCCTTCCTACAGCTTTTAGGCAAACAGACCCTCTCTGCTCCGACCTGGGAGGAAAAAGGGACCGCTGGTTTGTAATCTTAGACAAGATTTTCATTGGAAGCAAATGCTCTCAATCCGGTGTAAAGACCAGTTCATGTTCAGCAAAGCTTAGAATAATAAACCCAGGGCTCGTCCCATGCGAGTAAGGAAAACAGAAGCAAACATGGGGTATCAGAACAGAGGAGGGAGGGAGGGAGGGAGGGAGAGAGAGAGAGAGAGAGAGAGAGATCTGAGGGGGTGGGGAGAGGCAGTCTGGGGTGAGCTGGTGTGTTGTGTGCTTGTTTTCGTTGGGCTTCCCTCGCTCTCCTCTCTCCTCCTCTCCTTAAGATGATGTTTAACCTCATTCCCTGAATATTTCTACTAGAGTCTGACCTCTCCGACACGAACCCTCAAAGAAAGGAGAAGAGGAAGGTGGGGGGGAAAACAGAGCCGGAGCCGTCAATTTTATTGGCATTTCCATTTTCGCTGCAATTTGATACCGATCACCTCCATGAGGTCTGGGGCTAATTTCTTCTCCTCTCTCCCTCCCTCAGTCCCTCCCTCTCTCTCGATCTCTCTCTTTTTTCTTTCTTTTTTTTCCCTCCTTTGCTCTCAACGCCGGTGTGCGAAAGCCGAAGCATGCGGGCAGCGGCAGCACACGGCTGCTGCCCTGAGCGGCGGTTTTTAAAATGTCAGCAACGGTGACTGTGTGTGTCGCCAGGCCTGACTTCTCCCCGCCACCTGAATAAAGGCGAGTCTGAAAGGGTGGAAATAATCATAAAAATGATGCTAGTCCATAAACAAGCTCTCAGCCTCATTAGTCCAGCAGCAGGCTCCATCGGCAGATTTATGCTCGTTTTTTCGCTGATGCCATGAGGAAATGCCACGGGCGAACTGGGCCCGGCTGCTAATGGTTTATGACAGCGTCTTAGCAACTAGTGCGAAGGGGGTGGCTGTGTGCCGCGGTGCTGGCCGGCGAGCAGGAGCCAAAATGTCATCTCATGTGCCCATGTGTGGCGGAGTCTATGTGGCAATTAGAGGGCCGGCCAGTGACTGGAGCAGGCCACAGGCTCAGGGAGATGCCCCGCGGCTAACCAGGGAGAGAATTTTTTATGACCCTCCTCACACACTGCCCTGCATCGCCCCTGTGCACAAATCAGGTTAGTGCTTCTCTCCAACCCCCTCCACCTCCAGCAGCAGTGCAGCAGCAACAGCAGCACAACAACCCCAGCAGTTTCCTTTGTCAGGGAGCCTCTGCATGTCCTCCATTCACTCCCCTATTCTCTCTTTCTCTCCTTTTGGCTCTCCTTTTTCCCTCTCTCTCTATCCCTCTCTCTCTCTCTCTCTCACTCTCTCTTTTTATCCCCTCTCTGTCTTTGAATTTCCTCTGCGTCTGCCAGTATCTTGCCCTACATCCTTGTCTCTTGTCAGTGCGTCCCTGTCTCCTCTCCACTCAAGGCACTTCCTGACATTATCAGAGGAAAGCGGGGTAATCCGATATGATCTGATTACTCCGAAGGGCCGCTTTAATTGGTGCTACCTGTTCCTCTCGCCGGGGCGGACACGCATCAAATGGTGTCGGCCATTTTTTCTGTTGAGTTACAGATTAGAGCGCCGTCACTTCGGCTCAGTGGAGCAGGGCGCGGAGGACAACCAGTGCAACACCCTCGCAAGAAAACACCCATGTGATGATAAAGCTCGTCCCCCCGCCGCGCCACGCTGCGCCATGCCGCGCCGTGTCCTACTGCGTCACTGTCAATAGGGAGCTCATCAGTGGACAGCACCAGAGGCCGAGTGGCGAGGGATCCGCGCTCCCAATTTCAGCTCCCCGGCCAAAAGCTGTAAGTCAATCTGTCGAGACGTTTCCAGCACAGATGCTTGCCTTTCCCCGTTCATTTTTCTGAAGGAGTGTTTGCGCAAAACTTTATAGGCCATGCTCTAGTGGCCGGCGCTGTGTGGCAGAGAATGATCTTTTTTTCGCCTCCTCCTCCTCCTCCTTTTTCTTCTTCTTCTTCTTCTTCTTTTTAGCACCACATTTAGGTCCACGGATGATTTCATTGCGAGACTGCGGCCTCTCCCAGCGGAGGGATGCAGGTGACCTGTGGCCGCCGCTGCCGCCTCACGGGCCGCTCCTAAGGTTTCAAACGCAGCCTGGGCTCACAGGGGGGGGAGGAACAGCCCTGAACCTTAAGGGCTCACTATCTGGTTCCCTTCTCTACCAGCATATTCACACACACACACACACACACACACACACACACACACACACACACACACACACACACACACACACACAGAAACTTTCAAACAGACACACACACACAGAGAAACTCTCATTCTTACCCATAATCACTTAGAGAGCAAGAAAAAGAGGTAAAGCAAAGAAGGAAAGGGAGGGAGGAAGGGAAGAGGGAAGAGGGAGGAAGGGAGAGAGAGAAAGAAAAGATAAAGTGGCGCTTATTGTATTCACACTATTCACAGGGCCAGAATGGGCCCAGGCAGTGGGGGGTTCCCTTTAGCACGGGGTCACAAGCGCCTCCCACCTCAAAATATTCAGAACATGCAGGAATTCCTGCGGCAGAATTCCCAACAAGGGCCGCTCACTGTTTCAAAGCGGCTGCAGCCTGCCGCCGCACCGACAGCAGGATCAGCAGCAGGAGCCGCAGCAGCAGCGGTGGAAGCAGAGCCTAGGCATGCATTTTTCAAGAGTCTCGCTGGCTCACACTGCCTCCTCAGCCAAAGGAAGTTTTGTATACCAACACACACAGGCAGCTCTCCAGGCTAAATTACATTTGGCTAGCCCACTTTTTTCCAACCCCCCCCCCCCCCCCCCCTCTATTACCGACACCCTCACCCAGCCAACCCCCCCCACCCCAAAATAAGATGCCTGTCTTCCATTCTGCTGAAGGTAATGACATGCACTGTCGACACAACAATATGGCAAGTCTAGACTCTCTTCCTGCCATTTTGGCCAATCAAATCAAAGGCAACTCTATGTTTAAACTGAATAGCTCAAGTCCTGCCAGATCCAGGGCTGTGCAGAGATCAGGCAAACATGATGTGTGTGTGTGTGTGTGTGTGTGTCTGTGTGTGTGTGTGTGTGTGTGTGTGTGTGTGTGTGTGTGTGTGTGTGTGTGTGTGTGTGTGTGTGTGTGTGTGTGTGTGTGTGTGTGTGTGTGTGTGTGCAAATATGAAACGCGCGATGATAGAACAGGACCAATGTAAAAAGAAAGCTTTTTGAAAGTATTGTGCATTTAGCATTTCATGATGTGTAATTACAAGGACTGCGCATAGGAGTGTAAATAGTAATCTGAGGATATGCAATTACATTCTTTCATTACCCAAAATTCATTTGAAATAATGACCGTAAATAAGGATACTTTCATATATTGTGGGCTCTTTTGAACAATAACAGCTTCTTTCCATATACTGAGAGATTGGTTTGTAATTTATCATCTGAGGGATAAAAACAAATGAGTTGCTGGTAATTATGACTCATTTATTGTTGCTTGTGTTTGAGATCTCTCTCACACACACACACTCACACACACACACTCATACACATACTCCGTCCTCTCTCTTTGTTTCCATGTAAACTGTGCTTGAGAAATATTTTTTTCTTTAATCTTCTTTAATGTAATCCATATTTCTGTTAAAATGCTTCCCATTAGTGAAGGAGATGTGTTTTTGTGTGTGTGTGTGAGAGAGAGAGAGAGAGAGAGAGAGAGAGAAAGAGAGAGAGACAGAGATAGAGAGAGAGACAAAGAGAGAGACAGAGCGAGAGAGAGAGAGAGGTTGCTTCTGTGTGTGTGCTTGCCTCTGTGTGTGTACATGTGTGTGTATGCGTTTGAGTGTGTCTGTATGTATATGTGTGTGTGTGTGTGTGTGTGTGTGTGTGTGTGTGTGTGTGTGTGTGACAGAGCGTGTTGCTCAGTCTCCAGTTTGAGGGCTTCATGCATATTCTCTGGTCCCCTGGACTGGGCGGCTGACATACCCAAAGGTGATGGCAAAAATGTCACTGGAAATGTTACAGCAATTTCTCGTCCGTGTCTGAGTAAGGGTCACTTCCACCGCCGCCCCACAAACACATCGGGAAACGCGCTCAAGCCCAAGGGTACAAGCACAGTATTAAACTGCAGCCTTTCTCTCATCCACTCTCTCTCTCTCTCTCCTTCTTTCTGTCTCTCTCTCTCTCTCTCTCCCTCTTCCCTCTGCCCTCTCTCCGCTCTCTGTCGTCATGCTCTAGCCACTGTGGAGAGAAGTGGTCAAATGAAAGTGTGTCCAGGCCGTCAGTTTACCCTTTCATGCTGAGCACTTTTACTGTGTCACTATTGATTTCTCCCCTTTGTGTTTGTTGTGCTCTTTTCCAATCTAAGGATGCAAGGAGGGCGTAGGGAAGAGGGCCACTGAGGTTCAAATGGGAACACTTTCGCTTTGAGGCTCCTCTGATCCTTTCCAAGGGAGAGGCAAAAACAGCAAAGACTGCACCCCCCCCCCCCCACACACACACACACACACACGCACACACACACACACACACACACACACACACACATGAGAGGCGAAAACAGCTCAGACTGCACACACACACACATGCACACATATACACACACACATACACATGAGAGGCGAAAACAGCTCAGACTGCACCCACACACACACACACACACACACACACACACACACACACACACACACACACACACACACATACAAATAAATACACAAGCAGACAAAAACACATAGACACAAGCAAGCAAAATACAAACACAGACCACAAGCACACACATTCATCTTCTCTCACACACAATCCCTCTCCTTTTCTCTCCTTCTCTCCTGAATTCCCTCTCTCAAGACAGCTTTTGACACCTTCTCGTGGCCAAGCTTTGTTCAATATCAAACCGGATGCATGAGAAAACTGTGTGTGTGTGTGTGTGTGTTTTTTCCCCCTTCTCTCCCCTTAAAGGGACACGTCTCGCAACAAAAGCTAAGAGCACTTATCGGTACACAGCGCAACAATGCCAATGTGACCATCCCCATAGAGTTCAACTCATCTGTTGAAGGGCATCACTCTGCCTTCATGAAAGCTCTAATGAAGACATACTGTCTTGCCATCAATGAATGTTGGATATGTCGGACTGGATGTTTGTTCCATTCATTTGTACTCGTTTTGTATTTACAATATCAGAACCAGCTCCGACTATCATCTGGAAAACAAAAGGGTTTCTTTGTAGTCACTATTCGTTCCATCCATTTTTTCTTTTCTGTGTGTGAGTGTGTGTATGTGTGTGTGAGTAAGAGTGTGTGAGTGTGTGTGTGTACATGTGTGTGTGTGAGTGTATGTGTGTGTATGTGTGTGCACGCAGGGGGGATATGGTGAGGGTGGAGGGGGGCATATTTCGGTAATGCACAAAGCGGAACTGGGGGTCTGCGCTTCACTGAAGCAGCGTTTATTATTGGCTTCTGGCAGATCATTTTCCACATGGTGGCTATCTTAATGACACAGGCAAAGATAAGTGCTCTAATACGCAGGGATTTTCCCCATTGCGGCCTATCAGTCCCATTGGGCCTCAAGTACAGTTGATAATAGAAGAACGTTTCGCCACTAATAATAGACGTGAAGGCAATGCCGCCCCACTGCTTTGTGCAGCGGCTAGTTTACACGTGCACTGCTGTGTAAGGAGTGCATTACGGCGCATAAGACCCTGCCTTGCCTCGGATATGGGAAGCAGATCTGCCGGGGCTAAAGAGGGGAGGTTAGAGACCAGAGAAAATCTCCTTTCAAAGAAAAAAGGAGACAACTATTTTAGAAGATAAAAGTAACATCAATTAGCTTTTTTTCCCCCTCTGCTTCTTTGATGGCCTACTCTTCATTCAGCGCAGAATATCCATTATCCCTACATGTGTGGCATTAACTTTAATGAAGTCTTCTTCTTCCTGCCCTCTCCCCCCTTCTTCTTCGCCCCTCCCCTACCCTCTCTACTCCATCCTGACTGTTGGAAGCCTTGTGCTGATGAAACAGGAAGTGGGCTGGTAAGGATGCAAGGGAATTGTAGTTTTATCGGTTTGCCCCGGTGCGTGGCTCAGATAAGGGCCTGTGATGGAAGTGGAGGGACAGTGAGATATGGTCAACGTGTCTGCTTCCTCTGACAGGCAGCAAAGGGGACGAGTGGGCCTGGGTGATAGGAGCTCAGAGCTGGGTAACAGACAGAGGCCAGGAGACAGAGGTCTGGGAGGGGTGGAGGTCACTAACTAACCAACTCCACAGGGGCGGTTCCTGTAAGAAAGCACTTCGACAAACAGAAACATGTACAAATACACACTCACACTCACACTCACACTCACACTCACACTCACACTCACACTCACAACACACACACACACACACACACACACACACACACACACACACACACACACACACACACACACACGCACACACACACACACACACATACATATACAAAACTCACAAACGCAAACACACACACACACAAGCATTAGAGACCATAAACACACACACACACACACAAACACACACAAACACACAGAAAGACCCATGACAGCTCCAGGGACCTCTCCAGGGAACTCCTTTCGCCACAACCTTTTATTCCGAAGGTTATCATTTTAGGGAATCTTTGCCTTCCTTTGCCTCATACAGGCTCAGAGCAGCGGCCAGTGATCAGGTTACCTCTTAAGAGTGTGTGTTTCGCAAACAGAGCCAGCTAAAAGCCATGACACACACACACAAACATGCACACACACACACATACACTCTCTCTCTCACACACACACACACACACATACACACACACACAGACACATTCATGCAAACAGCCTCCCCCTGCTCCTGCAAGGCCCCCTCCCTCCTCTGCCCCCACTTTTGTTTGTTTGTTATCTTTCTTTCTTTCCCCCTAAAACCTTAAAAAGCTTTAAGAGGCCTTTATCTCTTCCCTCCCCAAATCCCTTCAACAGGTATCCATGTCAAAAGGCTGGGGCTGTGCTCCGGGAGGGGATTGTTTAGGCAAAGGTCAGCCTCGGGTCAAGCTTCTGCCCAGTTGTTAACACAGCACCTCCCCCCGTTTAAAAAAAGAGAGAAGGAGGGAGGTGGGGTTTCTCTGCTGGTCGCAAGGCCCCTCCATCTGCGGAGGGGACCGTATACCACCACCCAATGCCCTGCATGCACATAATCCCTCTTCTGAGAACTATTCCCAGGTTGCAGACAGAAAGGGTCAAACACCTCCAGCGTGGCACGCAGAGGGAGAAGCTAAACCTCCCTCCCCGAGACAGTGCATCTTTTGCTGGTGTTTGCTCGCATGAAATTGCCTTTCTGGGGGTGTCATTTCCAAACAGGGGTCGGCAAATTCTTCAGCTCTTTGTTAGGCTTCATGCATAATGGACTTTGCGAAGGAGGTTCCAACGTGGCCAAATTGAATTATTTCAATTCAAGAGCGAGGGAGATTGATTCACATTCAGCCCGGGCAAATTTACATGTTAAAAAAAAAAGACAGACAAAAAATGAATGAGATTAACCATGTGGCCATACTTAAGGACCTCTAGAGAAAGTCAATAAGGCCTATAGAAAAACTGGGGGATGAAGGGAAAAAATAAAATAGAGAGAAAGGAAGAGAATGACAGAGCACACAAGACAGAAACTGACAGAGAGGAGCACTATCTACGAGGATGATTTCTTCATAGCATTTAACGTTCTCCCGCTTTCTCCTCATATCTCTCACTGGCAACTCAAACATCCTTGTTTGTCGAGGCCTGCAAAATGTACGCTCCACTAAACAGCGTGAATCTGCAGGAAAAAATATTCCTGACACAATATTATCGGCAGCGCAGCATATGGCAAACTAGCAGCAGGCTAGTTATCCTCATCCTCTTTGGGGGCTATAATTAGCACAGTGCTGTTTGTGGCTTTAAGCTGGAGTCCAATCTCTGAGATAACTCCTAATAAAAAAAACCTGCTGCCCTCTTCCTCGACGTACATCCACACACTCTGATCACTAGCGGATAATCCTGTCAGTTAATGTAACTTTTTTTTCCCCTGCAAGGGCTTCTGAAAGATTAAGACTTTTGAGTGTTTTTTTTTTTTTTCAGAACAAATCTTGTAAGTGGCTGTATTACTTTGCATTGGACAGGCTTTTACTGTGTGGGTTGAAGGTAAAAAAAAAACACTAAAAAAAATATACAAACCAGCATGCATACGGTAACACACACCCTGTCATGGTCTTTGTAAACTCACACAAACACAAACAAGGCAAGTGAACTGTGAGGCAGTGTTTGGCGTAGGATGACTTTGCTAATCTCTTTATCAAAAGACTAAATAAACTCAGCCCTGTCTGTTTGATGGGAAGCCAAGCTAGGAGGGCCAGCTAACAAATAAAGTGCTAAAGCCCTGTTTGTTTACTGTCACTCAAGGTTCCTGGTACAGCTCACTCGTTTCCCTTCTTCTGACTCTCTCTCTCCCTCCCACTGCCTCCTTTATTCTCTCCTTCCTTCTCTCTGTCTCCTTCCCTGTCCTGCCCTTCCTATCAGCGACGGGCTCAGTGATAGCATATCTCTGTGAGTGCTATCAGGTTTTTCCTGAAAAGTTGGATAGCATGTATCTGATTGAGTCTCTCTCTCTCTCTCTCTCTCTCTCTGTCTCCCTCCCTCTCTCTCTCTCTTCTCTCTCTCTCTCTCCTGCTACTCTTCCTCCCAGGCGATCCTGGGTAATGCTCATTCAGGTCTTTATGAGCAGATGTAATGCGTTGTGACACGCCAGTGATGAGCTGCACTGATTTCTGTCAAATTCGTATAAACCTTTGCCGTAAAGATTAGAAGCCAGAGCATACCGTTGGAGGGGTGTAAGGGCACACTGGAGCAAATCCAAAAAGGATGTCGAAAAAATGGACCGGAGGGTCACACAAATGTTATTTAACTTCAACCATTTTATCTTACTGTGACTTTAGTGTATGTAGTGTCCAATATCAAACTGAAAGTATGGCTCAGACTATGCCCGAAAAAATTAAATGTAATAAACTGTGGCTTTATTATTATTTTTTTAAATACAAATTTGAGATGTTTTAATTGCGTACCCTAAAATGTACAAATTATTATTATGCTGAATTTTCTTCCAAGGTTCCTAAATCTGGTTGAATGAAGAAACGCTGACGAGATGCTATTCCTAGAATAACTGGTATATTGTTTTACACATGACATTGAAGATATCTTTTTACAAAAGGAGATTTACGTTTGGGTTTTACTGGAACTTCATTTATTGCTTGAGGACAATAAAAAGAAGCGTTTTTCACGACCAGACAACCCAGTCTGTGTCACTGAGGCCAGTGCTTCGCATACACCAGCAATTTACTTCTGGCCCGCGGAAAAGCACTGGTTTCGATTTTCTGAAGACTTCCTGTAAACATCTAGAAAGATGCAGAAGTGTCTGCATCATTAACACACCATAATTATAGCATTTTGATCTAAAAATATATGTATTTTTCCCCTCTCTTACACTCATCATCCCGCAGCAAATGACTTCAATCCCTTTCTGAGCACGACTCTCACTCCCTTGGCATGCTAGCCAAAACAAGCCAGAGAGGAGGAAGACCATGTCTAGAGCCTACAGTAACGGTATTAACAAGTGAAAACACCCAGGAGAGGGCAACGAGAAGGGAGGTAGAGAGAGAGAGAGAGGTACGAGAAGGAAGGTAGAGAGAGAGAGAGAGGTACGAGAAGGAAGGTAGAGAGAGAGCGAGAGAGAGAGAGAGAGAGAGAGAGAGAGAAAAAGAGAGAGGGGGGGGGGAATGAGACTGGGAAAACACCAAGGAGAGAGAGTGGGAGAAAACGAGAGAAAGAGCCTGAGGAGGCAGAGAGAAAGAGAGAGCATTAGCTCAACAAAAAAAAGAGAGAGAGAGAGACAAGGGCAGTTCTCTCTGCACACACACACACACACACACACACACACACACACACAAACACACACACACACACCGTGGCCTGGCTGTGGCAAGCTTACTGACGGGCCGGGACAGCACGGCCCGAGCTGGGCACAGAGGAAGCACTGGAGCATCGCCTTAAAGCCCTGAGCAAACAGGAGCGCAAACACAACCTGACACTTTATCATTCCTCCTTTATGATTATTATCTGCCTGCAGACAAGGCGCTCAATCAGGCCTATAAAAATGAGTTAAGGAAAATGATTGAGAAAGCAGAAAACAAGGGTGATATATGGGAGGGAGGCTGGAAGGGAGGGAATGGGGAAGGAGGGGGGGGGGGGGGGGCACTTGTTTGCATGTGTTCTGTAACTTCTCCTCCTTTCTCTTTTCCCACATGACTAAGCGTCGCCTGTTTGGAGATGGGAGGGGATGGTGTCACTGGTCTGGTCTGAGCCCAAGCGCTAACTACCCCTTCCACTGTGGGAACCCTCGGCATTTCCCTTTTCTCAAATAAGATACCTCCGTTTACTCACAGTCTTATCGGTAACGGGGCAATAAAGCCATTGACAGCCGTAAGTTCAGAGGGACAAGTACCTGCATGTTGGCTGATGCATTGCTACTGGGATTCAGTGGGGCAATAAACACAATGGCAGTTTAAAAGGAGAGTGGGAGGTCAAGATTGATTGTGTTTTCAGTAGGCTTCTCCTAGTTGCCAACTAAACAAGCATGTTTGGCTTGCCATCATATTGGCCGATAGGGTGTCTCCTCGTCTACAACACAATTAACACGACATATCTACCTGTCTTTAATGATTAATTTGGTGGTACAACCAAGAAACAGAGCAATTCAAAAGCATTGAACGGCACGATATACTAAGACGATCGAGCAATGCTCACATTATTGTTACCCACCCTTCTCTTTTTGGGATTCTTCCCCAGAAAGGATATTAGTACTGACTTCCTATGTCTTCTTCTTTTCTTTCCTCATCCCAGAGGCTGGTTCACATCCCTCCAGTATCATGGAGAGGTCCACACCACACATTGTATCTCTTATCAGCCATTACGCCTTTCTATTTAACCAGATTACCTTGCCAAACATCAGCCGCCCAGTGATAAAGGCCTACAGGAAGAGGGTGGTGGGGTTCACCCGCCGCAGCCTGACACCAGATCAGTGTGGAGCAGCAAGAGGAAGGAGGGGAGGGTGAGTGGGGTGACAATGGGGGTGACAATAGATAAAAAAAAGCCTCTCTTTCTGTTTGTTTGTGTGTGTATGTGTGTGTATGTACTGTGTGAGTGTGTGAGTGTGTATATGTGCGTGCATGTGTGTGTATATGTGCGTGTATGTATGTGAGTGTGTGTGTGTGTGTGTATATATATATATGTGTGTGCATGTATGTGTGTGTGTTTGTCTATATGTGTGTGTGTGTGTGTGTATGTGTGTGTGTGTGTGTGTGTGTGTTTTTGTGTATGTGTGTGTGTGTGTGAATGTGTGAATGTGTGTATGTGTATGTGTGCTCCTTATTTCGTCAGAACAACAACAGTGCAGCATTTTGTGGGGGAGGCAAAGCTCCTTTGAAGTGCCTCGCAGGTAACGGTGCGGAGGTAGAAAGAGAAAGGCAGGAGTGGAGGCCGAGAGCTCAGCGGGTGGGGGTTAAACGGAGCTGAAACGCCAGAGTGGAAATCAAAAGGAGAGAGAGAGAGAGAGAGAGAGGGAGAGAGGGAGAGGGAGCAAGAGAGAGAGAGAGAGAGAGAAGGAAAGAGAGAGAGATTGACCATCGCCAAGCCATGGCTCTGTGCAGAGAGCCTAAAAACAGTCAATAGGAAGTGCACATGCTCAGGGATGAGAGGGTGTGTGTGTGTGTGAGTGTAAGAGAAAGAGAGACAGAGAGAGAGAGAGAGGGAGCATATTGGTGTGAGAGAGAAAGAGAGAGAGAGAGAGAGAGAGAGAGAGAGAGAGAGAGAAGAGAGAGAGAGAGAGAGGCCACACTCTTCCAGTCTGCTGGACAATCATTCCAATTAATGTGTGACTTTGACGAACACGTGAAGCGAGGGATTGGCTAGCCCGGCTGAACTGGCCCCGGCTTTCAGCTCAATGACGTTTGAGTGACGTTCTGTCTATAGCCTTGTCTGCAGCCCAGGCCTGGAGACAGGCCAATCAGAGGACAGAGGATGTGGGTCAAGGGCCAATGAGGGGCCTCTGTGAATGCCTGACCTTCACATGGGCCAGTGACTAGCCGGCTATGAAGTCAATGCAAGCAGATGACAACATACTTTCACTGGGATCAATGCAGCACAACAAAGACTGGACCAGTGAACACTGCATACTGTAGCGACCAGACCGAAATCACACAATAAACAGCAGAACAATCACCTTACTAAGAGAGAGTTCAGACTTTTTAAATATATATACGTCTTTGATGTACTGCATAGTGCTTGTGTTAGGCATTTTTTAGATCTCTTAAATGAAGCATTAATCAAACTTGTGTTAAAGATTTAGTGACTGTCTGTGTTTGTTTGCCTAATTGCCTTGCAGCACACCAACAGGGTCAAACGGCACTAACTTTCCTCGACTCGGCGCATGGGCTTCTTCCGCTTCAAATCCAATAGCAGAGTCTGTTACGGCACCTCAAATAATGTAAATGTATGCAGACAATAACACAAAGACTCCCGGGGACTATTTTGCTTGGCATGAGCAAATGGTGATACACATCTGACTTCGGCAGTCATCACCTTGTTCTCGTGCACTTTGAAACCTAAAGCCTCTCAAAACAATCCCAACGTGCTTTGCATTTCGCCTCGGCACTTGCCGCCCTCCTCCTGGTCGGGGCTCGCGTCTCTTTAACCCGGTGCCTCTCAGCAGCCGAGGGGTGTCTCTTTTAATCTGCGTGTGCGCACGCACACAGCCTCTGCCAAGAGAACACAGCGAGCTGCAGTGCAACTGCAACGGTCAGGGACTCCACTGTGGTCACAATAATGATTTGTTTTCTTTTTGCCCTCCGAGGCTCGTCACTCGCAAAAAGTAGGATCCAAGACAAAATACTACAAGCAGTCCCCTGAGCACACTGCACTTAAACAAAGAGAGGGCACATATGACCCTTTTTCCCCCTCAAATAGCCACACTAATAGACCACAGCTAATTAAAGAGGTCTTGCTCTGTGTCTCCGTAGGACTCCTTTAAGGGATGTTCCAGCAGAGGCTAGCGAGACGCTGCTAGAGGGAGAAGACAAGCTTTTCACTTTCCTTGGGGAAGTGGCACACAATTGAAATATAATGACGTGTTCAGCCAACTTCGCTTTACTGGCAAAGAGCAAAAGATTCTGAAAACAAACACTGCTAACAATAATAAAACTACGCACTCAAGCACCATACTAACAGCACTACTCCTGTAGATCATCATGCTAATAATAATTCATCTATTTCTGAGTAACTATGCACAAGTGTAAGTGCAAAGGGGGTTCGCTGAGCGTGAGCTAGCATGCTAGTGAGCTAGCTCTTTCCGTTTGAATAAGCTAGGCTGCTGAAGGGACTCCTGTGGAGGGTCGAGGGACGGGGCTCCTCCTCAAGCTCCTACTTTATTATGCTCTGCTTGAGAGATGGCGGAAAGTGATATTTATTAGGTGCACAGGCTGCAAACGCGGAGATGCACACAGAAAGAAGCTCACTCCCATACCGGGGGTGAAAGCAAGTGGAAGACCAAGGAGATGGAAAGAAAGGTCAGAGAGGAAACAATCTCTCAGAGAAATGAGGGGAGTAAGAGAGCGAGAGAGAGAGAGAGAGAGAGGAGATGCGAAGGGGAAGTGGAGAGAGGCTGTTGGTGGCTGTAATAAATAAGCACGGGCATCTTTACTAAAATGAAAATAATGCGCTTACTGGGATTAAGAGGTGACTCCATACAGAATGTGCTAATGCTGCTACTACTTCACACAAGCAGTAATTAACCCACATTAACTTGATGCTCACTTGCGCCACAGAACAAACATTTCTAAGATTACTGAACGCCTAAATGAAACAAAACACTCAACAGCGCATTTCTTACACTTTTTTCCTTAAATGCATGAACGCATGCAGACATATGGCCACAAACTGACCCATAGCTGTACTATTTTTATCTCGCCTTTTGTGTTTCCTCCCACC
Source organism: Sprattus sprattus (assembly GCF_963457725.1). Lineage (NCBI taxonomy): Eukaryota > Metazoa > Chordata > Actinopteri > Clupeiformes > Clupeidae > Sprattus > Sprattus sprattus. Next base: position 14,010,042 of record NC_137910.1, on the reverse strand, counting down.
CCACTGCCCCCAATGAACATTAACAACAAACATAAAAAAGGACAACAACAGTGAGTTGACGGTGGTGGGGGGGTGGTGTGTTAGGGGCAATCGAGGGGGCCAACATTAAAAGCCAGGCTATAATTGGAAGTATGTGAAAAATGAAGTGTCAGTTTGGTCAATAAAGAGCAAAGGTCAGAGCGAGCAGGAGCTCAAACTGGGCACAAAATGTGCTCATTAAGGCAGCCAATCAGAACGCGGCAGACGGCCCGGCCGAGGCCATTAGTCATCGGCCATCTGACTGCCTCAGAAGAGGGCGGCCGTGTGCTCTTACCCCGCTCTCCTCCTCCACGGAAGAGAGGGAAAAAAAGAAAGAAAAAGGGAAAAAAAACACACAGCACTGGTATATAAATCGTTGCTCAGTCATCTGGAACATAATGTGGTCCTTTCTGCTCCCAGCCAGCTCTGCCTGCTGGCTGGCCAGCCCTCAAACTGCTGCCCTGACATCCCCTTCAATAATAAATGAAGTTGCTTTTTTGCCTACAGTTTGTTTGAAACCCCCCTCCCCTCTCCTCTCCTCTCCGCTCCTCTCCTTGTCTCAAACCCTACACCCTATATCTGAGATAAGGAAAAGAATCAAGTCAGCCACCTAGGCGTACCTCCATCCAACATCACCTCCCAGAAACCAAGTGTTCACCAAATGATTCATCTACCACTTAAAAGCAGCGTGATGTATTTCTATTTTACTGAAGCATAATTAAATGCATTTGGATGGCACAAGAGTCGTGTCTAAAGGATGACACAATTATGATCCAGACTAGTCACTGTGCAATTTTATTTGCACAATGTGGCAAACCCCGGGGATTTGTAAGGATTGCTTCCCAGAACCAAAGTGCCCCGGCCAGAATATAGATGCATCATTTATGAACCCATTTTAAATAACAAATCTTTTGTTTTATTTTGCATTTCATCACCATTGGTATGTGTGTTCGATGTTGTTGCTCTATGTTTTTTGGTAACCTATCTAATGCGCTTAGCCAAAAACAGTAACTAAGGCAGTCCTAAGCTTAACAAGACCTCACTTCACCTCTTGAAATGGACCTTTCTACATGGGCATTAGCTAGTTGCCCAGACCACTGCAGCCAGAAGACTGCATCCTGGTGCCTGCTTCATTTTTGCCAGGGGGTAACAATATGTTCTTTATGTAATTGTGGGTTATATGGCTTGAAACATTTTTACATCTAAAATGACATTATTTCTTAGCAGCTCATGCTGGTTAGCAAGCATAGCTGTTGATAGCACATAGCTTTCTAGTTGTGTTGCTGTGGAGCAGCAGTAGGCTAAATACAGATAACCACATAATACGCTTATTCTCAGTGTTGGACACATGACAACATTGTGACAGCTTTAGGTGTTAAATGTCTTCAAAACCTGTCTGTGTTATGACCAACCCAAATAAGTTCAAAGTTCTTGCAGTGCATTTCTCTGAGACAATGCTCTCAATCTTTTAGTTTTTCTTCGTTTTACTTTGCCAATGAGAGTACTAGAGGGTGCTGGTGTGAGTCATGTGACTGGGCCAGCTGACTGTCTGACCGTTGGGGGGCTAATAAAAAGACTGACTCGTCATGTTGTCACACATCCCTTCCAGTGGGGCAGTGATGCTGGATCCAGGACCGATCTCATCACTCCACTCGCATCACAAGCAGCTGTTGGACTTTACCCAGATCTCTTGCAAAAGGGTCACTCAGTGTACTCAACTGCATCTGCTCTCTCTCGCTCTCTCTCGCTCTCTCTCTCTCCCCTAAATCTAAATGTATAAACAAATATGTACAGACACACGTGCACTTTTACCAGTGGACAGATATTAACACTCACATAAACACACACACACACTCATGCACACACAGACGTACTCTCACATCCCATCAGTTAGAGGTCCTTACCTTGTTCGCTGCTGTTGTCTCCGCTGTGTGATGTGTGTCCGCCGCTGGACGGTCCCGGTGTGCCCCCGGAGCGCGTGGACGCTGTGTCATCGTGGTCTCTGTTCCACGAGGTCTGTGGGAGAGAGAGGCAGAGCCAGCTGTCAGACATCAGGCTACTACTACTGCAGGAGTAGCACACCGCCAGCGATAAGAAAACCGCTACACACACACACACACACTCACTCACACACACACACACACACACACACACACACATACACACGCGCGCACACACACACACACACACACACACACACACACACACACACACACACACACACACACACACACACACACACACACACACACACACACGCACAGCACAGAGAGCGACAGGATTTATCAGATACACCTCACTTTCGTGGCTTCTCTGCACAGCAAGTCACACAACTGCTTTGCTAGTCTCTGCCACGGAAGTCCATCTAAAACCTTAACAGCAGGAAACGCACACCATCGTTTGCCTTATCTACCCACAATAAATATTTCAGGCTGGTGTGACAAGCCACACTAGGACTGTATAATTACTGCGTATATGAGGTTCTTAATCTGCTTGACAACTACAACTCCTGTGCCTGCCTGCACAGCCCACGGTCACTGTTTAACAGTGGAGCTAAATACCCTGCCCCCCAATACACCAAGTTCCCAACATTACCAGAGGAAAGAAATCCATGATCCCGACAGGAAAAAAACACTGTGCTGTCGGAGAAGAAATGAAACTAAGCTGAGAGAATCACTGTAGCTCAGGAGAGGAAGAAGTGTACGAGAGGAGAGGAGAAGAGAGGAGAAGAGAGGAGAAGAGAGGAGAAGAGAGGAGAAGAGAGCGTTGCAGACAGGCCGGGTAAAATGAGTCTGGGGACTTATATACACCACTCCCCCCGCAAAGGGGTGTGTGTGTGTGTTTGTGTGTGTACACACAGACCCTTGTGAATCCCGAATGGAAATCAAACACAGGACAGCCACTTCTTAAAATGGACAAACAAACGAAAAACCAAAATTAACAACAACAACAACAAAGCTAAACCAAATTCTATTGACAAGCCGGCTTTGGGTGCACAAAGGGAGAGCCAGTGTCAGCTGTTGAGCGGATGCTGTGGCAAATGGTGCGGACGTGGGGATAAAGGGAAGAGGGCCTGAACAATGAGGAAGCCAGGCCTGGGCACACACTGCCCCATGCGAAGCCTACTTGGACTATAGAACAGGGAACAGATGTTGCCTCTTAGCGCTGGTTTCTTCTGAAAATGAGTAACCTTGGCAGAGGATTGTCTGCAAGCTGTGGGGTGAACCTCGCAATATTCTTGCAAAGTGCTAGCTGACCTTTTGATGCGCTCTTCCGTTTAGTTTTTTTATTGTGTTTAGTGTCATAATA
>NC_137910.1:13974215-14001715 GCF_963457725.1 Sprattus sprattus | reverse complement strand
GGTACAAACTTAAGAGCTCTTGAGTTCTGAAGTAAATACTCAGCCCTATTGCTGCAGCTAGCTCTGGGGGGGTTTTCAAGCTTTTGAGTTCATTAGTAAATTGCAGACCCACTCCTCATTCACTGTGCAATTAAAGACAACTGTGCAAACGTGGCCAGGGACTCTGTGCTTAGTCCTTTAGTGTGAGCACAAGCACCACAGCAAATAGGAAATAATCGAAGTCGAGACAATCCCAAAACATATGACTTCACTCAAGAGAAGAAAAAGACAATAAAGTTTCACTAATATGTTGTTTTCAAAGTGGCAAATAGCCTTTTTTTCAAGTGGTACTTTTAATTAAGCTTTTACAAAAATATGTTCATGGCATTTTATTGTCCATTTGTTCTCATGATTTCACCGATGTTTTTCTTCATATAGTAAATCCTTGTCATAAAATAACAAAGAAAGAACTTGTTTTCCTGGAATTTTAAAGATAATTGGATTTAGCCGATGGATGGCTCTCTTCGCAGTGTGCCTGAAGTGCTTGAGAGTGAGTCGTGCAGGTGAAACCGGGAAGGAAAGGGTTAAGCAGTCTCGCTAACCAGTCCCTTCACTCACACAGCACCTGAGGGGGCCCTGCGATTATCTGCGCTGCCTGAAGTACACAACGTGATTCCAAACTAGCTGGGCTGCATTCACAAGTGAGCGGCTCTGACTCTAACCTCTCAGCAACGCTAGGCTCGGTTTCTGGGTGGAAGGCACTCGGTTTTCCACAGCTTCTAACGTCAGAATTGCAAAACAATCAGAGAGAAAGACCCCGGATGAGGGGAGCTGGGACATTATTGATACGATGCTTGGGCGCACAGAGAACGAAAACATAGAGCAGAGTTCAACCAAAGAATTTAATAAATGCTGTGTATTTTTTTCTGGCGATGTTTTTTTTTTTTTTTACTGCTGCAGAATCCTTGCTGGAATAAATTGGTTTATGAATAAATGAGCTTGCCTTCTCCCTCTTGTTAACATTGTTGAAAATTTGCACAAAGACCATTTTTTCCAGTCCAATTCAACTTTATGCCCGAGGGCATATATTAAAAATACATATGGAACGAGATAATGCACACAGGACGCAAATTCGTTAAGGATGTCACCGACTAACAACCGAAGACTGTAGTCACACTAAAAGAAGAGATACATATATTCAGCTGGTGTGCAACTACTGCCCCAATTAACGTCGATGAATCTGAGAGTAGCGACTGCGTACTACGCATCTGGTTATCTCAAGTTATACAACTGTATTCTGCCCACCCCACTGCATTTAAGACAACCTTGCCGTGCGTAGTGCTAATATTGTGCCGAATATACATATCCTCTTTTCATTTACGCAAGAAAAGTTTGACAACTTTGAAGCACTGAAAGGCGTGGGGACATACTGTAAACATATAGGACATTAGCCTCAATATTTAGGTACTATAGAAGACCATCATTAGGCAAAAATAGGACATGTCATCATCTTAAAGTCAATTAAATATCCAAATCCCTGCCCCGGAGCACAACATAATTTGCTCAGCTCACATCTTACACCTAGAAACCCAAGGGTCTCCGCAAAGTCTATTTATATCCCTTTAATTCCCCTCCTATCTCAAATTTGTCAATTCAAAACTTCTTGACAATTGCTTCCCCAAAGAATCGTGTTCAAGGAAACACTTATGCGCGGGCATGGCAACGTGTTATTTAATTCAAGTTTTGGATTAAATGTATAAGTATCAGTGGCGATCTGCTCATTACCATAACCATTAATAGCCTACAGCAGAGACCAAACGAGCTGGCAGCCAGAGGTCGTTCCATTTCGGTCCCTGTTTGGTCATGAATGGAACTGTTCGCTGGGGTTTTCACTCCACAACAGAAGCTTGAGACCGACGCACGCACCAGAGCACTCCAGCCGGCCGAGGCTCCAGTCGATCACTCAGCCATATGGAAATTCATGGATTTAAATGATTTATCCTAATCGGTTCATTACTTTTTATGCTGGTGTATCTGCTAATCCTTCTCCATACGAACGCTTACATTTTTTTTCCTTTATGCAATGTCTCTCATAGGACACATATTTCTTACATACAGATAATTTAAAAAGTAGAAGTCTGTTTAATACATCATTTTTTTCCTAAATGCTTTAGTTGTCATGACATGTTCCTCTGATCTGATAGTATACTTCACCAACATCCACTATCTCAAAAGTGGACAATCCAATGCACTGGGTGCATACAATTGAGTAGAAGAATATTTTCATATGCTCTAACTAAATCCAAGACATTAAAACACAGCGCTTCAGCACACAGTAGTACTCCAACCAACCAACCCATGCGTTCAAAAAGCAACACGCCTGAGAGAAGCAATGGGCGCTCATGTCTAAGGAAAAATACTGATGAGAGAACTAATGAAACGTGAAAAATAGCAGAAAATCCAAAGCACCTAACTACTCTAAAGCCGCACCAGCGCTCTCCCCGAATGCGCCCAACTCATTTCCAACCTCTGCATATGGTTACGTGGTAATAGATAAGCACTGTAGATAACACTCAGGCTCGATTTAAAAAGGAGAGAGGAGAGAAAGAAAAGGGAGACGACTAAATTAAAATCGACATGAAACAGGTCAAGTTTATGGCGATGCTTTCACAAGCTAATCTCCTCAGGTCGGTTCCGGGAGCAAACCTTAATGAAGCAATAATGGCTACATTATTCAAAAATTTTCATTCCGATGGAGGCTAAAACAGCCTTAATCGTATGCAAATAACAGCGCGGCAGAGTAGTGACCCAGAAGACACGCTGAATAGCCTGCATTTTTTTCCCCACAGAAAGGAAGAGAAAAAAAACCGCCACATACCTGATCAAGGGGCCCCGATGATCTTGTGATTTCTTCGCTGTCTGATTTTGATCCTCCTTCTCTGTCATCTATAACCAAGTCGATGGGCATCTTGCCCTTCAAGCAGCTGATGTACCGGTGACAGAAATTGTCACAGAGTTCATGTACCTATAGACACAAAAGGGAACACACGAAATCACAAAGGGACATCACAGAGAATTGACAAGTGCAACCAGAACTCCCTTTGACATGGTAAAACGCCTCAAATGGCAGGGAGCGATGTTGCAATGCTCCTGTGTGTCCAGACGCATGCAGAATTTGGAAGAACTTTATTTTCTCGCAAAATAGAGATATCGCAGAAAATTGACAGTGACAAGACGACTCACGGGCTACAACATATTCAACACCCGTGTTAAATTCATCTGCTCCCGGGGTTGTGGCCATTAGAGGGATGACCTGCTTGAGTGACATTTAAGGTAAACTGTTTAATTTCGTCTAGTTATTTCATTACCACCTACTTTCCAGGGAGTCAGATCGTCTCAGGCGTGCAAGGGAAAGGAGACATTGGGCCACCCCTCCACCAAGGGCCATAAATGTGAACAATTGAAGCTATAATGGATATTATGACAATATTGGCATTGAGTGCCAAGTGTAAATGTCCATGTGGAAGTATAAGAGTTATGCCACTGATCACATGCGTCAGTCATGTGAGTCTGTGTTATTAAAATAACACGTAAAATCCAGGGCATTACTAAAACTGTTCCTAGACGCAAACCATAAGCGGATGCATGTGGGATGGCAAATTAAATCTCGCTGACATCATACCGACCGATCCATATAGCTTCACAATGCGACCACTACAGTAGGCTAATCAATGTTCTTGACTTTATTCGGCTTGCATGATATTTCCACTACTCCGTCCATACGCCCAAATAAAAGGCAATGCGGTAGTAAATTGAGATTATTGCTAAAAGGTATCTGTTCCAGTTTTAGCAGCTTGCATTGTAATTAAACTCGGAAGAGAAATGGCTGCCATGATTGATTCTGACACTAATTACAACAGACCAGGAAAAATACATTTATGCAAATAGAACCCATAGGTCTGAGGAACAGAAGAAGCCAGTGGCGGTGAGGGAATATTACCTTCTCCAGCTCCAAAAGATGAAATCGTAAAACTTGGATGGCTTGTATCATCTGAAAAATTAAAATAACAATAAAAGTTAAGCGCGTACTCAAATATGGTGAAAAAAGCATCTCAGGACTAAAATAATGACAACCGCTGAAATGGTTTATGTGCGAGGATTTCATGGAAAGCTCATAATCACCTTCCAGGTTATGGATTGTATTTAAATGTATTTTAATAGGCTTCAGCAATTTGTGAAGAATTGTATCATCAAAAGAGCGCTATCAGCTGTGCCTAAGATCACAGTAAATGTTTGGCCTGTGGGCTGAGGGCTAGGCTATGTCTAACATTTAAAATAAATATGGATAGAACTCATGTGAATGGGGGACCTGGAAGTGAAACTATTTGCATAAAAACTTTTCATTGAAAAAAAAAAATGAGTTCAAAGTCATGTGACAGCCCTCTAATGGCGACAACAAAGACGGTTATCTGTGATGACAACCGAGGCTATCGTGAAATCAAACAATCCTATTGGAGGTAGGCGTAGGCCTACAAAGACTATTTTGTACATTGCTACTTTAAACTGCTGGACTGGAACACGGCTTTTAGTAAGTAGCCTACGACCATGATAAAATACACAATAATGTCCCTCGTTCTAATTCACCATCCACACGTCTGTTTGTTAATCAAATGAATTTTGCGCTTACCAGATTATCCAGCTCTGGATTCGATGAAAATAACGGTTTTTCTGCTCGGATCTAAAATATCACAAATACAAATCTTAGATTACGTTATCAACAACACATGGACTACATCTACAACTGAATATGATAGCCTACCATTAAGCCAAATAAAATCAGACTTTTAAAAATAATGAAAACTGTGCACTTGTTTGAATGCCAACGTCATTAGTTTTAGTGTTTCACAAAAAAACTAAAAGACAAACTTTAGTGTAAGCAGCAAACTCTGACCTGTTTCGCAAACACTGCTATATCTTCATTGAAAGACTCTGATGAGCAGACGTCGCCTCCTGCCACCCCAGGCTCTCTAGGTGTGCAAGTTGCTAATTCACATTTCTCAAAAATCAGTGCTAGGAGAGGGAACAGGGGATGCCTGCAATAAAACATACAAACGCAAATGTCACTGGAAGGAAAGGTAAGGGTCATAATTGTGATAAGGTTAATTAAACAACATATGATAGTATCCTCACAGATACCCAATACGGGCCCGAGCCACTGGGAAAAACATAAGCTGCATTAACTCAGAAAATGCATTATAAATACAGTCGAGTTTCTCTAAGTGCGCATGCATTATCACGCCTAGCACCGTACTGCGCCATTACTTTTTCATGAGCCTTAACAACACTTTGTTTATTTTCGAGTATTCATTGTTTCATTTGTCATTATCATGTTTTGTGTTGTCTCGCAAATATATCGCAGCTCAGTGCAACATATTTAGAAAAGATGGCAACAGCGACCCACTATCGGTAGCCTACACTGTCTGGTTTAGGCCAAACTTGCCATCTGTCGAATATTTGGTCAAAATAACAATTCCATTAATACTTTCCACTACTTAGGTAAACTCAGACATATGCATGAGCATATTGTTGTAAAATACATTTAGGAAGTTCAGATAATATCATACTATCCATATTGAGTAGGTAGCCTACATCAGTATTAACAAATACTTTACCCATACAGGCTATGATATAGTGTACGGGTTTACTGTCGCTTCCTCGGCCAAATATATAGTAGCTTTTTGAATGCTGGTTTTAATTCTCTCATATCTTTCAACAATGACTCCGCATGGGAAATATTGTTAAAAAGTGACTTTCAAAAATAGCATTTTGTTTTCAAAACGATTTTCAGTTATCCAGGTCACTTGCAACTCATTCTGTAACAGTTTAAACAAATCAACAACATGCCCATGATGGCCAAGCCAGGAAAGAGACTCAGTGAATACGGGAATTGCAACAACAACCACCACCACAAAAATCAACAGCCAAAACGCTGAGCTGACATAACGGTGTCAGGGTTGAACTTAAGCTTGCGTGGAAACCTATACTATTATACTCGATTTTACAGCCTCTCCGCTCGGCCTCGTGTCTCTTATCTCTCGCCAATGACCAATACATGTTTGTACACGCACCGAGTTCAGTGAAAGATATATGTGCTTGACAGTTTAAAACATACCCGTAAATGGAGTCTTTATCTCTTTTAAGAGCATCGTTGACTGAGGAGCCCATACTGGGCGGCATGGCGTTGCTGTGCGCTGTGTGCGGGTACTGGTGCGAGTGGAGCTGGGGACCGTGGTTCAGGTGGACAGCCGGCATGGCTCTGGCGCCGTGATGATCCTGATACATCGCGGTCGACAATCCTACTGCGTCCATCCCATAGTGGGGTAAATCTTCGTACTGCACACAACAAACACAGGGAAATTACCCACTGAAAATACTAACATGCTACAGGAAAATACAACCGTGGTAGGCCGAATGCATTACTGGTAGTATGACCACAAAACATGGCTATAAGTTGGAAAAGTAGGCCAATTATTTCTCTTCGCTCCATTATGTGTTCTAGTGTAAATACAATATTCAAACGTATAACTGCAATGCTGTATCTCATGTGCTGTGCTAAGTATATAACACAACTCATTTGTTCAATAATATATTTTTGATGTTACACTGTGAAAAGTTTTCTGTATTAAAATTCTAAAACAAACGTGTTATAACACAGGGTAAACTCAGTTCGACTACATTTTAGTTACACGTAATAATCGTATAACTGTGCAGGCCAAGGATCATTATCCCTCTTTTACCACTTTGATTGTGAGGATTGTTTAAATATTCAAGGATATGGCTATCATAATGTGTTTTGCTTGCAACTTATGGCAACTGCATTTATATTACCTATAATTAAAAACAAAACTAATCAAATATTGTACTTTATACATAAGGGTAAATACATAGTAGACAACAGTAATATATCTCTGCATACATTCATTGTAAGTGAATTAAATGGAGCTTTGGAACAACTCGTATAACAACACTTTAGCATTGTTTCTTTAACGAATTAATGCCAAAAAATTGCAATTATTCATGATGTTAACAGAAAGTGACAAGCTAATGTCAGGGAAAGTGAGAATAAAAGGAATTAGCACTTCCGAACCTTAAAGCTGTAAAGGTGTAAACTATCCGAATGGTGTTTCTGTGCCCTCATCTTCACATGCAAAACGGTCTGCGCCTTGTATTAGTCTATGAGCTTCACTTTGGAATAGTTAGAATTTTATTTACAAATGCAAAGTTAACTCAAAGCATGAGTAAGCTTTCCTAGTTACATACACGAAATCCTAAATTAAAGGACTGTTATTAAGATGTGCGCTACTGACGTGTGCAAACTGTGGAATAATTAGTGCCAATCAATTAATTATTCTATACAATTGTGGGTTGAACTACTACTGATTAAATATGTCGTGAATCAAGGAAATGTCACAAAGGTGACATGGGATCTACACTGTGGACTCATGGACACATAGAGTACCATTAAAGCCCAATGTAGTCCAAAAATTAGAAGAACTGTCCACAGCTCAAAATGGGAAAATAATTTAGTGTTGTCTCTCCCTGTCTGTACTCAACCATAAGACGTAGCACAACTTAGCAATAACTAATGTTGATAAAGTTTTAAGATCTCTAAGTAGTTGAAGCTGTGACAAATATCTAGGTGCGTGAATGTACTGGCAAAGACGCCAAAACATAATGCTGGCAGTCATACCAGACAAACTAGAGAAAGTTTGGCTGTGCCTCTGTCATCGGCCACGTTTCATTCTATCACACAGAGCCGCAGAAACTTTTGGGAGTACGTACCCTCTGCGCCATCGCCCTCCTCTCTCCCTCGTCTTCCTTTCACTTCAAATATATCCCCTATGAGGCCAGGGTGAAGAAGAAATAAACACGCAAATTCCAAACGCGAGGCTTTTTAACAAAAAATCCGTATGTCTTTTCAAGGGAGCGATGAAGTCAAGTCCTTCAGCTCAAGTTCAGCCAAAGCCAAGCAAACACGTCCTCTGCTTTCCCCAGGACAGCAACGGGGTGCGCACAAATCTTCTCCAAACCAGTAAGAAAACAGCCCTCAAACAAAACTAGAGTCTCATGGCTTTCTGCCACTCCGGTTGTCAATCAAAGGCGAGCTTGTCAAAGTACTGAATGAATGATGATCCTCCGCGCGCTTCGACTGGTTAGCACACCTAATGTTAATACACAAATGCACACAAAAATGAATCTCTCGCGTTTCTTTGATCACTCTCAGCTCCTGAGTTGATTTTGTATGCAATAGCCTCTAAATGAGATCAAGAGGAGGTGGGGTGATAATTCTGGCTTAGTTTTTCTTAAAGGAGCCACGATCGATGCTGCGAGCTTGCTCGCCCGTTTGTGTACAATGAGTGTATGTTGAAGGCAGCAGAGGACTGAATCTAGACGGGACTGCCGAAACCCGGAAGTAGTGGTGGCCATAACAGGTCGCGTCTTACACAATGCAGTGGGCTAGAGCAAGTCTCTTCCAGAGAAGGGGGTGAGATACGTAGTAGAACATTTGAAAGCGCTGCCTTGTATGCGAGTTTTGAATTCATTCTGTGGGATACCATCAACACACACCGCTCTGGATCCAGCCGCATTTTAATGTTTTACCTTTGGGGGTGCAGTCGTTTTGTTTTATCATGTTGTGCTGCACAATAGATCCTGATATATTTTACAGAATGCTCTCCCGAAGACTACCTTACGGATTTATATGAAAGTAATTTAACTATCATCATGCGCCCCGGAACCATACAGTATGTAATGAGAACTGTTGTTGTGAGATAAGTGCAGCACCATCATAAACGTAATTCATTTAAAATATACCATCATCCAGGACTTCAGAGAGCACTGCCGACATAACATTTTCACCCTTCGTAGATGCATGCTGAGCTGGCGGCATCTCATGTACTCACTGGACTTGCGACTGTTCCCAGAAATGCTTTATGTGTAGCCTACCTGATTGTCAAAACCACAACTTGCAGCTGGAGAAAATTCCGCAGCTATATTATTTGACTCCAGAATATATGGAATTCATTTATGGATAGTTTCGTGCGTTTGGATGTTACCACGAAGAGTCAGGTACATTTCATTTGTTATTTTACATAAGTCTTTAATAATGCAATTATAGTATAATGATCAAAAAACACGCTTTATATGTCCGGAGTAAGCAAACTATTTAAATCGCATTGCATACTTAAGAGGAATAAGGTGTACTACACGCGGTTGAAAACACCCCCATCAGATGAAAATGGACTGACCCATGTGACTGTAAGGTTTAGGGTTTAGGGGGAATAGCCAATGAAAGGGCTCTGTTCTGAGGCAAGCTTTCCATTGGTTTTAGAAATGATCAATTATGAAGTGATCAATCGCTGTAAGGCCAAATATGAAGGGGGGTCGAGAAAGAAATTATCATCAAGAAACAGAAAAGGGTTCTTTATACATTCTGTAAATTCATACTTATGACATACTTTTACTCTGTCCTTCTCTGTCTCTCTTTCTGTCTCTTTCGCTGTCTCTGTCTCTCACTCTCTCTCTCTCTCTCCCTCTGTCTCTCTCTCTCTCTCTCTCTCTCTCTCTCTCTCTCCTACACACACATATACACACACACACACACACACACACACACACACACACACCACACTTATAAGGTTTTGTTTTTAATTTTGTATTTCATCATATTTTAGAATGGACCTCGACTTCACTTACTTAAGAATAGATTATAATGTAGACCTCTTGTACTCCTGTGTTATATGGGATGGAATGGGTGCATAGAAGGATTCATATATGCTGTTCATTCATTCATGTGGAAGTAGTGTTATCTCATAAGGTGACAAAAGTTGCCAAATACGGTTTCGTGAAATCCGATGCTATCTTTAAGAAAACCTGCATGATAAATAATAATCTTCAGCATCAGCAAATCCCACGGTATACGATGTAATGCACTTGCTTATTTAGGTCTTCTTACACTAAAGTTAGGTTGTCATTTAAGCACTGTGTATAATTCTGATAACGATGAAGATTTTTGCCTAAGTTCTCTGTGTTTTTAAAAAGCCTAAGAATAAAGTTACATTTGAACGTTCACTTTTACGCTTATCCCTTGTCTTTGGAAATTCATCATATTATGTTTAATCAAGCATCTAAGTCAGCTTTAAGCAGGACTGTTCTCTCCCTTTATGTCGAAGTGCGGAACGTGTTATTTGTATTCAAATGACAAGGTGACAAGGTGTATGAAGTTTGCCTAAGAAGCATCTGTCATCGATCAGAAGCGTTTTGTGGCTGCAACAGTGTCATATCAGATAATGCAAGCCTCTGTCACAGCCAGCAGTTCCCGTGGATGTGGAGCACTGGGATCTTCGGTCAAATTTACAGGCATGAAATGACTATTTAATTCCCAAAGCGCGCAGCAAAGCGCAGGATAGGACGCATGGTGCAACTCGGTCGACGGATACAAAGTCCGATAGTGAAACTCTAGGGGACCTAAACCCAAGAATAAAGGAAACGTTTTATTTAACGAGTTCGCGTAGTTGGTTATACTTGTACACTGCGTAGGCCTATGCGCTGAAAACTTTAAATTGATGGGTAAGTGTTTTTCTTTGAAAACATACTCGGTTGGTTTTGGATTACTACTGTCTAAGAAGATCCAATGCAAACTGCATTTAAAATATATGAAAATCCTCTGTGTGATTGAATATTTTGACGCTTAGTAATAATGGTATTATTCGTTTAAATTTCCGCGTTAATTTTAAAGGATGTAGAATTCAAAAATGTAAGATGGAGCAACTATTGTCGGTTTGCATCACGTTGCCCATGAAAAGCCACACTATAAGGCTTCATCTTAAAATGGCATGAAAGCCGCATTATGTCAACACTTAACTGCTGTCACAGAACCAGAATGGCATTATAAAGTAATTAAGTTGCTTCAATTAGCATATATAAAAGGACGCCCTAAACCACAATGCAGGCGAGAACTTTCACTCCTTAGGTTGCCTTAAACTAAGAGTCAACACATTTTAGCATGCATCAAAGAATAAACTCCTTAATCTCGGCAGAATAAGCCTCTGGAGGACTTGTAATCCTCAATACTATTATTAAATCAGTTGGCAGTGGAGTGTACTTTATAGTAAAACATACGTTTGCTGTTAAACTATGATCCATTGTCTGGAAGTATTACTCTTAATGAGACTAGAAGTATGTATGCAAATCTTCAGCTAACAATGGTTGTGTGAAAATATTTTAGCAAATTAATGTAGCATTAGGCTGCACTATTTAACACATTTAAGGCATAGGCCCCGTGATCTAAATGTGTGTTTTCATTGTGATCTAAGATTATATGACCATTTGACAATTCTACAAAATGTATAAACACTTAAACAGCAAATACAGGTTAGATTATCAACTTTATGAACGTACTGCTGTCGGCGTGTATGCAGATTACCTTTCAGACTAACGTTTGCAAATTTGCTCTGTGGAACTAACTACTTTTGTCGAAATACCCATTATGTCCTAATATTTGTTGCTCCTCTTAATTTTCCTTTTCCTTTGAGCGTTCCCATTGAAAGCAACTGGCGAAGTGGTTCAAAAGTCAAACGGAGGTCAGTCTTAACAACCCCCGCAGCAATCTGCGGGAAACTTGTTGAAAAGCGCATGAGGCCAGGCAGCCCTGAATTCAACCTTGTGTTACCAAAATGAGCATTTCTGGACATTTTAAAAACATTACCGGTAAGCGAAGAAATAATAACCTGCTTGTCTTGACAACCAGCAGAAGAGTGATTTAAAAGTAACTGTACATAGAGACTTCTGAAACGTATTTTGTAGCGCAGTACTGATTGAAACGGCCAGTACGAAATTGGTTAAAAATATAAGATATCCTACCTTAATACACACAAACAACTTATTCTTAAATTAATTTATTAACTTGTACATTTAATTCAAATTTTTCTTTGCAGTTTATAAAATAAGCATTCAAATGTAAACTCGTTTAATGTTACTTTTTACTGACATAACGTCCCATACTGAGAAGCAGAGATGAAATTTCAAAAGAGCTGCTACGATTGTTGAAGTGTACCTCATTAGGCAACAATTTGGAAAAGTGATATGGTCATTTTAGAAACTGAGTTGTTTGCTACCCTTACAGTGTTTTCTTACATCACATTTAAATTGTTTTTCAAAAAGGTAGCCTATCTTTTTCCTTTAGGCGTAAAGGGTCGTTTTAGTTTAAATATGTCAACTAATTTCATGAACATGGTGTTTTAGCAGAATCATCATTAGTTTGTCACCACTTTGGGAAAAAAAAGTATTACCAAACGCACTGCGCATTATAATTTTACACCATACCTAATTTATGTGGCCACGTAGTTGTGAGTAATATGATAGGGGATTCTTGATGAAACATTTCAAAGGTAACACAAGATGTTTCACACAATCAAAAGTTGTTTTGAGGATCTTTGGAGGCGAAGCGTTTACGGTTAACCATGTGCGCCTTCTACTGGTGGAGAAGAGAAACACAGCATTCCGACAAAGGTAAACTCAGCAAGTTTTTAGTAAAAAAAAAAATACACAGATTAAACACACCGACTATTCACTTAGTATCTTTTCACTTCAGTGTAAATAACGTTGTACGAATGCAATTGGTAAAAGCACATTGATTTTGTTTCAGTACAGAAACGTACTTCTACCTAAACTTTGTGGAGCAAGGAAAATTTAGATCACTTATTTCTTAATTCCACACAGGCTTATTTCTTTACGATATATCCATTAAACACATTTACTACCACACAAAATATATTGATCTTTATCTGTCTGGAATAAACTTTATTCCAAATATGCCTGTGTTTAATTTTGTGCCAATCTAAAGTATTGAAACGTGTATCTCGGTTTAAAATCTGAACTTGATGGGTCTGTGGCGAATAAGCGCGTGTGTATGTAGATTCTGTAGACGATGATTAGCGTTTTGTTCTCATATTTTGTATTACCTGTGCTAAAGGTTAATGGCTGTGTAGCAAACGTTTACATTTAATGTGGGAAAGGAATTCAATAAAGATGTGATTACTTCAATTTACTAATTAAAGAACAAATCTGTTAAAAATGTATTTACAAATTGTGTGATTTAATTGTTTTTAATTAATTTTGACAGTTGCAACACATGTAGAATATCATGTAGTGAAAATACCTTCAAGGACAAAACTCACTTAGAGTGATACAAATAAGTCGGCTCTCTTATTTAATTGCTGGAATTACATGTATGGAGTTCTCTTATTTATTTATGATTAAGAGCCTTTTATTTGTAGTTAATGATATCTAGATCCCTTGTTTCTTTACCGTGGCTTAATATATTGTCTTTTGTCTCTTTTTCCTGTACTGAGAACACATTTGGTGTAGCTGTAGGTGTTTGCGGATAAATGGAGACAAACACATATAGCAAGGAGAGATCTAAAATAGCTTTAAATGCTGCCACTCAATTTTCACATCGGGCCTCAAGTCACTAGACTGTGGAATTGAACGTTTGCAGCACACTGCCAAGGTGATTGTGTGATTCTGAATCCATGGATGAATGTGGCACTCTCTATCACTTGCTTTCTCTCACTCCCTCGGTCACCCTCTCTCGGCTGCGAGCACCGCAACATTTGTCACTTGGGCTATTATTTCAGGTGTGCTAATGGGATCAGAGCCACACGAGGGAGGAAGGGGGGAAAATGGTGGATTAGTGTGATTTCATCTGGCCGCATTTGTCGTCTGCCAGGTTAAGGCTGGTGGACCCAGAGGTGAAAAGTGAAGTGACTGCCCCTGGATGAGCAAAAAAAGTGGGACGACGGGATGGAAAGAAAGAGAGAGAGAGAGTGATGGAGAGGAGAGGGGAGATGGAGGAATAGAGAGAGACCGGACCGTGTCACGTGGGGGCCAATCACAAAGTGCAGGGATGAGTCTCGCACCTCCCAGGGAGGCTGTGAATTGATCAGCACCTCTGAGAGAGAAAAAGAGAGAGCGAGAAAGGGAAAGAGGGAAAGACCGGGGTGAAAGTGATAGAGCATTTTGCAGTGGATGTGTGAAGGCCTATATTTCGCTGCATGGATGTGAGGAAGCCTTAAGCCAGGCCTCACAGCGGCGTAGGCTGACTCTAATGAGGGTCTGAGGGCCGTAATCCACACACACACACACACACACACACACACACATCTGACGGAGATGGATCTATGTGGTGTGCGTTTGTGTCCCTTTGCCACTGAAGGGGAGGTGGATCCCAGTCTTTTCCTATCACAGCATAGGCCTCACATGCTCTCTCTCTCTCTCTCTTTCTCTCTCTGGCTCGCTCTCTATCTCTTTTTCTCTTGCTCGCTCTTCCTCTCTCTTTCTCTGTATCTCTGTCCTTTGAAAGGAACAGAATGTGGTCATGCATTCTGGAATTAGTGGGGGTTGCTGCTAGAACAAACACACAATCGTCCCGACACCTGCTCTCATAATAAATGACCTGCCAGGGGTGGACATGACGGCCTGGTCACCAAAGGGTGGGTGTGTGCCCCCCCCCAGCCCCCCCAGCCCCATCTTCCCAGTGCAAACAGGCCAACTGTGAAAAAGGGGAGGGTTGATGAAGCCATAAGGGGGTGACTACAGTTAAATACACAACAGCGCGTGAACTCCAGAATACACACTCTCCTAACACACCCCTTGCACTTCACAATGAATGTTAGTGTAAACGAAAACGAACCCTGAGGTGTTTAAAGAAAATAAATAAAGAAAATAAACCCAATCTGAAAGTTGGTTTGTACAGCTCATCAGCTGCATTGCAACGGCGCTGGAACGGACTTGTTTAACAAAATGTCACCCCTTTGCTGCCAATCTGTTTCTCTTGCCGCGCTGTTCTTGATCTATTGCCACAGATGCCACAGACACAAGACGTGCAAGTCCATTACCTAAGCCAGCACAAATCTAAAGCATAACAAGTGATCTAATCGCAATGCCTACAGCCAAACGAGTGAGACAGAATACAAAATGGCAGGTACTGTCAAGTTGATCTGATGCACACGCAAAGTCTTTTTTAAATTAAATGTTGAACGTGTTCAATTTAAATGTGTTATGAGCTGTTGTCTGATTTTCTCATCTGACTTTTTCATTGTTTTTTTTTGTGAAACATTGACATATTTAGCAGTCACCCTTAAAAAAGGTCTGGCTCTCAGAAGTATGAACTGCATGGTCCCCGGGCGAAGTCCTCAGGCTTTTGTTTGCTGGTAGTAAGCAGGACGGCGGGGCTGAGTCCCTTGGGCTTTCTGCGCTGCCCTTGGGGGAAAGCTGAATCACAGAGACTCCTGACCCAAACACTCAGCACTTTGATTGCAGACCCTCCCGATGAACAATGGCCTGAATGGGATCAGGCGCTGAGGGTCTCACTGGGTCCCCAAAGGAAACCCACACCAGAGGGAGAGAGGGTCCCGGTCGGGGCAAAAGAGGGCCGAGTTGCCCCTGTCCCAGCACTCGGCTCGCTAAAGGGTCTTGTGAGCAGCCATGTGGAGGCATATGTTTTAAAACGTAAACTTTTTTCTAATGTCTCTTTAAGTGAGAAAGACACAGATTAAAAGTGTTAAAGTTCTGTCTACTACTAAGCCACTCTGATGGAATGTTGTACACCATTTGTAGTTCATTCCTTTTACAAAATGGCATCAGTCCCTCAAAAGCTACCATTCCCTGCTAATGTATTTGGTGACAGATGTGTCCGCACTGTTGGTGGTGTTCGTAATGTAACACAGTATGTGTCTGTGATAGTGGATTCCTTTGAGTAAAGTTCAAGGCACAAATGGCTTCACAGCTTTGAAGGGGAAACACCGCACCTAATGTGGGCAATTAAAGCGAAATACTTCAAAGCTGCTCACACTTCAGCAACTGGTCAGTGTTTCAATCTCAATCAACAGCGGTAATGCTATTAGTGTCGCGACAAAATTAGGCAAAGACAATCAACCAGTGAATGTTACGCTGCAAATACCAACTAGTTAAGTATTTTCCATAGTTAAACTTAGGGGGAGGGTCATCGGTTGTTTTCGGGTAAAACTTAGACTTACATCAAGGGGCATCACTTTGCATTTGAAATCTGCGCATTCTTCCCCTTGTGATCGTTCTGCTTGGGATTTGCCGTGATGGGCATGATAACGTGGAGAGCATGCTGCGGCCCTGCGGCGGGAAGCGGCCCCAGTTCAGGGGCAGGGCACCGGCACATGTATGACTGAATTTAATTAAGGACATTCGGAGGGGCGGCAGCGGCATCAGTTACCAGGGCCATCCTATCTCCCAAACAGAGTTAAACAAGGTGAGTGCAGCTGAAGGTCATGGACATCTTCCCCTGTGGATTCCTTAAGGGAAGACGAGATGTAGATACACTAGATTACTTTAGGTAAAGACGAGATGTAGATACACTAGATTACTTTAGGTAAAGACGAGATGTAGATACACTGGGTTCCTTTAGGGAAGAAGAGATGTTGATACACTGGATTACTTTAGGTAAAGACGAGATGTAGATACACTGGGTTTCGTTTTGTGTGTTCATGTAGCCATCAAAAATAATAGGGAAATATGCAAAAAAAGGTGATATTTATTTAATTTATATATCTATTTCGTGTTTAAAATGAAAAGGATAGATTGAAAATGTTTTTGAACCTCATCAACAGTGGGCTATGGAACTCCATTACACAATCCTGATAATAAGACAGCGTTTCCACACAACCGAGGAAAATGATATAATAACTCAATGTGCGGAGGCAGTGTAGTTAAAGATGAGGCATCGCTGCATTTGCACTGTGATATATGTCCCACAGTATTTATTGTACAGTATTTTTATCCACAGTCGTCTGTATTATTCAGCCTCACACACACCAGTGCTAATGATTATGCATGAGCTGAGGAAGGCACCAGGTACTTTTTCTTTCTCCCTCTCTCTCTCTCTCTCTCTCTCTCTCTCCCTCTCTCTCTGTCTCTCTCTCTCACTCTCTCCTTCCCTATCGCTCTCATTTTTCCCTTCATGTCTCTCTCTCTCTCTCTCTCTCTCTCTCCAACACTAGCTTAGGTGAATTACAATGTACCCGTGTCCTTGCGCTTGGCTAATTGAAGCGTACACTTGGGCAGAGATAGCATTCATTTCCTCTGGCTCCCAAAGGATGATTTATCTGAAGGAATGGCTCTTTGCATCAGCTAAAAGCACTCCGCTAAATCACACAGCTCTCCCTGAGAGATTTCATCACTTCATTAATTTAAGATATCATTACGGCCAGCGGTGACACAACTCTGAACAATGGTACATGCTTCAGATATTAATCGTCCTGCCATAACAAAGACACTGTGTTTTGTTCTGATTTACCTTTTGTTATCATACCCATTTAATTTACATTTTGTGGTTCTATCTGATTGATTTGGCTTTTGTGTGGTAGAGATAAGGAGCCGTCACATCTGTAGCTATCTGTGGCATTTTAATGTGAATGGGCACACCGTTGAATGTATTATTGTAGTGTGGTGTAGAAGCTGTGTTGACATGGCCCAAAAGCAGAGCAGTTTGTCAGTGTTGCTCAGTTGCCATTATTTATCATTAGGTGTAAGCCAAAACATACTTAAATATTTACATATGTGTACAAATACCATTATATTACCACTATAATACCAAATATTTGTATTTATTATGAACATCACATACGGACCTCTCTGTGTGTGTGTGTGTGTATGTGTGTGTGTGTGTGTGTGTGTGTGTGTGTGTGTGTGTGTGTGTGTGTGTGTGTGTGTGTGTGTGTGTGTGTGTGTGTGTGTGTGTGTGTGTGTGTGTGTGTGTGTAGGAAATATAATTTAGAGGACACGTCCTCCGGTATTTAGTATCCTTTACTTTAGTGGTACAGCTAAATCACTTCACTCACCACAGAAGACACACACAGACACAGACACACACACACACAGACACACACACATAGGCACACACAAACACACACACACACACACAGATTCAGACACACACACAGATTGATCTTGACCATCAGAGGCAGTGTTTCATAAACACACCAGCGCGGCTACTCAGAGTTCAAACCCACAACAACAAAAATACACATTTTGCGTCGTTTTGAAATTGCGGTGGGCTTGTGCCCCTGCCGCCGGAGAGTTCACATCACAGGGCAGTGCGTAAACATTTTAGAGACTGACCTTTGACCCCTCCCGGCTGCCGAGGGGGTGGCGACGGCGCTCCGTGTCCTCCCGAAGACCACGTCTGCCTCGATGGGCTGCATCACGGGTTCCAGACGAGTGCTTATTTGACAGCGCCGCTGCAACCCGAGCTCCCTCCGCAAAGACTCTTACCTGCAGTTACAGCACAGTTAACTGCTCTCTTGTTGTTCTACCGATTTACTGCACCGTAATTGCACTTGAACTGCACGTGGTTTTCATTTTCCAATCCAGCAAAGATAAAAGCAAAAAGACATGGGGCTTGCTGGTATAATGGGGGGAATAGGTATGTGTGTGTGTGTGTGTGTGTGTGTGTGTGTGTGTTCTTGTGTGTGTCCACATGTGTGTGTGGGTCCATATGTGTGTGTGTGTGTGTGTGTGTCTATATGTGTGTGTTTTGCTGTTCGTGGGGGCATGTGTTCATGTGTATATTAAGCATGTAAGATTTTTTCGACAAACCCAAACATCCTTTAGAGAGTAATCAGGTTTAAAGTAGAGAGGGAGTGATGTCATCACTACTTAATATAAATGTTGGCCACGGTTGTTCTAATGGCAGCTTGGAGCACACTGTGGAATGCACTTTGTTCGAGCCGGCCGAGATGAATAAGATATTCCAGTTTAATTCATGGCTCCGCTTCCAGTCCTGCCCTCTGTGCTCTAAATGCATTGCTCCGGGAATGGAAACAAATATTTGTTAAATGACCCTCGGCCGCTCTCGTGAGCAACAGAACGGACCCATGAGTTTTCCTTTCGGTCCTGAGCCAGAGTAAAGTGCGTCTGGATGCAGCGTCGATACGCGGTCTGTTTTCGCTCTCGATAAGGCCTGTGTAAATCACCCAGCTGCTCGGACATGTTTATGAAAGTTACACGGATTAAGCTCCAGCTGTGTCGGAGTAAAGGCCCCTCACTTCCCCTCCACCAGCACCACACCATCCCATAACACTTAGGGCCACATTCAAATGGAATACATGACTGTCCGAAAAGAGACTTCTTTTAGTTTGGCCCTTTTCTCTCTCTTTCTCTCTCTTTCTTTTTCTCTTTCTCTCTCTCTCTCCATGTAGGACCTGCTAACAAGCCTCTGTGACCAGGCCTCCCACAGAATAAACAGCACTTACACTTTAGTCAAAATTAAAATTCCAAGGTTTATTAAATTAACTCTTCCTTAATGTTTTCCTTCACTGATCCATTCACTTGGCAAAGAGTGGCAGTGGGGGTGTTAGTTGGGGTTGGGGTGGCAGAAAAAAAAGAAAAGAAAAAACTGAAGAGGAATTGTCCTCAGCCCAAGACCTCTCTGGAAAATCCCGTATAAATCCCTCTCTTGTGGTTTTGGCAGCGTCCGTGTTCACACCGCGCAGTAGCGCCTCACGCCAGGGCATTACATCGCAAGCCTCTTCTGTGCGATCCCAACTCAAGTGCCTTAATGGCGGACAGGCATCTCTGCTCTGCTCTCTGCTGCTCGGTGTTGGAGGGTGAGCAGGGGCCTGACAAACATGCTCTGGCACTCACAAAGCTGACAATGCATTGAATCTGTTGACAAGAGCAGGAACAGATTCCCTAATGGCACTTTATTAGGGGGTTTTGTGTGCAGGGTTCAGAGGGGCTGAAAGGAGAAAAGCTAAGGCCTCGGCTGCTCTCTTGACCAAAGCGCCACTTCTATTCGGGATGCAAACAAAGACTGTCTCATGAAAGCCGGACTGCGGGCTCCACGACTTCAGATTAGGTGGAGTGATAGGATTAGTCCTTAATGACTTGGACTTTGAAGACAAAGGGAGTTTCGGCAAAGAGGCTTAGATATGGAAGAATTAACAGCACCCAACCATTGCCCTCGCCCTCTATCACCCTACTCCCCCTCTCTCTTTCTCTCATTCTTTTTCATCACAGTCTCCTCACTTTTTCTCTTTCTCTCGGGAGCAGGTAGAGGTCAATGAGGAGACACAAATGACCCATTAGGGAGATTAAAGCCGATACAATAGCACTGGCAGCAGGTGACTCGACTGAGTTCCTCAGTTGGCCACAAATTCACTTGAATCTGACTGCTTCCCTATCCACCATTTTGGTTTCCATATTCAAGGAGTTATGGATTCCTATGGGGAAACGTCAATACTATTTTGAGACAACTATGATGATCTTCTCTTTGCTCTTCACCACCCATCTCCTCCTTGCACTGATTCAACAGGACAGGTGACGCCACCGCTTCCTCCATCTGCCCCTGACCACGATGAAGGACCCCCATAAACACCTCACCACAGGTAGAGACATAGAATAGTTTGTCGTTGCCGGTTAATAGCTGCGATCACCAATTTTTCTCCCAACCACTTTTGACAACTAAAAAAATACTCATATACAATGAATAATTTTTAAAAGTGCTTAATCACAAGTAAAAATTAAATTAATTTCACAAAAATGTGTGTAACATTGGCGTTACAGTATCTTTGGAGTAGAATTTCTATCCTACAACGGTTCAAATGCCTGCTGCTCTGCTATTAACTGCACATTAATCCGTAATACTCCATGTAGCCCAAGGGTGTGCGCTTCTATCGGTAAGTTGTTACTTTTGAGTTGGTCTCAAGTGGCCATTTATACTAATATCAATCAGGCTTCCGACCTCACCACACTACTGAAACAGCTCTCATAAAAGTGTTACATTATATACAATTGAACACTGACTCAGATTAAAAAAAAAAAAAACAGTTCTGGTTTTACAAGATCACAGGGCTGCATTTGACACTGCAGATCGTAAAATACTGCAGGACAGGTTAGAAAACTGGGAAGTCCTTCATTAGTTTAAGTCTTCTTTATAAGGCCAGTGTTACTTTGTCACTATCGGCAGTCATGAAACTGATAGGGTGGCTGTGACAAGTGGAGTCCCCCAGTGATCAGTTCTCGGACCTCTTCTGTTCAATCTCTATAGGCTGCCTTTGAGCCAAAGTCTACAGAACAACAACATTGAGTACCATAACTTACCATAACCATCTTACTGTGTCAATGTTTAAAATAATTGGCCAAACAATTGGCTGTGACTCCCTGGCTCTCAAAACAAATTCTGAATTGTTGCCATTATCTCGGCTCAGATCTCACCTTTACCTGCCATATCAAAGCACTAATCAAATCAGCCTTCTATCTGTTCCAGAATCAAGGGTTCTATCTGTTCCAGAATCAGGGAGCCTTCTATCTGTTCCAGAATCAAGGAGCCTTCTATCTGTTCCAGAATCAAGGGTTCTATCCGTTCCAGAATCAAGGGTTCTATCTGTTCCAGAATCAAGGAGCCTTCTATCTTTTCCAGAATTAAGCAATAAGCCCCAAGAGGCCGTGGTTTGCGCTGATTTTAGAACAGGTAAGGGGAGTTGTTAGGCACGACGCGAAGCTCACTGCTTTTCTAAAACTGTTACTACAAATATTTGATTTGGTTTCATAAATAAAGACAATTCAATTTAAGAAACAATAGTTTACTGATAAACCGTCATTCTTCCGCCACTAAAAATTGTAGTTCCTAAATAAATCGTTGCCACGCAACCCTTCAAGCAACGCAACAGCCAGATGGAACACTGTGTATGAAATGCGCTATATGAATACGCTGAGCAGTAATATGGAACGTTATCATAGAATGTTATGAGGTCAAATTGTAAGGTAATGCTGGATTTTACAACGGCTTTTAGCCCATCACAATCAAGGATTTGAACAATCAGTTTTAGAATCAAGGGTTCTATCTGTTCCAGGATCAAGGAGCCTTCTATCTGTTCCAGAATCAAGGGTTCTATCTGTTCCAGGATCAAGGAGCCTTCTATCTGTTCCAGAATCAAGGGTTCTATCTGTTCCAGGATCAAGGAGCCTTCTATCTGTTCCAGAATCAAGGGTTCCCAAAAAGACCAACAGAAGCTCACCCATCTCCAGGAGGGTGGACTACTGTAAGGGTCTCTACTCTGAACTTCCCGTAAAGACCATTAAACAGCTGCAGCTCATTCAGAAGGCTGCTGCTAGAGTTTTATCCAAGAGCAAGAGAACAGAGCACATTACTCTTGTAGTATTATTACTAGTTCTAAAATCTTTACACTGGCTTCCAGTTAGTTACAGAAAAGATATTAAAGTGCTGCTACTAGCCTATAAATCCCTGGATGGTTTAGGCCTCAAATACATTTCTGATGTACTAAAAGAATATAAACCAAGCAGATCCACTGACCCAAACTAAACATGGTGAAGCAGCATTTAGCTGTTATGCTGCAAGCAAATAGAACAAACTGCTAGAAGATCTTAGATGTGCCCAGAATATAACAATTTTTAATTCCAGATGAAAACACTTATCTTTTTATGTGCCTATAATTGAGCTCTAAAACGTCTGTTCTTTTTGCACTTTAATTTTGGAAGTGGACTTCTAGTCACTCCAGACGGGGGAGTGATGTTGTGGGCTTATTTGGTCTTCCGAAAGAGATAAACACAGTTGGGGCTACTTTCACCATGTTTGTTTTCTACTTCATGTACTTTGTACTTTCTTCATATTATAGTAAATTGTAAAACTTTATTTTATGTACTTTGTACTGTGTTTAATTATATATTTTTTTCTTTATTAATTATACACCACTTTTCCTTTGTTCCTTTTGCTTTTGTTTATGTAAAGCACATTGGATTGCGTCTGTGTATGTGTTATATAAATAAACTGGCCTGAATGCCTCAATTCAATAAAACCCAATTTGCACGTGGCGCCAGCTTTTCAACTACTGGGATTACCTCTGAACGATTAACCCAACCAAAGAGAAATGAAAGCTGTCCATTTGCTCTTTTGTTTTTAGATTGGCATCTGCTTTTTTTTTTTTAAACGATGCTTTCAAGACGTCTCTCCTGCTCCCTCTTTCTCTCTCTCCAGAAATATTAGCATCTGCCGCCCATAAATCCAAATCTGCTTTCGCGTGAGAGCAGCTCAACCAGATCCCCGAGCCAAGCCCGCTCGCTCCTTGGCCTCATCATTTAGTACTTATTTCATCTCATCTGACTATGCCCGAGATTAGTTATTGATTAGCGGGGAAATAAATTATCTTAAAGTGAAAGCGCAACAACACAGTCATTATAGATCAGCTATTGACTGTGCCCAATACATCATTCCAGGTTTCCAGACCATGCCAGGGTCTGGGATGGAGAAATGCCGGAATAATGAGATGAGGGCTCACTTTACGACTTATTTGGAGAATGCAAATAAATCATAAAAGCATTGATTTTCAAATCCACTCCACACACACACACACACACACACACACACACACACACACACACACACACACTCACACACTCACACACACACACACACACACACACACACACACAAACACACACACACACACACACACACACACACACACAGACACACACAGACACACACATCTTACGGTAATGCTTCATGGAGGGCCCATTCGGAATGAGAATGAGAACAGATGATATTTTGGTAATGCAAACTAACTTGTCTGTCTGAGAGGAGTTCTCTGATGCTACCGTTGTTTGCTTTCATGAAAGAGGTGACTCTAAACAGTCATGTTTGGAGAAGAAATTAGCAGAATCAATCTAGATTTCGCCTGACAAACATTATTAAAGCCCTGTAATTATCTTATTGCAATCCACTGATTCAAATAACAGATTTACTTAGTGACGCACCAAAGTAGTGTTGTGTTATCAATTAGCCCATGTCTCTCATGTAAACAATGACTGAAGCCAAAGCTAAAAATGTCAAAGTCGGGAGTATGTCAGACATTCATGCATATAAACAAAACTGTTATTAACCTCTTATTCAGTAAACACGCTTTCATAGCCAGCCACCAAAGCTGGATACAGCACTCCCCACAACATCCCACAGGCCTTTTTTACAATGCACCAAATTCCATCATTTATACCACAACGGGAATTGTTAAATTAAACAATCCCTGGAAAGCTGTGACTAAGCTATGGAACTATTCTGATATCGGGCATCCTCATCAACCCCTGAAGCCAAGGACAAATTGGGCTGCTCTTCTACGTCTCTTAATCTAGCTGCGGATGGTGCTGCAGCTTCCTCTGTATTTGTGCCTTTAATAAGGTTGTGGGGTGGCGGGGCCAGGGTTACACTCCAGGGTTTTACTAGCCGAGGTGGCGAGGAGCCTAGGGCGAGTTTACTAAAGTGTAAAATGCTTAAAACCAGCAGGGCAACACAATCCCTGGTGCTTAGCGTATAAATCACCATATATTCTGATTTAGGGAGGTATGGCTAAGCCCTTGTCATGAGCAAATACATCCACTGGCAGTGATTGTATCGTGTGTGTTTTTTTTTTTTTTTTAAGGAGGCTTCCATGAGGGAGACCAGGTTCGAGTAGGGGATGGGGGGGGGGGATTTGAGCAAAAGAAAGAGAGGGGGATGAAGGGAGGGATGAAGAGATCAGCGAAAAGAGAATACAACCCCACTTAAGCATTTCTTCAAAAAGTATTATGGTATGCTCACTAGTTTTGCTTCTTTTTTTTAAGTAATGAAAGGTATTTTTGTCTGAGTCATGCTTGGAGTCTAGCTGTACACCAACTATTAAACATAACTACCGCGTATCAGTTTTCATTTTGGGGTGAATTATTTGTTGCTTTCAGTGGCATCCATTAACCAGATGGATTGGACTAAGGGGGGTGGGGGGAAAGATCGGTTTCATATTTCTTTGAAACCCACAAACTTTTGGCGAACAGAGTCAAAAAAGAAGGTACTTGGCCTTAATACCATCTAACGCTGAAGATTTTCGGCATTTCAACTTCCCTAAGCCCCACTGGCCGGAGTCCTAGAGGCCCATAAATTGGATATTAAGTGACGAAATAAAAGCGGCTATGTGTGCTCTCCTAGTGCAGACTTACTGCCTCTAATATCCCATCCACGGCCGGCGTGCTTGAGCACATTCACATCTAATAAAGGCTGCCACTATATTGGTCCTTAACTTTATGAAGCTCCGCAGTCACACGGCCGCAATGGGATTTGCCCGGCCTTTTTAAGGCATGGGTCGTGACAATGCAGATATCAGCATTGCATCTCTTGGACTCCAAAGCTCTCTCTAGCCCATTTGAATACAACACACATCCAAATTATAGAGTGGCACTCCACCTCCCCGACTGCGTATCCAGCTCTGGTGAAAGACTCCCAGATTTGTCTCCTTCTTTTTACATACAAAGGAGCTCCAGAGGGCCCCCCCTACCCCCTCCACCAACACACATACACACACCCTACCACCCCTAACACACTCCCACACACACACCCCATCCCAGCCCCCTTGCCTCTGTAATCCTAAAAGAGGGCAACACCATCAGAGGGTGTGAAATTAAATACATTACAGCATTAGGGATTAAAGTGTTTTATAGGCAGTTGCTCATCCACATCAAACTTTAGCTTTTTAAACCCTAACATTTGATCTGGGTTAGGAACCAATGGCTGAGAAAGGGATTGGGCCATTCGCTGGTCCCACTGGGGGTGGGGGGCATGTGAAAAGGCAGGGGGTGGGATAGGGGGGGCAGAATAAGCCATGCAAACCCAAAGAGAGAGAGAAAGAGAGAGAGGTCGGAGGGAGGGTTAGAGAGAGAGGGAGAGAGAGTCTGAGAGAGAAAGTGGAGGGAGGGAGAGAGAGAGAGAGAGAGAGAGAGAGAGAGAGAGTCTGAGAGAGAGGGTGGAGAGTCTGAGAGAGAGAGTGGAGAGAGGGAGGGAGAGAGAGAGAACTGAGGGCTGGGATGGTATTTACAGCTGATCCTGTTGCTGGTGGAAAAAAAGGCAAACTGACTCAGATCTAGTCCAGCCTCACACACACACACACACACACACACACACACACACACACACACACACACACACACACACACACACGCACCTCCCTGAGATGGGCCGGTGCCAAGCCGAGGGAGCACTTGTCTGCTACCCAAAGGTTCCCCTTACACAAGAGAGCCCCTGCATGGAAATACATTTCTCCAGAACCGTAAATCACCTATAAAACCCAAATTAATTACCGGGATTAGAACTGTCCAGTAAATTTGGCGATGACAGTGTAAACGTTTTAAACATTTGCTGGTTGCTTACTGTGTATCAGTATCAGTAACCTTGAACTTTGAACTACATGAGATCCGCCCCCAAGTAAAACCAACAATCCTGATGGATAATTGCTAGTCACAGTCCTTGCTTATTTAAAACATGGGCTTTAAATTATCACTTGTCAATAGCTCTCTGCACGTTTGACATATGGACAACAGCAAAGGATTATTTCATTACTGGACCAAAAACAGTTTGTCACGGCTACTAAATTCACTGTGAAACCTTATATGCAGAACGCTGTCATAGTAACAGATCAGTGTTCACCCCAGGCCTGGAGCCCCATCTAACACAATGTTCTGAGGGAGGATACTGTGCTGTGCTGTGCTGTGCTGTGCTGTGCTGTGCTGTGCTGTGCTGTGCTGTGCTGGGCTGTGCTGGGCTGGGCTGGGCTGGGCTGGGCTGTGCTGTGCTGTGCCGAAAATGTGGTGAACTTTATGAGATATTGTATCTATGTGTGTAGTGGACAATCAGAGTTTTGTCAAAGCTTTCACGTTGTTTTATCTGTCAATGAATGAGAATTGTATATGTAATATGTACATGAATATGTACTATGTGTTTGCTAATTTTACACACATACAGTACATCTACTGAGCAGTTTCATGAGTTTCATACGATTATTTTCATGCTCACAGTTGTTTTCTCACAAAGCCGTTTTCTTTTTCATCTTGAATGAGGCAACCCTGCAATGGAAAGAGTGACTTCTGTCCAAGTCCAAATGGGTGGGGATGGAAGGCTCAGCAGCTGGTGAGAAAGAGAGAGAGAAAGGGGGAAAGAAACTAGAGAGAGGGAGAGAGGGAGAGAGAGGGAGAGAGGGAGAGAGCAATAGTGACTGGGAGAAAGTCAGGGTGGGAAGAGAGAGAGTCTCCAGGCAAAGACCAGGCAAATCTCCTTGGGCCCTGGCTCCTGACCATATTCATTTGTTATGTCTCTCACAGTTGGAAACATTTACCTCAGGCAAGCCGCATCAAAACTTACACTTCACTGTTTGTTTGGATAATTCATGTCACTGGTGCTTGAATGGAAGAGGGGTCGATGTAATACTGATTGCGAGTGTGTGTTGTGGGAAGAGAAGGCAAGTGTTAATGTGGGGGTCATTAGGGGGTTAGACCCTGAGAAGATTATACAAGACCATATATCACTATAAACATCAAAAAACGTAAATTAATTCTGAATATATTGAATGAAAGTTGAGAATATTACAGTAAATTAAATCTGATGCCACATTGTGTTT
>NC_137910.1:13961715-13971715 GCF_963457725.1 Sprattus sprattus | reverse complement strand
CCCCCACCCCCCACCCCTAGATCCTTTGAGCAGGAGGCTGCTGGAGGAATCTTTTCCAGCCCTCCTGTGCGTACAAGCCCAACCGCACTGAGCCAAGAGAACAAAATTTGGTCAACTCCCCAGATACATGTTAAATCTCAGGCTGATTTCATCATGCAGGAATTTAATGAGAGTTGAGTGGACTTCATTCTGCGGACACGGAATCCTGATTGGGAAATTAGTGTGCTTTTGATTATTTAATCAGATTGGCTCAACGTAAATAGCCAGAGGGTCAACAGACAGATTGACCGCGATATACAGATTGCAACAAATAAACTTTACTGTAAGGCATTGCCAGAGATTGAGTGGGGAGTTACATTCATCCACTGCAGAGGAAAAAAGGGAGCATGGTAAAAGTGCTATTTCCCAGCAGTAAACAACTAAAACACTGCCAAATAAAGAAAATTGATCTTCATAATTCAGTGCAATCCAAAATGGACTCCTGTCACAGTCCAAACATGTTTGTGTTGACTTGTATGCAAACAGTTTACCCTGATTCGCGAGTTAGCTCTGAACACGTCTGATTTTGTGTTCTGTTTACATTACTTCCATCACTTTTTTGGAGGCCACACAGGAAAAAGCACTTAGCCAGACCTAGAAACCTCTCCCTCCGTCCATCCATCCCGCCATCCCTCCCTCCCTCTTTCCCCTTTCCCCCAAAGCCATCACTCGTTTCTGCAGCCCAGTCAAGAGTAAGGTAAATAAAAAGGATAAAGCCCAATTATTTCATACCTCTTACCTCATGTCCTCATTAAATGTCTTTGAGCTGGCGCTTTTTTTCGCGAGCTTGGGTTACCAACTTTTCAAATAGCATCCTGCGCCCAGCCTTGTCAAGCCCTCTTATCCGAAATGAATCATGAGGTCTTGTAAACAGTGCTGTGATCCGGTTTCTGAGGGGAGTTGAGCTGTTAAAAAAAAGAGAAAAGAAAAAAAAAAAGGTCTGTGGGATTTGCACTGGATTTACACATATACAGTTTCAGCTAAGTTCCCCAAGGTCAGGCCTCAAAGACCTTCACCCGTCAATGCCTTGAACAACCCGTTTACCACCCAGACTGTGAGCGGGCCTTCACTACTGCAGTGGGCCAGGATAGGAGGTGGGGGTGAGGGGTGAGCTGGGGAGTTGGGGGGCTGGGTTGGGGTGGAACTGAGGGGTAGGATGGGGGGGGGGGGGGGGGGCATAAGGGTCGTTTGGACCGGCCGCACATCACATGCAGGCTCTAATTTAAATTCTTCAGTGCGGTCGGAGGGATTTGATTTAATGAGCTGAGAAGCGTTGTTGGACAGCTGACGGAGACTTCAGGGACTGACGGAGACCCAGAGGCCAGACAACACCCGCCACAAGGGCTGGGAGAGTCCTGGAACCAACAAGGATGCGAAGCACAAAGAGTCGGGTGTAAGGCACATGCCTCTAAATGCACGTGTGTGTGCGTGTTTGTGTGTGTGTGTGTGTCTATGTGTGTGTGTGTGTGTGTGTGTGTGTGTGTGTGTGTGTGTAGGTGTGTGTGTGCACGTGTTTGTGTGTGTGTTTGTGTGTGTGTGTGTGTGTGTGTGTGTTTGTAATAGAGAAATCTGTGTTGTTAAATTCCATCAAGAACTTTGATATTTCAGCACAAGGATTTCTAAATCTATTTTCCCCACGGCTTTGCCGGCAATCGCCCCTTACTAAGGGATAGCCCACCGCTACTCATCTGCTAGCACAGTGCTTGCCATTCCGTTTCCCCTTACAAAGTGAGTGTGTGTGTGTGTGTGTGTGTGTGTGTGTGTGTGTGTGTGAGTGTGTAAAAGGGGGTAACCAAGAGAGGTAGGCCAGGACTTTTACTGGCGAGGTGAGCACAAAGAGCCTCTTCTGCTCCTGCGGATCCCTCAGCCGTGCCAGGGCCCTTTGGCAGCGCCACACATCCCTGGGGCCGAGGGTCGGAGCCTGCCCAGTCTCGCCCCGCTCTGCCCGCTGCCAGCTCCAGCCCTCACACACTCAAACACAGCTCCAACACATAAACACATACATACACACACACGCGCGCACACACACACACACACACACACTCAATAGCCAGCATTGGTATGGTGTCCCCACACATTCAAACGGACATCTTGCCCCCCAACAAACACACACCCCAACTCCTTTGTCCAACCCCCTCTGAATCTAAAAAATCTGTTTCCTGAGTTTGACACCACTAAGCCGCCCTTTGGCGAGAGCCTCTTTCCCCCTCTTTTCCCCCTCGGTCTTTTTTTTCTTAGTTCTTCTTCTTCAGTCCATGGACGTCATCTCTCTCCAGGATATGATCCACCAGATCTAGACTGTTTGGCAGCCACAAGAAGCAGGCAACAGAATGACAGAATGAGGGGGGGAAGGGTGGAGGTGTGTGTGTGTGTGTGTGTGTGTGTGTGTGTGTGTGTGTGTGTGTGTGTGTGTGTGTGTGTGTGTTGTGTGTGTGTGTGTGTGTGTGTGTGTGTGTGTGTGTGTGTGTGTGTTTGTGTGTGTGTGTGTGTGTGTGTGTGTGTGGGTGTGGGTGTGGGTGTGTGTGTGTGTGTGTGTGTTGGGGGGGCATTTGGGATGAAGTTCAACAAGCAGCTTCTTGACAAAACCGTCCACTGACTCTGTGAATCTCTTCCTGTAGTTCTCTGTATTACTCACAGTCACCCTCAGTTATGGCCTTCCATTGAGCACTACAAACAATCCTATGCCTATAAGAACTACACATACAGGGTGCTGACATATCCTGACAGGAGCGCCTGAGATAGGTTCATTGCCACCTTCAAACAAAAACTAGATTAACAATCCCTAGTGGTCAGCTCGTTTTTGGAAAAAAGGAAAATAAAATAAAAAGCTTGAGGATCTCCTTTGCGTGCGAAGATGAGGGTTCAAGCTCGTCAGTTAGCATCCCCTCCAAATATGACACTGGGGCTAATCTCCTTCCCGCAGGATGAAAATTATACTCAAGGGTTCCATTAGAGACAATTCATTAAGGAGCAACACGTCGCATCCTCAGGAGAGAATTATGGGCCATAGGCCTCAACAAGCAATCTGCTCCTCTCCCTGAGCCAACCAGCTATGACAACCATCAGATGACCAGATGGGAGAGAGGATGGAAAAAAGGACGACCCCCCCCCACACGCACAAAAAGCACAACACTGATTCATGAGGGTGCAAACAATTAAGTGCCAGTTTTATTCTCTTGTTTTGGTCTTGTTTTTGTAAGTAATCAGGACATTCAATCATTATCCTTCAATCGGCATCAGTTAGGTGAAATTGACGTTTTCGTCAGCAGAAGCCTCCGCTGCTGGCTCAAACGTTTAAGGCGACAGCCAGGCATCTCAGGCTGAATCAGGAGAGCGCTCAGCGGGAAGGGAATCGGCTGAAGCTGGTCCACTTCCGTGTTGGGGATTATTCAGAGGTAGGAGTGGCGTGGTTAGACTAGTCTTCGGCAGAGGAGGAGAGGAGTGGGACGCTGGTCTTTGGTGGAGGAGGAGAGGAGGGGGACGCTGGTCTTTGGTGGAGGAGGAGAGAGGGGGGACGCTGGTTTTTGGTGGAGGAGGAGAGAAGGGGGACACTGGTCTTCGGCAGAGGAGGAGAGGAGGGGGATGCTGGACTCTGGTGGTCAAGGAACTCTATCTCTATTCGGGACCAGCTCTGCTACGCACCTGCTCAACAGCTTTCTGGCACCCGCGGCCCAGATTCCTCCGCGATTACAGACGAACATGGAGCTGTGGCATGACATCAGGGTACAATTTAACATCGAAATTAGAGTCAGATGAAAATAGAATGGGGGAAAAGACCCCTTTCCCCTCCCCTCCTTCTCTCTCTAGCTCCATCTCTCTCCCCATTGAAGTAACTGAGAGATCTCTGAAATGGAGCATGATTTCCAGTGGAAGTGCCTGGGATAACTAAACTGATGACTCACTTTGATGGTTTGATGGCGTATCAGCCGGCCGCCTCAGTTCACTTCCAGTGGAAAAATAGAAAAAAAAGGAAAGAAAGGGAAAAAAAAGAAAATCGTTCCAGCGACTCAGAAAGCTGATACTCCTCCGAGATTAAAAGTCACTCTTCCCATTCATGTGAGATCAGTAACGGTAGATAAGCTGGGCTCCAAGTCCCACAAGGACATCTGTGATTTGATGTTACACTATAATACATTCAAGACCGATTCCAATGCCCCATTGATGAATCTAGCGCAGTGTGCATATTCTCTGTCATAACAAATGATTCGTTTGGTAGGTTAATCTCAACACAGCTCCACAAGTCTCCCCCTTAAAAGCTGTTTCTTGAGTCTCTATTCCCCTTTTTAAACCCAGTAGGCCTCACAGAATCACCAAGATATTACATCTGTATGTTCCGCATTGATACAAACACTTTGCAGAGATTAAATATTTTCACTTTACATATTCAATATTTTCAATACATAGGACTACCTTTTCTGTGTCCCACATTGGAAACTCTTTCGCAGGGTCTTTACCGGCCCCTCCAGTATATTCATATCGCACTGGTCGCTAAATTAACATGGATGTCATGTGCTCCCATGACAACCACAGTATCAGCATCTTCATCACCACACGCAAGTAGAGCATAGAGGTGTAGTAAGAGACCTCATCCCCCTGAGGGGGAAGTGAAGAGGTCTCATGAAACCCCTCCTGCCCCCCCCGCCCCCTCTAGCCCTACCCATAAACACCATCCTAGCTCCCTCTTGTGGCAATTGAAACTTAGTGAGTGCAGTCTTGTTTTGGACTCCTTTGGAAGCCTTGCCTGAGCATAATGCCTACAATCAAGAACGCTCACATCACGTTCTTCATGAAAACCTGAGACACGACAGTGGTTTGTGTTATACACGTGTGTGGTCCTCTATGTATGTAGTAATATTAGAGCTGTAAATTGTTCTCAATGCTATGAAGCCGTGTGAGGAACAGGAACAAGAAAGAGCAGTTGCATGCTCATACCCTGAGCTGACAGTGAGTTGAGCTGTGGTGGCTGTGCTGTGCTGTCTCAGGTTGGACAGTGAGTTGAGCTGTGGTGGCTGTGCTGTGCTGCCTCAGGTTGGACAGTGAGTTGAGTTGTGGTGGCTGTGCTGTGCTGCTTCAGGTTGGACAGTGAATTGAGCTGTGGTGGCTGTGCTGTGCTGTCTCAGGTTGGACAGTGAGTTGAGCTGTGGTGGCTGTGCTGTGCTGCCTCAGGTTGGACAGTGAGTTGAGCTGTGGTGGCTGTGCTGTGCTGCCTCAGGTTGGACAGTGAGTTGAGCTGTGGTGGCTGTGCTGTGCTGCCTCAGGTTGGACAGTGAGTTGAGCTGTGGTGGATGTGCTGTGCTGCCTCAGGTTGGACAGTGAGTTGAGCTGTGGTGGCTGTGCTGTGCTGCCTCAGGTTGGACAGTGAGTTGAGCTGTGGTGGCTGTGCTGCCTCAGGTTGGACAGTGAGTTGAGTTGTGGTGGCTGTGCTGTGCTGCCTCAGGTTGGACAGTGAGTTGAGCTGTGGTAGCTGTGCTGTGCTGCCTCAGGTTGGACAGTGAGTTGAGCTGTGGTGGCTGTGCTGTGCTGCCTCAGGTTGATGCTAATCCTGACCAAAGCCCTAGTTTCTCCCCTCAATGGTGTCAGTCAGGGCAGTCACTAAAAGGTGTGAGATTTCAGTACAACCACCCCCACTTCCACCCACCTAACCCCAGCGCTTTTTTCCTCTCTCTCACACACACACATAAACTCACATCCCTTCCAGAGACCCAGCCATCTCACCAGTGACGTGTGACCAGCACTGCAGACAACCAACAAAAAGCACTCTGACCATTTGCTATGAGAAGTGGATCCTTAGAGGGGGTGGGGGGGGGACACATGTTCACTGTTCACCTGAGACGCCCCCCCCCCCCCCCCCTCCACACCCCCATGGAAAACTCTGACAACCTTTTAACCCCTTAATCCCTTTGAGAGACACACACACAGCTCTGGTCAGCCCTGTCCATCCAGGATTACTCATGTCAGAGGGAATTCATATAGTCACAAGCATCAGACATATTTGTTTGTTTCCACCACTCATATTTTGGGAGAGAATGAACACCTGGAGATTTTTTGTATTCCTCAAAGTGGTTTGGTTCACATGGTGTTTCCAACGGGCAGGCCTACCGGCAGCTCCGTGTTTCAGTTATTCAGCCCAGTAGGCTACACGGTCAGATTGTGAGAATGTTTCCTCCTCTCTTCTTCTTGAACTTTGGACATTATTTGTCTGTGAGTAGATATTTCGAGTTAGTACATTAAATGCTGTTTAGAGAATTCTAAAATGACTTCGAATTTCTGTTTGTAAAAGAGAATTCGGTATTTAGCAGTTTATGCTAGCTCTTGTGAAAGACATTTTTTCATGTCCCGCTCCCGGAATTACTCTCTGAAATGTTACCATGTATTGTCCCCCCCTACAATGAAATGCGATCCAAGCCTTCACTAACTAAAAAGATAGATACATAGATAGAGAGATATGCATACACAAAGTACATACACACACACATACACATATAAATATACTTATTACACGGCTCTTCTTAATGCTGTAGAATGCTCCATTCACTTGAATGGGGCTTCCCAACGTTCTGCGGTCAACTATTTTCCGATAACTGACCGTTGCTATGGACTTAATGACCGCTGTCAAGGAAAGTGGCCTTTTTGCCTCTAATTCACGTCTTTCGTAGCACTCCGCAAGTAGTACGGTAACTTATCAATGGAGTTTCAGCGGACGGTTGAGCAGCTGTGTTCTAAAGAATGTTCAACTGTCTTTGAAGTTCAACGTCTTTGGCGAACTATTTCTCTCCTTTTAAACACTACGTATAGTAACAAATGCATTGTAAAAAGACACACGGTGTTAAGTAATTTGTTTGTTTTAGTTGTAACCGTATAATAAGCGGGATAATGTATAGAACGCCGGTCATTGTCGGGAAAATAAGCCCCTTCAGGGTGAAGCAACACCCCTCCGCTTTCGCGTCGGGGTGCTGTTCGCCCTGTCGGGGCTTATTTTCCCGACAATGACCTGCGTTCTATACATTATCCCTTACATACATACGTGAAGAGAAAAAGAGATATTGTTGAGCATACAGTAAGATAGACCTACAGAGTCACAGGTGACACACTACTTTCCCATCAAGCCGTGGAGGAAAAGAAGCTCAGTCAAACATAACGTTGGACATCTTTTTACGAACAAAGCTAAATGCTAGATGGAGAGTATTCGTCAGTTATGATCAAATTCCACTGGTATTTGACGCTTGTATTTCCTTTCCCATCTTGGCTGCGCCCTCTCGACAGACGGGGGGGAAAAATGAGGTTATTGACTGGTCAGCATCCATAATGCATTAAATACATCTGAAGCTTTTCTCACCACTCATGCTGTTCCCAGCTGATCAGGCTAGGCACACTGACCGCCCAGGCTCAGGCAGGTCTCTTACACTTCATACACACACACACACACACACACACACACACACACACACACACACACACACACACATACACACACACACACCGCCCAGGCTCATGCAGGTCTCTTAGAAGATGGCAGGAGAGTGAGAGGGAGAGACGCTGTGGTATTTTCCTCCTGCTCGTCACTGCAAACAGAGGCTCGGTGTAAAACAAACTGCTCAAGTGGCCCCCTTTGTTCCCTGACTTGTTCCATGTCAATCACTTTGATTGGCAGGCATATGTCAGTGGCAGAGAATGTCATATGGAGGCGAGAAAGAACGAGAGAGAGTGAGGGAGGGAGAAAGGGAAAAAGCGGGGGGTTGCTTTCGAAAAGGCATGGCCCATTTTAATATTTTATCTAGCCTGAGAGAAAAGCTCATGCTTCCATAGTTTAAATTCTAATCTTGTTATGGCAGAGGTGCATGTAGTCTGGAGACAACAGCAGAGAGCCCCCACACACTCACACACTCACACACTCACACAATCACACACTCATACACTCACACACTCACACACTCCCTAATTCCCCTCTGGTTTCTGTGGCCGGGCCAAACAAACGATTATAAATTCCATTATTCCTCCATTATGCATATATGTTTTGGTAGGAGCACCTTTCCTGGGGAGCATCTTCCGATAAATGACCCGGCCTTACCTCATCAAAGCCCAATCCTCCAGGCTCCTGCCACAGCTGTGGCCTTTGAGGCCTTGCCAAATTGCTCATCATTAAGCAATAATTCAACTGATCTTTTTCTTTTTCTTTCTCTCTCTCTCTCTCTCTCTCTCTCTCTCTCTCTCTCTTTGTTTCTTTGCCTAATGCAAAGCTGTATCTAATAATAGGGATCTCTGTTCTTCTTCTTTTATATTATTATTTTATTTATTGCCCCCAAACACCCTGCCAGCAGGCGCCAACCATCTTCTTTTTTGAGTGCGGATGACTTTAACATGCCAGGCGTTTCAAGCTCTTCATCCTCTCGATAGGATGATATGCTCGCAGTAAAATAAAAGAGCATTGTGATTTCCCCCGCAGACTTCAGATAAACGCTTGCAGAATAAGCACACTGGTCGAATCGATGTGCCATATTTAAGCCTTGGATGGCGACTGAGTTATTTTTGGCTGACTCAGCTTCTGTTTTCACGTGTTTAATAGCCCGCATAGTTAAACGTCATGATCTAATTTTCTTTTTTCTTTCTATTACACAACCTCATCCGGACTTCCTTTACCGTAAATCTTTGGGTCGGCTCTTAATTGAGATCAGTTCATAATTCATGGGAAATTGTTGTTGTGTTTGCACTCGGGGGTTTTTGGTCCGTAGTTTTGGACATAAACACTTCGGAGCAAGAGTGAGAGAGAGAGAGAGAGAAAGAGAGAGAGAGAAAGAGAGAGAGAGAGAGAGAGAAGGAGAGAGAGAGAGAGACAGAGTGGAGGCCTGTAGTCAACAGCCCTCTCTGTCTTGGCTCTAGTCCCCCTCTGCTCCCGGTCCAAAGAACTCACAAAATGTAACCTTTTTTTTTTTTTAGTTTGGCTTCATAGCTGCAGAGCACAAAAGCCTCCTCTGCTTTGTTATTCCCCTTTATTGT
This sequence comes from Sprattus sprattus, assembly GCF_963457725.1. Taxonomy (NCBI): domain Eukaryota; kingdom Metazoa; phylum Chordata; class Actinopteri; order Clupeiformes; family Clupeidae; genus Sprattus; species Sprattus sprattus. The sequence continues at coordinate 13,962,682 of NC_137910.1, read as the reverse complement.
TGCTGTTGTTAAATAGCAGCTAATTCTTTTAATAGCGTAATTGAATTGAAATCATGAACTGGTGCCTCATGTCAAACCCAATTGTTAAATTGAAATATTTCGCTCTCTATTATTCTGTGAATCCACTGGAACATCACACAGTGGCACGCCAAGAGAATGTTCAGTGTAGCATTCCCTCTTCAAGCTCCCACAACTCCCCGTGCCAAGACAGACGATCACTGACAGAGGGAGTTTTTAGTGCAACAATGTCCTGCGTGAGCTTACAAATGAGGGATTGTAGTTTACTGACAGAGAGAGTGTCCACACACAAAGGCTCCACAATTAATCCACGTGTTTCTCTTTGCACAAGGAGCAAGACCCTTTGTGTCCGGGTGAATGGCGTGTGAGTATGAATCTGGGTGAATGTCTGTGCATGTGTGTATTTGTCATTGTGTGGTTATGTGTGTGTGTGTATATTTCTTTGTGGGAGACAGATATGAAGTAAATGGTGTTAGTTAGATCAGTTATTTCCTTCTTCAGATACGTTGTATTTTAGCTTTCATTCGGTTTTTGACCTTTGACCTGGGGGGTTATGAACATTGGATCAAAGAAATATGCTGAGACGGAGAATGCTGTATCACTCAAAAGGAATCCATATCAGTGGTGCAATCTCAAGACATAATCAAGCACTTTTACACACACACATACACACACACATACACACACACACACACACACACACACACACACACACACACATTTTACTTGGTATTACTTGGTCTTATTTTGCTTTTCTAAATAACAAAAATATCTGGAGAAATTATGCACAGTAGTCTGGTGTCCATGACAACTGCGTTCAGACCGTTTTTTCTGTCATCACAGCATTGCATCAGTCCACTGAAGTCCAACCAGGAAGGTGTCTAACTCACATCACTGGGGAAACATTCTTATGTATCTATTGCGTTGCAACACACACACGCACACACTC
>NC_137910.1:13946715-13954215 GCF_963457725.1 Sprattus sprattus | reverse complement strand
GAGAGAGGGAGAGAGAGGAGAGGGAGGAAGGAGAGCCAGTAGAGGACAAAACCGCTGGATTCACCTCGCTGACATGCAGTAGGGAGACGGGCCGTGGAGGTCAAAGTGGCAGGGAGCCGTGCAACCCAAAGTTAAACTGAGTTACAGCTGCTTGCTCTCACTTCTCAGCACCACTATGCAAAAGATCTTTAAGAAATGTCCAAATGTACTCAAAAAAGAAACCGCAACAATAGGTAACTCAAAGAAACTCTCGCCTCCTCTCTCATTCATACGAACACTCCCATGCAATAACACAAAGGCCACACAGGTATATCCATGTTTGAAGAATATCCAAAGTGCATGAGAAGGACATGAAACCCTTTTCAAAGCAGCTATACATTAAATGTGTCCATGCTCAGTGCAAACATGTACAGAGCAATACATCCAGTCCTATATGCAAGAGCAAGAAGGCCGTGAAGCTACCATAGAGAGAACTAGGCCGGAGCGTGAGTGTGTTTGCCAGGGTGGATTGAGAGACACGGCTTGTTTCAGCGTTGCCAAGCCGATGAGAGACATATTCATTAATTCCATCTGCCATTGGCTGCGGAGGATAGAACACACTCCCCAAACAATGTGCCTGTTCCACCATGTTGACTTTTTTTTTCTCTCTCTCTCTCTCTCTCTCTCTCGCTCTCTCTGCCAAGCCTCTCCCCGTTAAAGCGTCTTCATAATGCCGGTGACAGGGCAAGGTGACATGGGATAATAGGCCTTTGTCCCACGCCTCCAGCATGGAGGTGTGGACAGACAATGATGGAGATGGCAAGTTTGTCTCATAGACTCACAGCTGTCCCCCACTGCACAGTCTGATTGCTGCCATTCAGTGATGTCTCATAAAAGCGTCTTTTGTTTTAGTAGACAAAAAAAACACAGTCGTTGTTTCATCTGGGTAATGACTTCTCTCTCTCCCACCCACTCTCTTTCTTTTTCTTTCTTTCTTACTTTCTTTTTTTGTCATTCCCTTTCTTTCTTTCAATTACCAACCACTCCGGTGTTCCCTTTTTTTGCTTAATTTCCGTAATTTTACTTGTTTTCTCTTTTTCTAGGCACTCTTCCGACGTGGAACAATGGCCTTCTGTCCTTGTCTCCGAACCGCATTCGCTGAGGCCCCTGCGGAAGTGCACGTATGCCCAGTCCCAGACCGACCAGCCGAGTCAAGGAGAGGAGGGGCGAAGCCAGGCTGGGCTACAGGACCCTCCATCTGACACAGCGTGAGTCGGCCTCTGCAGGCCTGGGATTACGCCATCGCGGGCGGAAGACCTTGCAGCAGATGTGGTCACGCTTCGAGCCACTGCCTCTGTTGACACAACACACACAGAGCTCCGTCAGCAGCAGAGCATGGCAGGGAAATCAGGTTTTTCAGGCACAAACATAAAGAACAGAATGAGCACACACACACACTCACACACACACACAAACACACACACACACTAATGATGAGGAGAGAGGAATGTACAGTGGAGTGAATTAAGGAAAATATTTTTTCTTTAGTAGAGAACAATGTAGAAAAGAATATGTCTTGCAAGTACTAGACTAAATGAACAGAGCATAATAATTAACGTTAATAAAAAAAACTTGCACTGCTTGCACTGTCAGATATTCCTTTGTGTCTGTCTTAGCCCCACGATTCACATCAAGAATTTGAATTTAAAACTAAAAATGAAAAAAATGACTAGAAATAGCAACAGAATGTGAAGAAATAACCGTTTTGACGTAATGTCTAAATTGCCTATGCTCTGTGTTGCCCGGATATCCACAACAGTTAGCATGCTAACCAGCTGGTCCTGGCCATAGGCCTACTCACTTTGTACCTCAATAGGCGCTAGTGAGTCAATGTAGCGAAAACAGCCTGGCAGAGAATGGTGTCACTGTCAGGAATGGTGTTTTTAATCGCCCCCCATTTCAAAGGCTAAAATAATGATAGTCAAAGTGTTTATCAATTCGTGGAGAAATTTAACTCACTATTTTTTGAACTTCAGAGTCTCAATCCATTACCAGAGTGATGGATTGAATTTTCCAATGTAGGCTACCCAAGTAAACATGGCTATCCTGTAGTTGGTTGGCTATCAAAAAGAAACTCAGTAGCAAGCCCATTGGTCAAGTTTAATTGTTAGACTATCAGTTCGCTCTAAAGCTTGAGTGCTTGAAGTTCATGTAAATGTATTAATATCAGTTGATGTTTATGGTGACACCAATGGTTGCCACTCATGCTACATGTTACCTTCCTCCTCCACCATCTTGGACTTACATTTGTTTTACTTCTGAAAAAGGAGGGAAGGTAGGGGTGTACAAACGTAGCAATACACTACTCCCAATTTGCTCTGGGTTGGGAGCATGAATTCATTTAGCTTGCAAGCCAACAGCAAGTTAGGCTTACATATAGCCTCTCTCTCTCTCTCTCTCTCTCTCTCTCTCTCTCTCTCTCTCTCTCTCTCTCTCTTTCTCTCTGCACTCTTTCTCTCTCTATTCATCTATCTCTTTTAACCCAATAAGGCAACTTGATGTGAGCCAGGCTGGGGTTTGTTACTGCAAGACCCTGTTTAACCCAGTGACACCACATCCTGCTTCCACAGGGACCCTCCTCGCCCGGGCATAGCAAGCCCTCACCTCAGCTTATACCACAGGTGGACGGCGGGGCGAGTGGGATAAGAGCAGTAGGGTCTTCACTGGATATCAGCAGTAGAAGGCTGATTACAACCACCACCTTTTCCACCCCTGCCCCCACCCCCTACACACACTGGGTTGATCCCCCCCAATTACTCAAATGACTTAAGCCTGCAGGCCACTGTTAAGTAGGTGTGCTCTGTGATGCGCTCGTTACCGAGGACGCGGAGGTGAGCTCATTTAGGTGATGGTGTGTTTGCCCATACTAATAAGGCCAGGCAGCCCCTCCAGCGCCTTAAGGCAAAAGGGTATTACAAGACAGCCAAACTTGTAAAGCAGTGTGTGTATGCCGAGCGGTTTAGCTGCAACTGGACTTAACCAGTCTGAGGAATCCTGTTGATGAGAAAAGCAGAAACAATGAACAGAGGCTTTCTATGTCATTTCAAGAAAAATACTTTGTGATTCTAAATTGATTTGAGGATTCCAGGCTGAGGATTAAACATGTGTATTTGTGTCCCTATTCTTTAAGCTTTCTCTGTGGCTTAAAGTACTCCTCACACCCACGGTTCAGGGATAGAAATACTCAGAAGAGTAGATTTAACCACTATTTGGTAAAAACCTATATTTGAATGAGACTGTCTACCCTGCCTAGCGAGGGATTATATCAGCAGAGGGTTTAAATCAATTTTTAAATCAACTGAAAAAACACTTACCAGTTAATGTTAGGACATATGAAGACTACCGGCACTGTTTCTTGTAGCAGTTTAATGTTACAAAAAGCAGGACACAAACCACTTTGTCATATTCATTGAGAAGTCACTCTACATGCAGGAAATAGTGCATCATATTTGTCTGTATCAAGGAAATCTATTTTGCTGCCAGACATCCAGGATATCAAAGAAGATCAGAGATAACAGACACAAATTGCCATTGCATCAAATTAGCCTTTATTAAGATAAAACAATCCCAGGAAGAAAAAAGCGATGAGGCAAAAAAAAACAGGAAATGGGAGCTGAGCTCAAAAACAAAATCTCCTCTCCGCTTCCATGGAGAAAAAAAAAACTAAAAGCCTCCAGGCATGAAAACTCCATGGAAAGTCCAACTTTTTTAAGAAAGTGAAGTATTGATCTCTGAAAAAAAAAACAGATGACCAAAAAAAAAAGAAAGAAAAAATGTTGGGAGTCTGCAGAGGCAAGTCATCTGGCATTGAATGAAGTCAACCAGACTACAGGCCTTCCTTCTTTGAAGATGGCAGCTTTGCCAATTTGCAGTGAATTATGTCATGCCCATAACTTCAGGATTTGCACACGACGAAGGGAAACACGATACTCGCTGGGAGAGTTTGTGTTTCTCCGCCTGTCTGAGTGGACTAAAAATATTTTACACGCAGGTTTTTTTTGGACAATAATGAAAAAAACTGTCCTTTCAAGCAACACGGGTTTGAAGACCGGTGCAACGTTCCCGAGACGGCGGCGGCATTCGTAAGACAGGAGGGGGAAATACTGGACCATTTCATCATCTATTACCACTACAGCCCACTTTATGAGCACCAAAGAAAATGGAGGATTATATGAAGATCACGTCATAACCGGTGAACACTCAAAAATCCAGAATCTTGTAAAGACGCAAAAAGGGAGGGGTGGGGGTGAGAGAATGGAGCAAGGGCAAGAACTTAGTGAAACTAAAAGAAAGACTTGCCAGCAAAATAAAAAGAAAGAAAGAAAGAGACAGACAGAGAGGAAGAGAAAGAGCGACAGAGAGAGACAAATCTGAGCGGCGCTGTCATTAAAGTAATGGCTTGGTGCTCGTGGCTCGGTGTGTTTGGGCCTGGTGACAGACTAAGAGTATGCGTGGCGGACAGGCACACACAGCTCAGCACACATGGGAGCCTCAGAGGAGAGGTTCTGGCCCACGTCCAACAACTATCTGAAACAGATAGGAAACAAGATCAGGCCACTATTTTAAAGCTCTCTCTCTCTCTCTCTCTCTCTCTCTCTCTCTCTCTCTCTCTCTTTCTCTCTCTCTTTCTCTCTCTCTTTCTCTCTCTCTCTCTCTCGCTCTCTCGCTCTCTTTTCTAGTTCCCAAACAGACGCACAGACAGGGCTTTGAATGGCTTAAAAGCCCTGGTCGTGCAATTCAGAGGGTAAAAAATCCATCCAGTGGAAGTGTTTCTTCGATTAGATTTTGGGCAGATATGTGAGCGAAGGTTGCGCACGTTCATGAGATGAGTTGGGGCGCTGTTTCCAGGTTGCTGTGATGGTGAGTAGTACGTGTACAGTTGCGAAAGGCTCCATTCGGTGCATTAGCTCACAACAAAGTAGCTGATGAATCCCCCCTTAAAGCCTAAATTTACTAAATAACTAAATAATTGAGTACGTGAAAGAGCTACAACAGTAGGATTTCTGTGCATTACCTACTTTCAAGCTTAACTGAATGAATAAATCAACAAATAAATAAATAAATAAAGCTGAAACAGTTTGTGTATTCTCCGACACAAGTGGCATCCCGGCCTTGGTGCATACAGAAATAGCATTACAGGAGTTAATTGTGAGGGCCGATGAATAATGAATACCGATGGAGATGTGCTTCCTGGAACTGCGGCGAGCCGAGCGCTTCCCCCGACGAAGCCATGGGTTCCTCCGCCCGCGTTTGCCTTCAGGTAAAAAATCTGCCATCTCTTCTTCAACCCAGCCCCCCCACCCCAAACACACACACACACCACACACACAAATACACACACACACACACACATACACACACACACACACCTACCCATCCTTACACCCTGCTTCTGTTCCCCCCTCCTCTTCACCCCCTTCTCCCTTCTATGGCTGCCACTACAGACACGAGTGGTAGACATCTTGGGCCAAGGCTGCTACACAGCATGCCATTCTGCCACACACACTCTCTCTCACTCTCTCACTCACACACACACTTGCGCACCCACACTTTCTCACTCAGACACACAATAAAAGCCTTCACACACTCACGCTTCCCAAAAGCCAAAACAGCGCGAACCAAACCCTGTGAAACACATAACAACTCCCTCTTCCCATGACCTCTCCACATGTAATAACACTAATATAACATTGTTATATATAAGATCGCATTAAAACCAAACCCTCATCATAATAAGCGCACTGCACCTGAAGTCGTCCTTGCATACTGCAGCCCCTGGCGCTGCGGTGGGTATTCGGCTCACTATGCCAACCGGTGGCCCAGTGGCCCATCCCTGCTGGGCTCAATCTGTTGTGCTGGGTCTGTCGGAGCCTACCTGACAGTGTGTCGGCTAATCACCTCCATCTCCCTGCCCATCTCTCATCGCCACTCTCTATGCTGTGCCATGCATGGCTTCCTCTGGTGCATGTCCCTATTAAAGCGCTGTAATCAAACACTTTTTCTTTTTCTTTGGGGGATGCTCATTTTTATATTGCCGTTAACTATCTAGGTGGTCTGTGGATGAGGGCTACAGCCTTATTTGTGTCATTATTTTTAGTTTAAAGGAAAGATGGTTTTCTTTAGTTGAATAAACACATATCCAGATAAGCTGCTTGAATCTGATACACTGGAGGCTGGAACGTGTCTTTACAGATGGTGTCTTGGCTCGTTCCTGGTAACATGACTAGAGTCTCTCACACGTGAAAAGGGAACAATGACAATTAAATGTAAGTGTCACAAATGAGTCACCTCACCGACTAAACTCTGGATAATCCTCTTACTTGCATTCCTCCGATGACTTTCCAGGGGTTTTATTTGTAAATAGCTGTGTCAAGTTTGTTGACTTTTGATTTTAATATTGCATTGAACTTGTCTTCCGTTTGAGCGGGTGAGTTGAAAGCTCGTTCTCCGTTCCTTGGCTTTGCGTGAGGATCTGGGGGAGACGAGCTTTCATCAGCAGACCAATCCTCCAAACATGTATTAGTGTTTAATCTCTGAAACCGATTTTACTCCCCTCGACAAACAAATCTTTTGTCGACGGGCTTGTTAAAAAGAGCCACAGTTGTCTGAGCAGTCCGTAGGTGTGGATCTGTCTCGTCATCCGACTGAGCATGACTGGTGCAGTCATTTTCTGAATTCAAAGTGAAACTCTTCAACTTTTGAGGGATGCTGGTGTTTTTCCTTCCATGTTTTTTTTAAAGAATTTATAGCAGCGAGTTGAGCGTGCAGTCAGGCCTGATTGCCTGATCGAGATGAGATTGCATTTTAATTGCTTGGACAGATAAGTTTATCTCACCGCTCTCAGATTATCCGCTCATTTTCTGTCTTGATCAAGATAACACAACATCTCAGTTAAGTTTATCGATCAATCCCCCCTCCCCTCCACACACACACACACACACACACTCACACACACACACACACACACACACACACACGCACACATCAAACCTGATGCACCCCCCCCCCCCCCAACCCACCAAAACAGCTCATTCCTTCAGTAATAATGTGGTGAAACACTGTCCTGTCATGGGAGAGACCTTGATCTTGGATCGGTGTGTGGTGGGCCTGTGTTAGATATCGCTATTAAAATCTTTTTCATTTACTGCTGATGATTAGGATCCCTGGCGCCTCTGATCTACGCTTGGCGAGCGCTTCGAAAAAACACTGAGAGTGATGTTAGACAGCGCCCATTAACATGCCACTTGGTTTATTCAAATCTGATGCGGATCACACAGGAGATATATTAAAGATAGAAAAACAGCTCTCTTGTTTAATATGCCCGAACCAAATCTTAATACGATAGGATCACTCAAACCGGCAACAAAGTGATTAATTCTTCAAGCAAACTGCTAACAGCATGTCGGCTTTCTAACAGGGAGTTAAAAGTAGCTGGCAACACACTTCACCTGGGTAACCCCT
>NC_137910.1:13931715-13944215 GCF_963457725.1 Sprattus sprattus | reverse complement strand
ACACACACACACACATACATCTATAGCTTTAGCTTGAACCTATGTCAGGATGAGGAAAAGCCCAGGAATGTCTAAGAGAATGAGAATGATGGCACATCAATAAGAGTGTGAGGGGCGGAAGTGTAGAAGTGTGTGTGTGTGTGTGTGTGTGTGTGGGGGGGGGGGGGGGGTGTATTGGAATGATGGTGAGTTGTTTTGGAATGCCACATTCCCTGCTTGAGAAGGCAAGAGATAAAAATGGAGAGAAAGAGAGATGGAGAGAGAGAGAGAGAGAGAGAGAGAGAGAAAAACCATTGGCCCGAGTTGGATATTAAATCTATACCATTACAAACATGTTTATCTCAATCCCTGGCAGCCAGTGCTTATGTGTTGATTCTGTGTGACACAAGTTCAAAGCAATGTAGCATTCACCATGTAACAACCTTATCCCAGAGGATTTTTTTCGCCATTGTCTCATCAGTGTGTTAAATTTCACCGCAAGAAAAGTCTTACCGTGTGAAATATCATCTGCAATTTGAAAAAGAAAATTTTTGATGTGAGGTCATCTTTGCTTTGCCAAAATGAATTTGGAATATATTACACATATTGCCATGATCACATGAGTTAAGCTGAACCTTACCGACAGAAATTCTCAAACAGAGGCTCTTTCTTTCTATTGCCTCAGTAATTGGTCTGCTCGGATCCGTAGACTTTGTGTTAATTTTGGAGTTGGGCTTTTTAGAAAAAAATTAACAACAGTGCTTGCATTTTTGATCGGTCCCACACACTCAAGGTGAAATACAGTGAGGCGCAGCATCACTAAGACGTGTAAAATGTGTTTGGATCCGCTGTGAACACCGATGGAGAGACGTCATGAATGATGCAGACTGCCACTGGAGATATATAAAGAATTTAGTGATATAAAGGATATATGACAAATAAATCAGGATGCAAATCTCACCGGGTGCCACTGGGACTTCTCCAGTGAAAACCGCTGAATTATTTAATGAGGAGAAGAAACATTTTATGAATGAGTAGAGGAGTGGAAAAAGCTCTTCCTCTCTTACTTTGCCCTCTTCTCTCTGAGAACAAGAGACAGTGGAGGGAGAAAAAGAGGCTCTTCTTGTCTTTCTCTAAATACCCATCCCTTCAGAGAGCAACGATCCCTCTTCTTTAAATAACGCCATTGCTTAGGAACTGCGGGCTTAGTGTATGGAGTTTTTCTCCCCCAAGAACTTTTGTCTAAAGACCAAAAACAAAGAAATAACCCCCTAAATTTACAAGCAACCTATAAATCAGGAATTTGCAGTGTATTCTGCTTTGAGTTTCTCTGCTGGACAATGCAGCCAGATTCAGTTCTGAATTTTTTTTTGACTATCCAGAATTGAAAGCAGACTCTGGAAAAGCAAACCATTTTGACTGATATCATGTATGACTGATATTCAATAAACAAATACCCTTTTGCTGTTACTAATCAATATTTTGTTATACACTGTCACAATATGATCTTTCAGAAAGCAGAGAAACATGGTCTGTCCTTGATTGGCTTAAATTCCATATTCCGTGGTGTTGAAATAGCAAAAAGCTTCAAAGAGTATCAGTGGAACCCCGATTTTTCTTTTACTACATTTCATGTTCCAACAAATTCCATCCTTTTTTTCCATCATGCATTTAAAAAGAAGAAATTTTATTCTGGGTTATGACAAAAGTTTATGGCCAGACTCTTTCTACATGGATTAAACTGAGCAATAAAAATGTAAGCACATCACATAAACAGGCAGTGCGTCGATCAGAGTCGGTCCACTCCGATGACATGAGCCCTCATTAGTCTGTCCAGTAAGACAACAGACGACCGAACGCTACTGACCAATCACAAGCTTTCCCCAGGAGCTGTCCTGAACACTCATGACAAAAACACAGAAACCGCTCAAACAATAAAGATATCTCCGTTTCCTGACCAGTCTTTCTCGTCCTCTCTTCTTTCAGCGCTTTAGCAGATGTGATATTTGGACCGGGCACTTCTCTTCCATGACCTCTCTTTCTCTCTCTCTCTCTCTCTCTCTCTCTCTCTCTCTCTCTCTCTCTCTCCTTTCGATTGCTTTCTTTTTTTTCATTTTCACTTCTTATAAACACACAAAAAAAGGGCCCTGGCTGAAAAAACACATCATTCTGAAAGGGAGATTTATATAATGGCCGTGTGTGTCTGAAGCCAGACATTCAACATTATTCTAATGGGAGTGCTCACCATGGCGACTCTGGGTAGCCATACAGGACTGCCCTGGCAACGCTGTGTGTGGATCTGGCGCCCCGTCGGCGCAGCTCATTGATTAAAGCTGGAACACACCGGAGCGCTTGGAATCATTAAACACTCCTCTTTTTTTCCTCCACCTCCTCCATCGTCTTCTTCTTCTTCTTCTTCTTCAAGAGGGAGGAAGCAGGGTGGTGATAGAGGACCAGGGAAATCACGAGCGCCCAACTTTCATTAAATGTTTTGAGCCCCCCTCACACACTCCTCCTCCACACACACACCCACTCTCCTCCCCACTCCACCACTCTTTAAAAAGAAAAAAAAAGAACACAACCTCATATTTCTCCTTTTATCCACCTAATGACATCGTTTGGGTTAGATAATGGTTCATGGCTGCTTGCGCCGGGCTTTGAGCCGGCGTCACAGACCAGTGCCCTTCTCACGGTGTCTTTCAGCGCCACGCTCACCTTTGAAAGGCCTGAGCGCCACTCTGATTGAGTCAGTGCGTCAGCAGGCAGTGAGAGGCCAGTGGAGTGCTGCTGGTGCAGCTGGTCTCTGACTGGCCTGGCGTGTACCACTGGGCAGCTCGAAACCAGGAACTTTTCTTTCACTGGTTGAGGTCTTTGTCAGACAGACTGACAAAAGGGGCAGAAGAGTGGCTTTTGATGTTTAGTGATGCAGTCGACTTCCAAAACCTGTTGACTGTTTTCTTTGGCCAAATCACCATTCAGTTTGTGAGCTTTGGACTTAAGAACACCTCTGACAACAGTTGTTACTGGACAGATGGCATCCAATGAGGTGACATGAGCACTTCTTCATTATAGATGTTTAATAACATGCTGTTACAGTGACTTTATAGTACCATATATAGGTTCTATAGGGTTTAACACTGCATTACTTAATAGTAAGCATGTTATTACATGAATCATACACATGTTTGTGCATTACTCATGTAAGTACATTGCAATAAGTAATAAATGTAACACTGGGATAACTAATATAAATAAGGCCATTACTAAACATAGCATGTTCATACAGGTAAAGGTTGCTTCCAGGAAGAACAACAAGAGTCACAGTCTTGACTCCAAATTAGCGGTGCTTGCACTGACAGGCTCCTCTCTCTCTCTCTCTCACTCTCTCTTTCTCTCTCTCTCTCTCTCTCTTTCTCTCTCTCTCTCTCTCTCTTTCTTTCTCTCTCTCTCTCTCTCACTCTCTCTTTCTCTCTCTCTCTCTCTCTCTCTTTCTCTCTCTCTCTCTCTCTCTCTCTCTCTCTCTCTCTCTCTCTCTCTCTCTTTCTCTATCCCTGTGCATCCCTAGTGTCTGGTCCCACGCTCTGGGATCCACTGCTGAATTGCACACTGGCACTTTGACATCCTCTGGCATGTGACAAATACCATCTCAGACTGTCAGCGGAAAACAAGTCGGCCGACGGGGGAACACCCCGCTGGGTGCGAGGGGCTCGCCGAGGCAGGGGTGCCGTTTTGTGGTGGGGTACCTTGAAATGGAGATGAAAGCCACTTCCTCCTCCTCGGCAAGGATGGCACAAAAAAGGTGGTGGGACGTTGTGGTGGAGAGCAACCGGGGTGGGTGGTGGGGAAAGGGGTGCTTTTACGCCCCCCACCCCCACCCCTCTACGCCCCCCACACACACAACCCCCCTCTCCCCCCCCTCAGCTCCGCCTTTTGTCCAGTCTTGGAAAGCGGCCATGAGCGGAGCTCACAGGTTGTCGTGACAACACAGTCTTTGCAGCACAGCCGTGGCGTTCCTGGTGATTGGGCTACGAAGGACTGGAAGTAGGGGGGTGGTGGGGGGCTGAGGAGCCACCTGCTGTCAGCAACACTGCAACTAGACACAAAGACGAGTAAAGGAATGTTCCCCTCTATTTCATATTTGACAGAATTAGTTGAGCGCTTTTTGCAGTTTCTTAATTCAGCCGTTCTCCTTAATGCGCCATAAAGTGTATGCTCAGCACATAATATGAACAGCTGGGCAAACACATATTTGATAACCTCCACAGACAGTTCATTGGCGGGTAGCTTAACTGTAAGTGGTCAGGTTGCACTTCCCTTTTGTGTCTCGTAAGAGTGTAATGTGTGATGTTAGGTGTGTTATTAATTCGTCTGTGTTTATATTATTTAATGCTCTGTGTTAGTTTGACGTTGTCTGTCCATCATCAGTGCAAGAGCCAAGTAAGACCTGCCCTCCTGTGTGTGTGTGTGTGTGTGTGTGTGTGTGTGTATGTGTGTGTGTGTGTGTGTGTGTGTGTGCAGTGTATGTAGATCTCTGCCTCACGTCCCCTTCTTCTATACTAGCTCAGCCCATCCCACAAGTGTTAAAAGAAGAGGATGTGTACTTCCCTCAAAATGTTTTGGGTTTCTAACCAGGGGAAGTTCCCAATACAATTTCAGGGGAAACCAAATGTGTTGTCAACATGCAAGTGCTTGTCGAACTTAATCAGCCTTGTTCTAGTGTCTGTGTTCCCTGTGTGTGTAAGTGTGTGTGGATCTGTGTGTGTGTGTGTGTGTGTGTGTGTGTGTGTGTGTGTGTGTGTGTGTGTGTGTGTGTGTGTGTCTGTGCGTGTCTGTGTGTGTGTGTGTGGGCACAAGCATTCATTTTCTATCTAGACTTGCTCTAGTTACCTGGAGCAGCCATCATAGAGGCATGCCAGGAGACATTTCAGGCATTTTCTTCCCCTCCTCATCACATGCATCTTTCAACCTCCAACTATGCCTGGCTCTCCAGGGAGGGAACAGAGCGTTCCTTGACGACGGGCCCATCTCTGAAGGAATGCTTGGCAGCGTGGCCTACCGAGGTCCTCACTGCTCTCAGCTGATTGGTCCCCCCTCCGACAATCACCCACCCCCTCCACCACTCCCTTTAATTTACTGCTGACTAATTGCGTTAGCGGCCCAGGTAATGCAGTATGGGGGCCTTCGCTCAGCCCCAGCTTCGCAGTACAACAAGAGGGGCCACGCGGCTGGCCTGGCCTTGCCTTGGCCCCCACACCTCACAAAGGGGCCATTGAGGGGCCCGGGGGCACAAAAAGGGTTAGGGAGGGGAGGTAGGATTGGTGGGAGGGGGGCACAAAATGGACCTGCTGTGAGATAAATCTCCCTCTCCAGGAGAAGAGCCAGAAGCAGCTCTGCAGTGTGTCTGAATGTGCAGACGGGCCCGCGCTGCTGTCTTGCTTTTCCAATTAAATTATCTCCCGGACAATGCGGAAGCTTCCAGAATTCGCACCTCTAATGACAGTGTGTCGGCGGCATTGTGCGGAGATGGATTTCCATCCCCTGCGAGAGAAAAAAATAGATTTCCCCCCAGAGGGTAACAATGGGCCGGACAATCCCTCCGCGCTAGCTGCAGAGGAGACGAGCTAAAAGGGATCAAACCGCCCTGTTTTGGAACCTCTCTCTGCAGAGCAAAAGAATTCCATTGCATTGTGGGACCAAGTGCATTGAAATCGTTTGTTACAATATCCACCATTTTGGCCCATTCCTTGTTAATCGGCTTCTGAGGCTAATCATTTATTTTTTTCCGAATATATAGTGTGGCATATTCACCTTTTTAGGAGAATAATAATGCAACTCAACAATAACTTTTGACAATTTGCTGCACCTTCTGATCGGGCTTTCCCAACTCTTTTCTTGTGTGCAAGTTCTTTGTAAAGGAAGTCAGTTTGTATTTAGAAGGTACATAACTCCTAAATCCCCCCTAAAAATCGATGTCTGAAGTCAGGAATCAATGATTTGGACAGTCACAGACCCTTTTAAAGGGACAGAAATGACACATCAAATTTCCATGCCGGGGTGTGTGAGGGCTGCAGGGGACTCAGGGGCTGACAGAGACAGTTAAGGAGAGAACACATGGCTCACTCCACAAGAAATAACAAACACGTTTTCTAGCAGCATGTGTAAACACACATTGGAGAGAAACAATAGAGTTATAATATCCCCCCCCCTCCCCCCTTTTATTCCTCAGTGGGTTCACAGTCTCCTTTGTTTCAGTGTGTGTGAGGTTTGCGGAGGGCGAGGGGGGCGGGGGGATGGGGTGGGGGGTGTCCTGAAGGTTTCCAGTATTTACAGACTTAGTTTCGCTAATTGAACAAATGCCAGTAGTCTGACTGGGCATGTGTAATGCCGTTCCAAGGACTGTCACGCATGCCTTCAGTTGAAACATTTAGACCCCTCAGAGGTAACCATGGATTAAATCACTGCAATAACAAAACAGGGCTATAGAGCTGCAAACAAAGGCTGCTATGCCTCGCAGGAGCCACCTCCAGCAACCTCAGGAGAAGCTGCTCACAGGAATACAGTAAGACAGGCAACAATACATCTCAATGCTATCCATTCGGTGCGTGAACAAACACCATATTTATTCTATTTTAAGAGTGACAGAGAGAAAGAGTGAGATAGTGAGAGAGAGAGAAAGAGAGTAGCAGTTGAAGAAAGCACACCCGCTGAAGAAAGACCATCACCATTCAAGGACAGCAAAACATTTTGTATTTCAAGAAATCTCTGGTTATTCATTAAAACGTCCCATACTTGCACACAGTGCAGTACGTAGATGTAGCCACTGTCTTTGTGCCCTCTCAGTAGGACGCTCTGAAAGGTGCTTTTTTCCATTCTAACATACGTCATGTGTACGTGTGTTTCATTCATATCAAATCTATAGGAGGGAAACATTAAGGAAGAGAAGTGCGGTCCCTTTGAGCCAAGGCCCTCACATGTACATTGCAGTAAGTGTGTGTGTGTGTGTGTGTGTGTGTGTGTGTGTGTGTTACATTGCAGTAAGTGTGTGTGTGTGTGTATGTGTGTGTGTGTGTGTGTGTGTGTGTGTGTGTGTGTGTGTGTTACATTGCAGTAAGTGTATTTTTTGCCCTTCTCTTGAATCTCTGTGGTTAGTTTGAGTGAATAATTAGGACTCTTAGCTGGGGAGCTGGGGTTCCTCAGTCCCTGGCTCTCGCTGGTCTATTACGACTGGCACACACACACAGACACGCACACACACACACACACACACACACACACACACACACACGCACACACACACACAGACACACACAGTCCACAAACCCCACAGGACCTCAGTGCGGGCTTGCTTACGCCAGGGGCTGAGCGGAGAGGAGAGGATCTACAGAAATTACTTCTGTCTACCATTTCTGGGTCATGGTCTAATTGATTTGCTGATTAGCACTCTATCATTCATCATGCCAACAAGCTAAGAAACACCTATAGCAAGGAAATAAGAACAGACAGGGAGAGAGAGAGAGAGAGAGAGAGAGAGAGAGAGATCTCAGGAGAGGAATGCATCTATGACAGCAACATTAGTGAACGTCACATGCTAATCTTATCAGTAATCCTTGGCAAACCATTGTAGGATTTCTGGAACCTCTATGTACATCTGTCAAAGTACTTTCTCTCCAACTGTACAAAAAGACATGTAACATGATAGAAGGGAGAGCTACAACACATTCAGCCGTAAAGTTCTGTCCAAGAAGGCTTTTGTGTGATAGAAACTCACGTCGTAGAGCCATGTTTTGACTTCCTAAAAAGCTCCTCAGACAAAACATGCCTCCTCCACTCTGGAAACTGGAGAACTCTGAAAGCCCGGAGGGAATCTCGAACAATGCGCCGTTGTTTGAACAAATGTGTACAAACACCTTTAAATGCAATAATTGATAAAGTGATACATTTCATGCATAAATGTTGTGATATAGAACGACTTAAATGGTTGTTTTCCATAATGCTGTTGTTCCATTTAACTCATTGTTTTACTCCATACACTCTTCGGTACATACACCTGATTGTAAACACTGCAAAATTACAAACAGAGAATACTTTGCTTTGCTGAGATATGAAGTGCTCATCTGATTTTCCTCTGTTTGGTATTTTTCAGAAAACCCGTGCTATATTTGTACTTATGTAAGCGTATCAGAGCAGACATGCCGGTATTAATCACAGCAATTTGCATTTCAGCAACACAATATAGGCATGATTTCGACAAGCTCACACAATTATCCACTTCAGGCATTAATCATTACGCTCTGGAGTAGTGGCGTGCCGGGCCGTGTGCAACCTAACATTTTGAACACTAGTTTAATCCCAGCACAGGGAGACTCAGTAAACTATGGTGTCAGTCAGAGGCCCACAGGGCCCTCAATCTGGATTTTCCCCACTGCTGTCTTTGAATGCTGGGACTAATAAGAGGGATTTTAGGTGGTGTGTGTGTTTGTGTGTGTGTGTGTGTGTGTGTGTGTGTGTGTGTGTGTGTGTGTGTGTGTGTGTGTGTGTGTGGTGGGGAAGAGGTGACTATAGCAACAAAAGGTGAGAGAGGGAAAACATTGAGATGCAGACATGTCGGAAAACGCCTTGTTTTTGTGCGATCGACAGGTACATGGCACTGCCGACGTTCCAAACCAGGGCTAATGAGCCCTGACAGGCTTGAATATCTGCCGGCTATGCACGTTGGCGAGGAGGTTTGTGTGTGTGTGTGTGTGTGTGTGTGTGTGTGTGTGTGTGTGTGTGTGTGTGTGTGTGTTGCACGCTGGCGAGGACGTTTGGGTGATGGGGGTGGGGCTAGGGTCATGGGTTCACGTTCCCCCTCCTGTGTTGTCCTTGGCAGGAGGCAAGCTGGCACACCCTGTTTCGCCCGCGAGGTTCTGCCTTTGCAGCAAGTCACTGCACGAGTGGATTAGCGAGCGTGTCGATATTAGCGGGCACAGGGCTCTGGCTCCGGCTCCACATTGAAGTCCTTCAGTCAAGCTGATGACAAATTAATCCCTTCTCTCGCTTCGTCCCACAGGGAAACATGAGCCAGCCCTGTCCCTCTGACTGACACCTCATTGGATGGGCATTTTGGACGCGCTGATTAGCCCCCAATGCTATGTGCAGTAAAGGCACTGTCTCCATTCTGCTTCAATGACATCAATAGCCCTCCCTCACAGAAATCCCCTACAGTACACCAACCTTCACACTGAGGGAATCTTAAAATCGTGTGATAACATAGACAACACATTCTTCCCTCATTCACTCCTGTTAAAACACATCTTTTAATCAATAACAAATGCACAGACTATGTTGTTGTGTTTTTTGACAACAGGTAATGCGTGAAGTTGATGAAGTATCCACATTAGCTGTGAAGAGGCATAAGTATGGTATACCTGTAATACCTGTTATATGTCATGGCAATAAGTAGCACAGCCATACTTCATTACTCCAGCATAGTAACTGTTATAGGGTCCTTTGTTCACCATGAAATGAAAAATGTGTCGTTACTAAGGAACTATTATGGGCTGATACTGACCATCCTTTAAGGCGTCATGGCCATCAATGTCCCACAACAAGCAAAGCACCCATTACTGTGAAACTATGATGTATGTTATAATAAAGCAATAGAAATGAACTAAAGGCAGTACAGGGAAATATGAATTATGGGTCGGACGTATGAAAAGAGAAAAACAAGTGTGAAGACATTAAGAATGCAGCAAAGGCCGGCGGGAACACTTCCTTCGCGTTTGATTTCTCCTTGCCCGCTTTTTCAAGTTTGCCCTTTCTGTCGAGTCAAACGGTTCGGGCCAATATGGTGACAATTTGGTAGGGGTGTCTCTCTTCCCCCCTCAACCAAAATATTGTCTCGTGTTTGGTCTAGATTCAGGTCAATGCCTTTCTCCAATTTGCCAGTCATTAAGGAGGTATTTTTACACACAGGCCGTAACACGACACCAGCCAGTGATTATGATCACTCCCAGTAGAAATCCCCTCTCCTGGATGAGGCCTGGGAAGCCGAGCTGCAATTATGATACTTTAAATAATTCTACAAAAGTAGAGCCACCATTAAATAATTTACAGGCTTTGGTCTTGTCAGGAGTTCACTGAAATAGTGACATCACTCAGCCTAAATGTTTTTCAGCAGGTTGGGGGGGAAAAAATCTCTAGAACCGTGTGAAAAATAGTCATGTTTGCGTTTTCTAAAATGCTCTCAGGCAGTTCCTTTCACCAACAGGCCTCATCATGTTTGCCCATCCTTATTTATCAGTGATTTGGACTTCTGCCTTTGGTCAGATCACTCACCTTTCCCCCTATGCTTCCATTGCATCCCTGAGGGCTTTCTAGACCAATCTCCCCATGTCAACAACATGCAGATAATCAATTAGCACCGGACAACCCTGATAAACACACAACCCTCAGAGCTTAATAAGATGGTGGTGAATTCAAAATGCATAAACAAACTAAATTAAATATTTCATGGCTGTTTGCCAAAATGTAACACCCTAAGAGCAGTGCATATCATTAATAACTAAAATGTGCTCATCAGACTGCGAAAGGGGCCATATCATATATAAAACATTGCATGAATGTGCATAAAAGGTGGCCATGCATTACCAATGCTGGGGTCTGGAGGAGAGCACCGTCTCTTAGTGTGGCTGTTATGAAACTAGCTCACAGCCGGAATTGACCGTTTATAATGCAGGACATCTACACCAGCCATTTTGGACATGTTTAATGTATGATATAAAAAAAGAGAGTCTTTGGAGGTTGTTATTCCCACATCGGCCTGGGTGTTGAGACAAGCTCAAGCTAAGAAGCACAGTCTTCAGGGAATGGAGCTCAATTTTCCTGTGTAAATATGACAGCTCTGATAAGTTGTGAGTTTGTGGCGCTCCCTTCTCAACAGTGTGACGATACTCTCTCAATCTCGGCAAGCACCTCACCATACACTTCAGCAACGCAAAATGGCCTCTATAAAGAAGATAAACATTTGAGTGATGCAAAGATAGCAGTATGTGTGTGTGTGTGTGCGTGTGTGTGTGTGTGCGTGTGTGTGTGTGTGTGTGTGTGTGCGTGCGTGCGTGCGTGCGTGCGTGCGTGCGTGCGTGCGTGCGTGCGTGCGTGCGTGCGTGCGTGCGTGCGTGTGTGTGTGTGTGTGTGTGTGTGTATGTGTATTCACACGGACCCCATTTACCACCCACCACCACTACCATCCCCATATTTGAGGTTAAAATCATGAATAAATTGAATATCCTCCAAAGTGGCACAGGGGTCGGTGGTGTCACGACACTAAGTTAGAGCCGACTAGCCTGCTCCTCAGAGGACCCCCTGGGACTCGCGTTAAGCCACATCACACTCAGGCCATCAGCAATTCTCTTTAATGTGCTTAAAAACTGCATGTCTAATATGGACATATTTTACAGGGGCACACTTTTCCTGTGGCATCTTCAGAGATTTCAGACTTTAATATGTTTTAGAACATATCACTAGCTAAGTAGACGAGACGTGCTCACTCACATCTGGTGAAGTCAAGTGTGCAAAGTTTCTCCACCGCTCACATGTGAACTGAAAACATTGCCTTGAACCCCCAAGACCACACCAGCTTAGCTACTTGAGTCTGGCTGTGGAATTGTGGTCTGAGGTAGGACTCCAGTCACCAACTCACAGAGAGGACTAACACCTCCTCTCTGGCTCTGGTCATGTATGTGTATGTATGTTATATTCCCACTTTTATCCACTTCACTGGGAGTTGGGTGCAATTGTCTGACATGTGTTGTGAAGGTAAAAATGCATTATTGTTCCTCGTCTTTATTTACATACATACATGTTTATCTATTTTTTTGTAATACAATGAACATAAAACTGTAAAGATTAACCTTAAAGTTACAGTCCATCCAAAGTTCTGCAGGTATCAACGGTCAAGTTGAGCTGTGCGAACGCTGTCAAGGACTTTTCCACTCGCGCCTGTGTCCTCTGCCTGGACCACACCACCGCATCATCTTATATAGATTGCATTCACGCTTCTCCTGTAGAGGGACCCACTCCCTGTGTACATGTTCTCCATATGTGTATTGTTTTTATTGTGATTCATGTATGTATGTTTGTGAGTTAAGTGTATAAGCTATGGATGACCTTAATTTCCCTCGAGATCAATAAAGTATCCATCTATCTATCATCTATCTATCTATCTAATGCAATAATGAATGCACACTGAACAACAAACAACAAATGCACTGTAAATTCCATTACAATTTCGACATAAATGCAGAACAGAATAAATAAATATCATAATACTTTTAGGGGTTCTTATTAGACGCCAACCTAAATTAACCTTACAGTTTCCATCTCTATCTAAGCCTCCTATCTAAGTCTTCAGAGCATCAACTCATTTTGCCTCCAACACAGTACCATGACTGGCAGGCGGAAACAAAGCAGTGACATAAACAGGCAAAGGGAAAGTCTGCTGTATTGCACAAATGATGGACAAATTCAATTCACACGACAAT
>NC_137910.1:13904215-13926715 GCF_963457725.1 Sprattus sprattus | reverse complement strand
ATAAATAATATATATTTTGTCTGTTTTGGTGTGAGCTGTTATTTCAAAGATTGTCTGGTAAATTTCTGTGACCTGCTGGTCAGTGGCGTGCTGTGTGGCTCTCCCCGGGGAATGTACCTGTGTGTCCTTGGTGACCTGGTGCTTTATCTCCGCGCCTTGCTCCCGCCGTCTCCTCTCCACAGATGCCTCTCTATCACTGGAGACAGGCCGACCATGACACATGCTGAAAGATGGAAGCAAAGACAGACATTCATTAATGGAGTCCTCCGTGCCCTCTCTCTGTCTTTCTCTATCTCTCCCTCTCATTCAGTCTCTTTGTCTCCGTCTTTTCTATTACTCGACTCCTTATCTCTGCACCAATAAATGGAAGAAGAGAGAGAGAGAGAGGGAGAGAGGGAGAGAGAGAGAGGAGGGGAGTGGCTGGCTGGCTGGCTGGCTGTTTTATAGGGTTTACTGTAATGCGGCGAGGGTGAAATTATTCCCAGCCAAGTTTAATTGCTTCCTCGTATCGATGCGGCCGGCAACGACGCGACTTCCTTGTTTATCTGATTACAGAAATGTTAAATTCTGTTGAGTCCAAGCAAATTAACTTTGGTGACAAGGTTTTGACAAGAAGCAGACATGGTGCTTCATGCATCAGTAACATCCTAACTGCATTACCCATGCTCTGTTGGCCTGGGAGCTGAGGAGAGGAGAGGAGAGGAGAGGAGAGAAGAGGAGAGGAGAGGAGAGGAGAGGAGAGCAGAGGAGAGGAGAGGAGAGGAGAGGAGAGGAGAGGAGAGGAGAGCAGAGCAGAGGAGAGGAGAGGAGAGGAGAGGAGAGGAAAGGAGAATATAGGTGAAGAGAGGAGAGAAGAGGTGAGGAGTGGAGAATAGAGGAGAAGAGAGGAGTGGAGAGGAGAGGAGAGGAGAGCAGAGGAGAGGAGAGGAAATTAGAGGAGAAGATAGGAGAGGAGAGGAAATTAGAGGAGAGGAGAGGAGAGGAGAGGAGAGGCCTGGGCCACACAACACAAACACAGGCAGGGGAGACGGACAGGTACATCCCCACTATTAGTCTTTAATTGAAGCCAGGCCTGCAGGCTGATTTCTGGGCAGTGGCGTAATGGTGAGGACAGCAAGAGATATAGAGAGAGAGAGAGAGAGAGAGAGAGAGAGAGAGAGAGAGAGAGAGAGAGAGAGAGAGAGAGAGAGAGGTAAGCAAGGGAAGGACCGAAGAGGGAGATGATGGAGAGAACAGGAAAAGAGGAGTGGATGGTGAGTAATGTTAGTAATTGCTGTAGACAGTTTGTGTGCGAGTGTGTGTGTGTGTGTGTGTTTGTGTGTGTGTGTGTGTATGTGTGTGTGTGTGTGTGTGTGTGTGTGTGTGTGTGTGTGTGTGTGTGTGTGTGTGTGTTAAGGGGGGGTTAAAGAGGGCGTTGGAGGAGGTTTAGGGGGAAGTGGGAGTTGAATCGTAGGCCGCCGCCACCAGCAAGAGAGCAGCCATGTGCTGCACTGTTCACCTGCTCGCTCTGGAACAGGTGTTTTCCGCCCCACTTGCAGCCGTGATTACGGCTCGCCATGCCTGCCTTCACCCCATCCGAGCGAGCAAGCGAGCGAGCGGGTGGAGGAGGGGTGGAGGAGGGCTGGGTGGGGGAGATCATCCGCATGCGAATAGGCGTGCTGCGCAAGAAGGGGGAAAAAAATCAACGGCTAATTAAAAGAGAGAACAAAGAGACACCACAAAGAGAGAGAAAGCAAGGGAGGAGAAGCAGAGAAGAAAAGAAAACGCATGGCTACGGCTGATGTAACCTCTTATCCTCCCCAACCCACCACCTTGCCCCCCTCCCCCCCCCCCTCCTCTTCCCTCCGCTGTTTTAGGTTACAGGTCTCCACAGCAGGTTGGAGAACCACAAAGAGTTAGATCCCTCTCCGCCCAACCAAACCACCCCCATTTACCCCCCCACCCCCTAGCCCCCCAATCCCCAGGAACCCCTTGTTGCCCCTGCTTGCCCTGTAAACCTCAAGAGTCGGCAATCAGCTTCTCTGTCATTTCTAATAATTGCGCAGGAAAGGAGAGCAACAGGAGATATGCCCTGGCATGGGTCTGGATGTGATGTAAAGCAACCCAAATTGGCTCAGTATGCAATCCCCCATGGGCCAGCTGCTGTGGTGGGAGCACTGCTGTGCTTGCCTGGAGGTAGCCCCTTTGCTTTTCGCAAATATTTCCCTCCCGTGTGAAAATATTGTGTGCATATTGCTATTGTTCTTGTTTCATGTGTTGAAAGTGATATTTAGACATGCTGGGCTACACAATTCTCTGCCAGCTGTGAGATGATCGATTATTGTGTTTGGACTGGTGTGCTGTTGGGTTTCTATGCTGCAAGCCAAGTCCAGTAGTCTTGAGAGCTGAAACACAGTACACCGGGTGAGGCTCTGTTTGTAACAATGGGGAAATATCTCAGCTCTGTGACTTTAATGATTATTTTGTTGGATACAAGGCAAGGAAAGGAGGGGGGGGGGGGTGATTGTAGCGGAGGGGATGGGAAGGGATAATGTTTCCTCTCTTGGTTGAACCTGTTCACACACAGGGAAACAATCAGAGCCGCAGCAACGCATAATGAGGGACAGCTGCAGGGAGCAGGGCACGAAGGAGTCTCTCTTTTTCTCTCTTTCTCCATCTTTCTCTCTCTTTCTCCCTCTCTCTCTGTGTTTTCGCCCTGCCTGATCATACCAGGAGTCATGCAAACATCATATCATAACCTTCAACGTGAGGCCAAGTTCTGAACCACTGCTCAGGCTCACGCAATGCAAGCACCAACCAGCAAGAACTGAAGGTTAAGAGTTTCCCAAGAGCTGCACTCAGTAAACGTTTTTGTTTCTTTTTGGATAGTTTAAGTAGCGATTTCCTGAAGATTTTCATTTTGTTACAGGTTTAGGGCACAACATTCAGTTTCGTCATCAAAAGAATTTTTTGGAAATGAGTTTGAAGAATGTGTGTGAATGTGTGTGAAAGAAAGTGAGAGAGGATCACAGGAGACGGAGAGATGATGGAAGACAGGGTGAAAGACAGAAGGAATTAGATGAGCCAGATAGAGGTGAAAAGAGAAAAAACTGACAGCATGAAGTCTAAGCTGACAGAGAAGAGGAGAAGGAGAAAGGGAAAGAGAGAGATGGAGGGATGGGTGGAGAGTGGAAGAGGAGGTGCGCAGAGAGAGAGCGACAGGCGAGAGAGAAAGAGAGAGAGAGGGAGAGGGAGAGAGAGAGGGAGAGAGGCTGGAGGATTGAACTGAGAGGGAGGGGCGGGATTAGGCAGGCAGAAACTTGGCATGACCACGTCTCTGTGGATGTCTCTAAAACCTCACATCTCACTGTGGTCTCACTGAAGGCAGGGAAAACAAGGCGCAGACGCACTACACACACACACACACACACACACACACACTCTCTCTCACTCACACACACATACACACACACACACTCTCTCTCTCTCTCACTCACACACACACACCCACACACACACACACTCTCTCTCTCACTCACACACTCACACACACACACACACAGACACACACACACAGCCTTGCCTCCAGCTGTAAGCACCTCTGCAAACTAATTAAGACAACAATTAAGACTAAGGCGATCAGCATCATACCCTTCAGAGTCCCCGGCATGCTGGAAGCAGAGCTATCCCCCATTGGGTCGAGCCCCACCAACTCATTCAGAAAATGACGAGGACGACAGCATCTCCCCGGCCAAAAAAAAAAATAACCATCAGACTGTTTGGCTTTAATTGTAACGAGTCCCTCAGCCATGACACTTGGAGAGAAGGAGGGGGGGGAAAAAAGACCTTGGTTGGAAGAATCGGCAGGACACGGTTTTTACCGTCATGGGAACGCAAGGCATCGGTTCAATATGGTGTAGAGTCATCTCGGCAGAAAGACAAAGAGAAACACAAACTTAGAAGTGTCTGAAAGGGAATATGACAGTAGAACAATGGCCGACAGTAGCACAGTAGCCAGCCATTGTTTGTTTAATCTGATTGGAATGCATGCTACTGAACGAGACTTCTGTCTAGCGTGCATCAAGTGTGTGCGTTCACTCCTTTTGACTACCGTACTTATTGAATTTATCTTGTTTATTCGATTTTAAGCCCTAGCCTTTTTTCCCCCCCTTTTTCTCTCCTCTCATGTGCTACTTATTAGGAGAGGAAACTCTCGCACTGGCAACGCAGTCATTACTTCAAGCCCAGAACACAGCGCAGGAATTAGACAAAAGGCGAAGCAGAAGAAGAAAAATACCTGCTGGCCCAAAAACTGCCTCTCCATCTGCCCTGCTCTTGGACCTTTCCTTGTGCAGACTGCGCACTCCTGCATAGAGAATCTCCCAGACACGCTTCATTGGGGATAACCAAGCAAAAGTAATTCTGGCCTACTTTCCCTGCCTGGAGCTGAAAGGGCATCATCACCACAGTAAAAAAGAGAGAGAAGGGGGAGAGAGAGGGAGAACGGGAGAGGAAGGGAGGTAGAAAAAGAAAGAGAGAGAGAGAAAGGGAGAAAACAGGAGGAGAAGACAGCAGCCAAATTTGCATGATCGCATGTTCAAGGTTTCTTTTGAAAGGCCTGAGCAGGAGGACTGTTCAGAACACCTCGGAGCGAAGCAAACTCCACGGGTCCGAAAAAGAGCAGGATGCGTCTTTTTCAACGGGGGCGGTATCTTGGGTCTGATGTGTTTAGGGTCCGGCTCATTTGCTTCGCGAGGCTTTCACCTGGGCTGCCGCCACCAACATCTGGACGCTTTTCTTTTTTTTTTTTTTCTGACTTTGCGTCAGGCACAGAGGTGCCAAGACCGCGTCAAGGGGAGCCGGCCAGCAGACTAATGGAAACCAGCGACAGCGCGGGGTCCAGCCAAACCTCTGGGACATATAGGAGCTGCTGTTCTTTTCCAGGGAAGCGCATTAGTTAATGTGGCTTCCTGCGCAATCAGGTTTCCCAAGGCCCGTGCCAAGGGGGGCCCGGAACGCCGTGGAATATTTTCATGCCGAGCGCCCGTACTGACAGGATGAAAAATGATACCTGGGAAAAATATGTAAATAAATGAATAAATCAAAACGTAAGCATTTAAGGCAGATAATGCCCTCTCATTCTCCCGCATTACGACATGTAATATGTCCGAAAGACTGTTTCTCTTTTTTTTTTTTACCTTTTCTTTTTTTCCCAGCAACACTAGAACACACTTGTTTTCCTATTCTAAAGCATTCACAGACAGAGTCTGGGGCCTCCCCCATAATATTTAAGAAATGGCAGACTACCTGAACAGACATGCAGGCAAGGCGTGTACATGCTCTTCCACTGCTCATCAAAAGACCATGACTCCTGCTCCGAATGCAGTACAGTGAGCACTGTCCTTACCCTCCTTATGTCATTGTGTCATAAGGAGGATCATGAGAGCATGAGTTACTGTATGTCTGATGTCTCATCTCACTTCACATTGGACCCTCTAATTATGTTCATTAAGCTGGGGTGTGTGGGGGAGGGGAGGAAATGCCCTTGGCTCTCCAGACCCTTCTGTGTTTACCCCCACTCCAAACCCCCTCCACCCCAGAAATATGGATCGGTCTGGAGAGGGAGGAGGGGTCAGTGATTCCTCAGGTCAGCCCTCGCTGTCAGACATGAAAGGTGTGTCTCCGTTTGCGGTTCGTTTGTCTCGGGGCATCTCTCTGGACGCCTCATTGGAGAGAGCAGGGGACCTTCATCCCTCACCATCACAGGAGCCGAAACACCAGGCCCCATGACAGATGACCCATAATTCAGTTCAGCGTCACGTTAATGGCCTTGACTTGTCCACAGTAATGGCACTGTGTGGCTCTGAGTGATCGAGAATCATCATGCTACTGGCATGCTAGTTGTCCTCCGCCAGGCGCATGAATGGTAGCCTCCAGCGAGCTGGACTTCTTTAGTTCTCATTGGCTGATAAATCAAAAGGGGGATACAGTGGGTTGAAAAGAGAAGTGTGTGTGGTTGGGACGTTGCCTTAAAATCTTGATGGTTTATGTTGAAGACTTCATATATTTTTTACCTCCGCTGTTCTCTTCTTCACGTTCTCTTCATCTTCATGTTCCTCTGTTCACTTGTGTCTGTTGGGATATATACATAGTAATACCATCACGGACATCTTTGCTAGTGTTTGTAGTGCTTGATTAACTGGGTCAGAAACTCACTGCTCTCACACCAATATCTGCATCCACCTCGAGACCAAAAAAAAGCCACATTCACACCTCATATACTCATAGAAAGCAACTTTCGGGGTCACTGTTTCGCATTCCCCTGTGAGGTCCCGGCTCGGAGCATAATTAGGTCAATGGCTCCCTCCACCTATTTGTCTCGTAGAGGTCAGCTCTTTGTTTAGACTCAGCTCGCCGTCAGGCAGGGGAGGGGAGAGCGCTAATTGAGGTGTACAGGGGCCGGGACGACGGGTGCTGCATCGACACAAACGGGCGGCGGATACATCCGTCACCGCCACAATCAATTTTTCATTACGCCCCTCAGAGAGGTCCTTGCACGCTTGGGCTCATTCAGAAGAAGAGGTGAAGGCCGTAATTACAAATATGGTTTATTGTCCGATGTAGCCACTGGGTACTGTGTGGTAATCTTAAAGTAACAGTAAGGAGTTGTGGTCTGGCACGAGCAAGCTAACTAGCTAAAAAATCATGTGAAAGCCGTAATTACAAATATGGTTTATCGTCCAATATAGCCACTGGGTACTGTGTGGTAATCTTAAAGTAACAGTAAGGAGTTGTGGTCTGAAACGAGCAAACCAACTAACTAAAAAGCAAAAAAATATATATATAAAAAATTGCAAATAACACCAACAGCCCAGCCCAGTTGGCACTGATAAAAGCTTGCTAACATGCTAACTGGTGTCTTCTGGCCATATAATTGGTAATGTGCTGTGGAAGCTTTTCTTACATTTTCACATTGTGTGCAGAACTACAGAGCTGCATCGAGCATGGCCTGAACAGCTGTGGCTACATGTCATATCTGTCCTTCACATGACTATTTAGCCTACCATCGAAATGAATTGATGATACCAAAACTAGACACCCATAAAAACATACCTCAAAAGGTGTCAGATTGCTCCTTAGTGTTGTTTTACAGCAAACCCATTTCAGATGAAGAGTGGGTGTGTAAGACCCTTAAAACATGAATGCTTATTCAGAAGGACCCTGCAAAAGAAAGCAGGAAGGTGAAGTCAATTTTCTGAGTCAGATCAGGGAAGGGTGGGTCATGTTATTGTATTAAATATGGTTCCAAACCCATGTACAGGGATGCAGGGAAACCTACCTGAAGCGGTTAGTCCTCATTCAAAGGCCTTGACACAGCCTGTCTTCACTTGTAACCTAAGCTTCTCCGTCAGCCACTTCCATGTCCTGTGGTTTTCATCATGTGGTCTCTCGCCAGTTAACTCTGATTAGACATAGCACCATTGATTTTAAATACCGCCAGCGCCAGCCACACTTAGCGAGACATATCTGTTACAAAAGAGAAAAGACATCACGGTATCTGCCCTTTTTTTTAAAACAGAGTCATTATTATTCAGGGTGCCGAGCGCTGCATATTCAGAAGGAGACAGTTGCGTTTTATTAGGCCATAAATGACTGTGCTGACAATGAATACTGACAGTATAGGAAAATCTGAGCGCTTGGCAAAGGAGGGATTTCATCCTGCAGTTATAAGCCCAGGCACTTTAAATACAGCACACAGTTCATCCGAAATATATAATACTGACCCGCTGAAAAGTACTTTTCCTTTTCGGATTCCACTGAGGATCGCCTCTCTGTTCGAATGCCACAGCTGTTCACCGCCAGATAATAGGGCAAGATAATCACAGAATTACACAGGAGGGACATGTAATTATGTTTCATTTTTTTCTTTGATTCATTTTTCTTTTCCTTCCTTATATATATATATATATATATATAT
This sequence comes from Sprattus sprattus, assembly GCF_963457725.1. Lineage (NCBI taxonomy): Eukaryota > Metazoa > Chordata > Actinopteri > Clupeiformes > Clupeidae > Sprattus > Sprattus sprattus. The sequence goes on along the minus strand of NC_137910.1, from coordinate 13,918,758 downwards.
CTGTATGATTCTTCTGGGGTGTGACACAGCAACCTTTCATGAGAGCAAAGTCTTTTTTTTCGCTCAGATATCATAAATGGAAGAAACGGTGCAGACGGCGTGATGGATTAAAAACAGAAAGGGACTCAAAGGAGAGGCTCCCTCTCGGGCGGCTACTGCTTTGCTCCAGTGTAAGATATGAATATTAATATTTCTGATGATTTGTGTGGGAGACAATGGGAGCTTTAGGCCTCTGAAGGTTGATGTTGGCCTCCTTGGTGTATTCTGTTTTGTTTTTTTTTGTCCTGGACAAAGACGCTCATTTTCTAGTCTCATCCCTTGTGGGGCAAGTGTGTGAGTTTGTATGTGTGTGGTGTGGTGGTGGTGGGGGGGTTCTGGGTAGGCTCCCCAGTGTGTCGCTCAATCTCACAGACAGGAAATCATCCCAAATAAAAGCATGTCCCCATGGCGATTCCCATGAATTCCCATGATTCAAATGAACCGTTGGCTAGTTACATATTCAGCAGCAGTGAACCAGACTGCGCCGTGACAAACGCAAAGAAAAGACGCAGAAGGAAGGAAACATTTTACATTTCATTCACAACTTGACCCAGATTACAGTGTGTTGCCCTTGTTGACACAAGCTGTGTTAATTTGATGTTCAAGCTGACTGGGAAAAAAGTCCATTTAATAAATTAAATGATTACATCATAAACAAAGGCTTCTATTGATAGAAAGTCATAATAATCTTTTTCAGCTGCATTATGGCTAAATATATTTATGGATGTTTATTTTGTGATACCAAAAAGATTTCAGTATTCTAACTGTCCTCAAAATGACAAAGTAAAGCAAAAAACTACAAAATATTATTTTATATCACTGTTTACTTTGACAACAACATTGAATGCATCTTTAATTGTTTCCCAAACTATCTGACAAGAAAAAACAGCAGTGAGATTTCCTTTCATGGCAGGTCAGGCAAATTGTGGACAGACCAAGCTCACTTGTGAGTGGAAAGGGGCCTACATACATGGACACATTTTCTTTTACGGTCTCCATAAAGTATGTTTTTATGTACCCTGCAAGAGCCTGAGATCTGAGTCCATATATGTGAAGGAGCGAATCCAACTGGGAAGGGATTCATCTCTTGGAACACGGACACTGCAAGGTGGACACCAGCACAGGGGGGGGGGGGGGGACTTCTGAACCGTGCTCCAGAGGAATCATGTGTGGGGGGGGGGGACCTAGTCCACAGGAATTACTGCCGTGTGATCCTTGTGAAAATTACATTACCGTCTGAAAATGTTCCCTTTCGCTTGCCATAGAATCAGAGCTCCAGCGGTCATATAAAGAAAGAGGAGATGGACCTTTACTGTGGTGTATAAATAAAAATGTGGGTGGCTCCAAAAAGCTCCTGTGATCCAGAGCCCACATTTTCAAAAGGCCCAGCATTGCAGCTTTGATCCCCCTGCTTGTATAAGATCTGAGTGCATGCCTGCAGGTGCACCACTGAGATCAGTGATATGAGAGGAGAGGAGAGGAGAGGAGAGGAGAGGAGAGGAGGGGAGAGGAGAGGAAAGGAGAGGAGAGGAAAGGAAGGAGAGAGAAGAAGGGAGAGGAGAGGCGAGGAGAGGAGAGGAGAGGAGAGGAAAGGATGGAGAGAGAGGGGAGGAGAGGAGAGGGAAGGAGGGAGAGAGAGGAAGGGAGGGAGGCTGTCTCAGTACCTCTTCTCCCTAAAAAAAAAAAAAACACTCCCTGTACCTCTTCCAAAAACTGCAAGGCTCAGGAGATGTCCCTCACATCTCGCAGTCTCTCTGTGCAATGGGGAGCCCCTCACAGAGAAGCCCAGCCAATCACAGACGAGCCCAGCCCATCACATATTCAGGAGAAATGGCTCACCTGGTGAGGCTGGTGGGTGCAGGAGTCAGGAGTTAAATATTAATTGCAGGTGATTCATCGCCTGCAGCAGCAGGAGAGGCCTGTAGCGCCACTCCAGCTGTTGGATCATTGACCACAGGGGTTGAAGGGAGGGGGAGGCGGGGGGGGGGGGGACTGGTGGGAGGGTGGCCCTGGTCTGCTTCCAGAGCTTCCAGGCACAACCTGGCCTGAACAGCAGCACCCACACATCAGGGTGCCAGCCGGAGCCACCAGACTGTGGCATCCACGCGGAGAGAGGGCAATGGGCCGGAACGCACTCTCAAACACACGTGCGGAGTGAGGGGAGAGGAAGGTTGGCGGGGGTTGGGGTGGGGGGGGTTGATGCTGGGAGTGGACTTCAACCAGAGCATCTGCACCTCCATGGACTACGCTGCGTGCATAATCATTTTTCATGTGATAGTCTTCATTTCTATTTGAACATCTGAATCGGAACAACTTTGTCTTTTTAGTCAGTCTGTTATGAAATCAAAACAGCTTGCTCTCTCTGTTAACTAATATTTTCATCCGACATTGTCAAATTCAAAGTAGCTACCTACTAACTTCTTATCAACACACACAAAAAAAAGATAGATTCCAAAAATCAAATCAGATTCCTCCACTGGTGTAAGTATCTGATAATGATCGTCCTGATGACCTTGGGGAGGGCATGAAAGATGAATGACCGAGGACAGTATAATGCATCTGCGCGTGTGTCGGCCATCTTGCAGGGTCATGTGATCCTCAGTATCCGTGGCAGCGGAGGCAGTCAGACAGCGTACCCACAGCTGTTCCTCTGGAAGCGGTCCAAAGCATAATGTACCCTGGGTGATTTTTCCATGCACCGACTGCCAGCCCGAGCATGCAGAAGAATGAGAGTGCAAATGAGAACTAAAAAAATATATATATATTTTTTTTTTAAACAAAAAAAACAGACAGACAGACAGACAGGAGCACAGTGGAAACTGTTACGCTAGTCATGACTTTTGCGTACGTAAAAGCATGTTAATTAGTTCGTTTATTGAGTGTTGGCTTTCTGGGGGGAACTAGATTCCGTCGTGTTTCCATAGCAAAACAAAGAAAAGCCCACCTCTCAGCCACACACCAAAGCAAACGTTGAGAGATGAGAGGGGAGACCACACACGAGTGGGTCATTTTGCCCGTGCAAACTAACCTAACACTCCTGGTTTCTGCGAAAGCCTCAAGTCGTCAGCGACATGAGGAGTATACACGGCCAAACCACCTTCAAACAATCGTTGCTCCTCCCTTTACTGAAGCTCACACATGAAAACACAGCAGGCATATGAAAACACTTGCATTGCCAGTCCTGGACCTCAATCATACGCACTGTCTCAAAATCCACAATAGGCCAAATTCAACACCCTTGCCACTCAAAACAGAATCACGACTACTGGAATCAAGACTCAAGACTCCTCATCTCATCACACAGCTTCTCTTTAACAAACTCTCGTTATATCAGAAAGAAAGGGAAGAAAGAAAGAAAGAAAGAACGAAGGACTAGGCAAGAAAGAAGAAGACTGTAATACAGTGAATTACATTATCAAAAAGACTTCAAGTCATGAATAATTGAGTGGATCACTTTGGTCTGGGGCCAGCAAGAGATGGAGAGAGAGAGAGATGGAGAGGGAGAAAGAGAGATGAGGAGAGAGAGAGAGAGATAGTGAGAGAGATGTTCCTGGTCCTCCCCACTCGTGCAGTCTGGGGGCTAACACACTGGGGATCATAATTTATGGACAATTGAAGCCGCAGAACCGTCAAGGCAACAGGGAGACCCACAGCAACAATCCTTCTGGGGCATATTAATCCCCTGTTTTATGTAGTGCTAAGTGTACAATAGTAATCAGCACTCACACGGAGCCTGCTGATCATTAAGGGAAAAAGCTATATAAAGAATTCATAATAGGATTAGCCTACGGCGAATGAGGAGAAAGAGAAAAAGAGAGAGAGAAGGAGGGGGGGAGACGGAGAAGAGGAACAAAATTAAATCACCCATCAAATTGCACCAAGGAATTTTAATCTACAGGTTAATGTTGGATTGTGTAACTAATCACAGCTAACATTTTCAATGAAGCAATAAAACGGAGGGAGAGAAAATCTGCCAATTTTGAAACCACCTCGCTGTGCAGAAGCTGCCCGTTTTCATTAGAAAGTCCATTCAGTCTTCCCAGACTGTTTTATAGGACCATCCCAGACATACTGTTCACCAGATATACAGATTTCATGGTTGATCAGAGACATATTAAGAAGGAAAGGGCCAGATAATATGGACATGGTGGAAGAATGATCATTTCTGTTTCCTGTGAGCTTTTCTTCTTTTAATACACAGTCTCAGGACAGATCAATTTGATTGGAAATCCATATTTTATGATCAACATTTAGCTTCAGTGACACGTTCACACACTGGGCCTAGCCTAAGTTCACTGTTATAGTTCACACGCCAATATGCACCACTTCCTTTCTTAACTCAGAAGTAACGTTATCGTATCTTCTTATCTTCCTTCCTGTTGTCTGTGAACCGGTGACATAAGGTCGTCTCCATAGAAACTTCAGTGCCTTCCTCTGGGTGGCTTACACCTCCCCCGTGTGTGCTTCATGGCCCTCCGCACCTATCATCTGCCTTGACATGTTCATTTCAGGGAGTTTTGGTTGCAGTGAGTTAAAAAGGACAGAGAGACAAACAGAGAGGTAGTGAGAGACAGACAGATCCACAGAGGGTGAGACAGAAGGTGAGACAGCGGGGGGGGGGGGGGGGGTCGCTGTTCGAAAAACCTCAAAACATTGCACCCTTCAGCAACCCCCGTGCGATAACTTTAGTCAAGCATCTCCAATTACAATGATATTTCCAGTCCTCCTCCCCAGGCGGCGGGAGCTCTTTATCATGGCGGCAGGCAGCAGAATTACTTTATTACAGCTACACCTCGTTAGCTTGAGTGCCCCCTAATGAAGCAGCGTGGCGATCAGACAGAAATCATGCTGGAGGAAGCTTGCATCATTAGGCCAGCCTTTAATTACAGTGATATATGGCCGCGCCGGGGCCAGGCCGCGCCTCATCTCGGCACACTAACGCAGCTCCCACCCCCACCTGCCACTGTGCCCAAACCAAAGCCCCATTCCCTGCTTCCTCCCTCCCTCCATCCTTCCCTGACCCCCTCTGTATCACTGCGGTAGTGGAGCCGCCACTGAGGACCGAGAGCCGTACTCTGTCAGCACACCAGGAGAGAGGCACAGCTTGGAAAAAACAAAACATTTTGATTAATTTTTGTGGAATGTCTAACTGCAGAATAGCTGGAAGTGGTAGAAACTTACTTCGGGAAAAAGGCTTAGATGCTCAATTAGCCTGGTTAGACGAGAGCACATCACAATTTTTACTGTATATATATTTGAATCTGATTTTGAATTACAATCCTGTTAGCATTTGCCATGCTCTCACTGCACAACATCACTGTTTATTATTGTTATGCGATAAACACAAACTAGTCTTTGGATGAGTCATAGCATTTAAGTCCCAAGCGTTATGACATTTAACGCATGCATGCGGCATGACATTTAACGCATGCATACCACGCCATGTCTGTCCCTGAATGTTGACGCACAGTTAATGATGTTTTAGGAAAGAGAAAATAATAGGGAAAAAAGGGATGGGAATGTTTAACAGGACTTTCAGGAGCAGGAATGGCGGGGGGGGGGGGGGGGGTGGCAGATGCCGTCATCTCGGCAGGGTCCATGCAGGGCTGAGAGAAGAGAAGCCATGTGGAGAAGGTTACGGGCCCTCGCTAGATTTTCACCCTCAACCCCCAACTGCAACAAGAAGACAGCTTCCATCCACTCCACCATTACCCATGCACCACTATAAATGCTACCGGAGGTCTGAAGGACAGTCATCTCCGGGGGCCATAAAGGTGGAGGGACTAGCATGGGAATTTAAGATTGTGACATTATGTGCCGTTTTATGATGTAACGACCTCTGATATTCTGTTTCACAGCGATAGATAGCCATTCTTTAAAATTATGGAGATTATTAAAAAGGAGCTAGTGAGTTTACTGAATTAAAATTGAAAACTAAGCGCGAGACGTCGGCGAACTGTGTTAATTGGTTTTGCCTTGAAAGGCCATCATTTTCTTTCAGCGCCATTAACTGTAATGCTCTCCAGCGAAGGATTAGTTCTCAGCGAGTAAGTTTGCTGTGTTGTCATTAAATTCAATTTAACGGGGCATCTTCTTCTGCTAATTAACACATATCGCCTTTTTAGAGCCCACCGTGTTAGTTTTCCTGCGTGATCCTGGAGAAGATTCTAGAATGTGTTAGACCTGACTGAAATTAAAAAAAAGCGCTGCCTTTATGTGGCTCGGCAGACCTGATCTCTCTCTCTCTCTCTCTCTCTCCCTCTCTCTCTCTCGCTCTCTCTCTCTCTCTCTCTCTCTCTCTCTCTCTCTCTCTCTCTCTCTCTCTCTCTCTCACTCCTGCACTTTGATATGCAAAAGAAACATTTGCAAGTAGGCAGGTGGAGCTCATTATTAAATCACAGAGATGGGATGTGAGATTGGGTCTGCATTTACTTAATGACTTCTAAAAGGTTCCTGTAGAAGAAAAAAATATATACCTGCTTCTCAGACCCTACGTTTCACCAGCAGTGTGCTAGCACTCCAAAGCACCTGAATTAAAGATGAAATATTGAACGGGATTGGGGGATGGGGGGATGGGGGGAGTGGGGTTGGTTTTCGAAGTTTATTATTTAGGCCAGAGGGGTCTAATTGCTTTAATGCAGTGGAGAGTTGATCTGGAGTGTTGGAGAGTTTTTAACTTCACTCAAGTCGGCTTCAACCTTTGAGGAGAACCACTCTGAGAGCTCCTCGCCTGAGCATTAAGAGATGGCTATGGCCCAGCCTCTCTCAGGTCTCTACATTACAGGGCAGACATTAATTACTTTTTAATTCATTAGATGCTGTAGAGCCTCCTGCGGATTAATTTTTAAACCCTCACTCCCTTACCTGGAGGAGCACTTAGAGAGCAAGAAAGACAGAAAGTGTTTATTTAAAAGAAGCCTTTTTTTCTGTGTGTGCGTGTGTGAGATGGAAGTTATCAGATGTTACTTGACAACTGAATGACAACTAGGCTGTCTATTTTGTCGTGGTTTATATGAGAAAACATAACAGGCAGAACTGAAAAGCTGCAAACACAACTTGCCTTGCCCTTAGGTCCGTTCTGTCATGCCTAGCAAACCCTGTTCATTCAGCAGCTCAATATCACCTATGGGCTTCCCCTCTGCCTCAACCCAGGGCCTGATTTTCTGTTGTCTTGGGCAAAATACTCAGTGTGTGACCTTTTGACCCCGATGCTAATCAGTGTGGTGGGTCACGCCGGGGCAACCTTCGGGGAGTTCTCCTGACAGTGAGAAGAAACAGCACAGGCGCCAGGTGCATCAGTCTTCCTCTGCTGAAATGCTAACCCTAGCCCGAAGCACTCCGTCTTCAATATGGACGCCGCCGCAGCACAATAGGGTCACATGGAGCTGCTGCCTAATCCACTTAAATGACAGGTTCTGTATCACAACTCCTGTCTCCTCTGGCGTGGACAATAAAACTGCAGTCCAACCAGAAGACAGGAGGTATGGGGGGGGGGCAGATAATCTCCTTCCAGCCGGACTCCTAACCTGCCCAGCGAGTGGCTGTGAGTACACACTGAGAGGGGAAGAGCCCCTTGAGGAAGGAGCTCGAGCGGGGGGCAGATGTTTACCACAGAGGGATGAGAGGCCGCGGCCTGAGGGCGCTGCTGAGGTGAGGTAATTGCCCATGAAGGCTGTTTATTGTGGGAACCACTGGACTGCTTCTGGAGACAATGTCATTCCAAATACACTCAAAGGTAAGAACCTTAAAGTCTTTGAAAACCTTTTAAACTTTTCTTTCTGTGTGTCTTTCTTTTTTTTATCTCTCTCTGGTTCTCTTTCTGTCTCTCTCTCTCTCTTTTCTTTCCTCTGGTTCGCTTTCTGTCTCTCTCTTTTCTCCTCTCTGTTGCTCTTTAAGACACTTACACCCAAACAAAGCCAAACAAAGCTAAAGCATAATGAATGTGTTTAACGGTGACTGCCACAGGCATCCAGCCAGGTCAATTGGCCCCCTCGTTCAGTCAGCAGAATTAGCTCAGCCTCAGCCTCAGCCTCAGCCTCAGCCTCAGGCTCAGCCTCAGCCTCACACAGGACGTCAACTCTCCACGCCACTTGGTCTATCTAAAATTCAATTCACCCTCGAAGAAAAACACCATCATCTGAACAACTGTGCATGTGCTGGTAGCCGCACAGCTAATGAGCCCTTCTCTAATGTATTGAGGCTAGGGACTAACCCATTCCAGTTGCACTGTTTCGCCCAGCATTACACTGTGCAGCGTCATAAAAGGATTGTTTCTGACCGCTGTCTTCCTGTCCACCTGTCTCCAATTTTTCATTGGTCCCGACTACAAATGACCCACACATGCACAAACCATCAGGAAAAACAGTGGCGCAATCTGCTCAATACAAAATGTCAGAGTGAATCTTCCATCATGTCATGTAAGCGTATTTCTGGAGGCGGTGGGAGAAATGGGGTGGAGAGGAGGAAAGGGGTGGGGGGGGGGGGGGGGGGATGATGTGGTGGAGGTTTTGATAGTTCTCTTCATCTCTTTAACATCTATTTCTTTCGTTGACAAAACCTTTTTTCTTTTTTTTTGGCCCTTTTCTCCTCGTAGATCGCCTTTGCAGATTTCCCCTTGGCCAGACATTACATTATACTGGAGAGCTGCGGCCTGGCGCTGGCCAGTGGCTGGGCATGGAGGCTGGCACGGGCTGGCTGGAGCGGGCATGCCTGCCTGCCTTTTCCCAGGCTTTGAAGGGGCTGTCCAGCCGCAGGCCGGCTCCTCTCATTTGCATGTCGATGGCTGGGCAGATTAGGGACGTTTCGCTGCACACAAAAAGACAACCATGGTGACACAGCAGACAGACACACACGCACACACACACACACACACACACACACACACTCTCTCTCTCTCTCTCTCTCTTTCTCTCTCTCTCTCTCTCTCTCGCTCTCTCGCTCTCTCTCCCCCATCCTCACTCAACCCCTCTTCTTCTTCTTCTTCTTCTTCTTCTTTTTCTTTTCCAGTCAATGCATTCCCCAGGCCTGGCCAATTGACAAAGGAATGGAGGGTTCTGGAACAATACCAAAACGTAATGTCGGATCAATCCTGCTGTTTGCTCCCTCTCTCCCCTGAGCAGACAAAGACCAGGGCCGAGAAGAGAAGCTCCGGCCGCGGCACTGAAGAGGCCCAGGAGTCGTGCGGCGGAGAGAGAGAAGAGGCTGGGGAAGTGGGGGGGTTGGGGGTGGGCGGCGCTCGCAGGGAGGGGGCGGGAGCACGTTAAGGAAAATAGGCTTGACGGACAGCTGGAAAGAGTAAGCTCATTTAGAAAATCGACATCCCCAGCTGAGATAAAACCAGTGATGATTTGTACTGTATCTTCAGGGGATAAAAGCACTTCTATTGGATTTCATAGGGCCCAGCATGCAAGAGTGGGCTCAGGGGAAAGGGAAGGAGAGAGAGAGACAGAGAGAGAGAGAGAGTGAGTGAGTGAGGGGAGAGAGAGAAATATATTTTCCTCCTTCAAGGGAAAGAGAGAAAATTCCCATAATAAGTGAACAGTGTTAAACGGCGGGGGTGTGTAGGGGTTGCTCTCCGCTGCAGGCTGCTTCCCTCTGCAAACACATAGGCCAACACACACACACACACACACACACTCCCACACACACACACACACACACACACTGCTGTACACGAGCACAAACTACATCAACACACTCATGCACACACAAACACACCAAAACATTCACTGTTCTCCACAAAAATAAACATTTATCTAGAAACACATACACACATACAAACAATAACCCACAACAGTGTCCACAAATACCTACACACATTATGTAAAGCACTGTTATCCACAAATCACATTTACACCCAGAAAATGACTAAATAAATCCCTAAGATGCCCACTAGAAACTGCATGCACTCACAGACTAATACTGTATGACGTTTACACTCAGACACAGTTCAAATGAAAAATAAAACAGAAACCACTCACAACCCAGTGACAATAAAACAGCTAAAATCTACGGTAATTAAATTAAATCCTTATTGGTCTTTGTTCATTTAAGTCTGTGGCAGTCACAAGTGTTACGTAAGCCTGCAAGTGGTGTGTGACACTTGGTGTCTAATTGATTTTTTTATTGTTAGAAAATGTATGGTGGCAAGTAGGCCTGATATATTTCACAGCCATGTACTTAGCAACAACATTTTGAGGTGAACTTCACGTTAGCCTGACCACATTAGCTAGCATGGTAATCCGAAATCTCATTATGTAGGTTTTTGGTCTGGCTCTAGCTCTAAAATACACACACACACACACACACACACACACACACACACATTGACCATCTCTGACATGGATTTTCTAACATTGTACTCATTTAACTCAACTCTTCTTCCTGGAATGTTGGGTTTCATGAGGTACAAGGTTCTAGAACGTTCTAGATTAAGTTAACACAAAAACAGAAAGTCAGAAACAAAGAACACACAGATACACACATACACGAACACACACACACACACACACACAAAGCTACATCCTGTCCACCTCTGCAGGCTGGATCACCTTTCTTCATTTCAACACCCCTCTCTTTTCCTCCATGAGCTTCACCACGCTCCGACCCTTCTCTCCCTCCATCTCGTCCCTCATCAACCACCCCACCCCACCACCCCCTTTCTCCTCGGCCCAGCACACAGGGCAAGCCCCACCTTGATCAGTGCGGCCTGGTAAATGACACCTAGCAGGTGAAACAGGCAGAGAGACCTGACGGAGGGCCTCGGCCCCATCCTCATCAACCCCCACTGGGGCCCCCAGACCCCTGAACAAAGGGCCTCGGGGAGTACTCAGCTCAATGAGAAACTTGGGGTGCGTTTGCTCTACCGCCAATGACGCTTATTGATTGGAGAGTTCATAGAGGGAGTGCGTCCCTTAATGCCCTGCTTTGATGTCCAGGGCCCTTTTGTGTTGCGTGGGTGCCGGACGGGAATATTGCAAATTGATCTGTCTGCCCGTCCGCCTTTTGTCAGGGAGGGGAGAGAACAGCTATTACATTAGTTGTCCGCCGGCTTGTCATCTCCTGACCGCCTCTGACTCGCTGTCTTTTATTCTCTCCTCTTTTCTTCTTTTCGGTGTGTCCTTTCTTCTCCTCTGCTGTATTGGGACAGAATCAGCATGGCAAAAGACAAGGCTTGGACAGCTGATTAATCTGGTGCACGCCCCAGCGACTCAATTGATGAGGCTGCAGTCACCTGATCTATGCAATAAATGGACACTTTTGATTATCTGACCTACAAGCACTCTTTGTCTCTCTTCTCTCTCACTTTCTTTCTTTCTCTCTCTTTCTCTCTCTGTCTCTGTCTCTCTGTCTCTGTCTTTCTCTCTCACTTTCTTTCTTTCTCTCTCTCTCTCTCTCTTTCTCTCTCTGTCTTTCTCTCTCTCTTTCCCTGACTCCTTCTCCCTCATATTGTGTCTCTCCATGGGTGCATCCTGCCGGCTTGTTAAGCCTGTGTCATCCTCATTAAAACAAGTAAACGACCAGGTTGCATCATGGTCCTCCAACAGAACCTCCCAGTAAAACTTTGATGAGAATCCCTGTGCAACCCACTGTCAGCCTTTTAAAATGAGAGTCAGGGAGAGGTGAGAGAGAAATCTTCATTTTCCCTCAGCAACAACCACCCCCCCCCCCAACCACACGCACACACACACGTACACACACACCGCCATCTCCGCTACCACCACCACCATCATCCGTAAAAAGCAGCCCCGCAGGCAGTCCAGTGTCAAGAGGAGGTTTAGTCTGCCGACACACCTGAAAAAATAACTTTCTTTTCCCCTCTCCAAACACACACACACACACACACACACACACACTCGCACATACACACAAACACACACACACACACACACACACACACACACACACACACACACACACACAAACACAGACTCCACCTGACAGCGGGTGCAACAGCAGCAGGGCCCTCCATGTGTTATGTTTGTGTCCCCTGATTGGGCTCGCAGGCTCCCTCATGTGAATCAATAAAGCGGCATTCTAGCCCGCTGTAATTACATTCGGAACAGCCTGCTACCTTGGTGGAATTACAGTAATTAAGATGGGATGTGCCGTACCCCCAGTCTCAGCTCCTTTTGTCACATCGGGGGGGTGGGATGGAAGTGTGGGATGGTACGCAGTGGAGTGTGTGTATGTGTGTGTGTGTGTGTGTGTGTGTGTGTGTGTGTGTGTGTGTGTGTGTGTGAATGTGTATGCATGTGTATGGAGTGACACGTAGAGACAAGCTGCAGCAGTGTTGAGGGGGGGGGGGGGGGGGGGGTCGGGGGTAGTTATGCAGGAGTGGGAGGGTGGGGGCCAACTCTACAATCATCCTGATTTCTTGTGCCGAACGATTACATGCCATGCTAATTGCTAGCAGAGGGATCTTTAATAAATATTTCATTCACCGCAGCATCATTACTGACTAATGCCGTTATTAATCTCAACCGGTGATTTCCGTTGAAAGGACTGGGGAGGAATAGAGTGGAGAGGAGGGGTTTGGATGGAGGGAGGGAGGGAGGGAGGAAGGCAGCATTCCTTCCAAGGGACGCAGAGCGCGAGGCAGACGACATGGGGCACGGGCTCGGAGTTACTTACCCATAAAATTGCGTTTAATTCCACCAGCCTTAATGTTAACATGGTGGTGGCGATAGGCCATTCCTCCATCACATATCATTTCACAGAGAGTTGTCCCTGCTTGGGGGGAAACCATGTAGCTTAGCTAATTAACTCTCCCCTGGAGCACATGGGTCAATGGTGGTGAGGGAGACTGAGAAGTCTATGAGGAGGGGACTACAAGCACACACTGGGCCATGTAACACTTTAGTTACTTAAAGCGGACATGAAACAGTAGATGTAGTTAGCATAATTTCATAAATGGATTCCCGTTCTTAAAAATCCTTTTAGGTTAACACTGTCAGTAAAACTGGATTAAAAACAATAAGTAATCTTAGTCACACATCTAAGTGTAACGGCATCTTGTTCTAGCATAGAAGGTGACGTCATGGGGGTAGTTGGCTGGCTTGGAAGTTCTACATTAGTTTACAGTAGCTAACTCGTGACAGCTCTGTCAATCAATGACTCAATGGGAAATAAGGAGAGCCAAACTTAAAGGCGATGCAAGGGAGGGTCACTTTTGTTTTACCCCTGGATAAGGCAATGAATTTTATGATGTGAAAAACCAAAGAAAGATGGTCCACTTTCATACTTTGCCTCGACAGCAGCAAGCAGTTCTTCATCATTGGCTAACTGCACTGAAACGAGAGAATCCTCCAGTTAGCTGTGATGCTAGGGTTTGCAACGAGCAATATGTAAACGAGGACTATGTAGACAAGAGGGTCTTTGAGTAGTCTACATACAGTACATTGTAAGTGGGCGGACGAGTGAATCCAACCTGGTTTTGTCTTAACACCAGTCAGATCAGAAATACTGTAAAGTCATGCCAAAACAGTATGACGAACTATTAAATCTCCGTTGAGTTTAGTCAGTGTACTGTCATTGTAACCATGCGTCAATAAAATACATGCAGATACATTTCTCATAGCCGTAGTTGGTAGTTGGTAGTTTAAAAATAAGATGTTGTGCCATCTATAACCAGGAGAACTGTCACTTACAGTGTGACTGTGATATCTGTCATAACATGTTTATGACACGGTTATGTCAGTCTTATTATGCGGGTTCAGGCAGAACAATTGCCAGCTTATCTCCAAATGAGGACCCATTTTATGCCCCTACTATCCTCAGCATCCTGTGCCCAGGCCTCCAAAGACGTGAACTTTAGAAGATGAACCAGAACCATGAACTTCAGACTCCCGTGGGTTTGCACCCCTGTGTCCCGGAAATAAAGCGGTTTGTTTTGGGAAATATCTTGGTCGACAAGCATATTGGCACATCCTCTCTCTCTTTCCTCTCTCTCTATGCACTTGATGTGTGGTATAGTGTACAGTGTTCTGTAAACGTCCTCTTCCCTGGGGTTTAAGACATTAAGAAAGCGTGAAAATAGCAATATTCTAAGCCCTCAGTGAATGCAGAGAGGCATTACTGGCTGAGGCGGACATTTGCCTTCCCAGAACCCTGCGGTGACTGCAGCGTGGTGAAGCCCTCTATCAGTACGCCTTTTATCCATCCACATTTCAAAGCTTTAATGCTCCTTTAACCAATATAGAAATCAATGGCTTTGGGGAGAAAGAGGAGAAAGGGTGCTGGGGTTCAAATGGAAGAAAGGGAAATCACTACCATATCCCTGCGTAAAATCCATGGTCATGCATATAATGGAAACCATCTATTTCCCTCACACACACACACACACTCAGCCTCAACTTCTCGTTTGGGTACATCCACTGTTTGTGATGGTAAATTGAAATAATGATTTGCCTTGCATGAGGATTTACATCCAGGAGAGTTTGCCTGCTCTCTCAGTAATAACAGTGTGTGAGGTAGGGAGAAAATGTCTGGAAGACGATGGCTTA
>NC_137910.1:13899215-13901715 GCF_963457725.1 Sprattus sprattus | reverse complement strand
TTTGCCTATTGAGAGCTCACTCATAAGTCTATTGCAGTGTGGGCTTACACAAAGAGATAATGGGTTTTTATTAAATGTATTATTTATTTATTTTTCTTTTAAAAAGTGGAGGGAGGAATTGCAATTGTAATTGAAACAAAAGAAAGACTAGGGCACAAAAAAAAAAAAAAAAAAAGAATACCAGTCATTTCACATACATAGTGAAACAAGCGTTTGTGCTGCATGCATAAATACTGATTAACTCAAGAAGAACGGCTCTAATTCAAAAATAACAAAGACACTCAAGGTTGGAGGCGATGTACCTGTGTCTGAGTGTTTTTTGTGGGGGCAAGGGGTTGCATTCCAGGCATGCGAGTAGGGCTGAAGTGTATACCCCCTCCGAGGCCTTTGATAGAATCAGAGCTTTTATCTGATTGCGGAACCTGATGTTCTGGGTATATCAGGGCCCCCAACCCCCCCCCCCTATTTCCCCTGCGTGTCCCTTGTCCACTTATCAGCCCTCCAGACAAGACCTGAGTGACCCGCCTTTCAAAGGGAGAAACCGATAACTTGCTTTGGGCTAAACAGCCAGAAGACCCCGCAGACCAGGCCCCCTGAAAACCAGGCCCACCAAGATCACAGGAATATAATAACATTAAAGGTTTAGGGCTTTTTGTTCGTTGTTTGGCGGATTAGTTAATTTTGCATTGCTGATGCGGCCTCCTAACGCTCAAGCCTTTAATGTAGTGCCATTAGTGCTCCTAGTGAGTGGATCCGCCGGGTGTTAGTCTGTGTGATGTGCGGATGTGACTCTCTGAGACACAATACCAGGAGCTGGGAGGAGGAAGCTCCCTCAGCCTGTCTCTCTGCCAGCAGCTGTGGGGAATTGGTGAGTGCTAGCTGTGTAAGGAACGGTGTGGGGGGGGGGGGGCGTTTACCCCTGCTCATCCTCTCTCCGCATGGGTTTGGTGGTTGGAGGGCATTCCTGTCAAACAGTTCTCGGTGTCGGCACGCATCCTGTGTGATTTCCCTCGCACTAACTTTGGAAGCACGCCTGGGTTTGAAGATACAGATTGTGTCCCTGAGATATTTAATTGATTAAATCTTTCAGTTGTAATCTCTTTTTTTTCTTCTTTTTTCTTCTTTATTTGTGCCTCTCGTTTTCCTCAACTGTTTTGCAAAGGCGGAAGGAAACACAATTGAGCAAATAAGCAACTATGCGAACCACAAACACACACACACACAAATACACACATACACATTCACACACTTTTAGTGGGGGTTGGGAAGGGGGGCTTTCATAGAGTAAATAGGGAAAGCTCTCCTCATCAAAGGCCATCAAAATGTGTGTGTCTGTGTGTGCTCATGTGTGTGTGTGTGGGGGGGGGGGGGGTCTGGGTGAACATGAGCATCCTGAGGGCATGTTGGAAACCCCTGCACTCACTCCTCACGTGCCACATGACCTCACTCTGGGGAAACACTACAGTACAGTAAACATTCAATACATGGACACACCATAATTCCGTCCCTCATCTCTCTCTCTTCTTTCTTTCTTCCTTTCTTTCTTTCTTTCTCCTGTAATTTATATTTTCCTAAGGCATACACTGTCAAAAGCCTTATTCATATATAAAAAGCAAAGATTTGCTCTGGTCATTCAGTGTTCAATGTATCTGACCCTTGGCACAGCACAGTAAAACACAGCCTCCAGTCTCTGAGGTTAGCTGGTGTCTTTAAGGAAAGGACACTGCCTGAATTTCTGAATTGCTTTCTGAACACTGAAGCTATGTGTCTATTTTCTGCACTGGAGTCTTTTCTGTTTATGAGTGACTGACAGGGGTTCCAGGAAGAGACCTGGCCAGAGAGAGAGTCAGTCGTGAGGATCCGTGCCACTGAGGTGAAGGAGACTCGGTAAGCTTTAAGGCACCGAGGCGGCGGAGAGGTGAGAAAGTACTGTCTGCACGTGTGTGCATGCGTGTGCATGTGTGTGCATGCGTGTGCATGTGTGTATGCATGCGTGCCAGTTCACTAGTAAGTATGGGAGTGTGAAGGCAGTTATGTGGGTGTGTGTGTGAGAGAGAAAGAGAGAGAGTTCATGCATGCATGCTAAGAAATAGTTTGAATTTGTGTATCTCTCTCTCTCTCTCTGTCTCTCTGTGTGTAATTGTGGTCTGTTTGTGTGTGTGTGTACTTGTGTGTGTGCGTGTATGTGTGCATGCGTGCTTGAAAGTGCTAATCCAGCATTTTTGTGTACTACACACTATACCTCTCCAGGCATCCTGTGTGCAAAATATACCTGTACAGTATTGTGCAGCGCCCTGTGCAATGTAGCTGTGCCTATTCATGTGTGTGTCACTGCATGCGTATATAACTGCTTATGTGCACATGTGTGTGTATTTATTTATGTGCCTGTTTGTGGAAATGGATGTGTGTCTTTATGTGTATAATATTAGTGTGTGTGTGTGTGTTTGTGTGTGTTTATGTGTGTATATGTGAATGTATATATGTATGTGGCTGTATGTGT
>NC_137910.1:13879215-13891715 GCF_963457725.1 Sprattus sprattus | reverse complement strand
GACGTGTGAGCCAATGAAACCACCGTCAAGAGGATGATGGACTCATCTTCCAGTGTAACAAATGAATGTTAACTGAATGGCGTCAAGGCCACCAATGTGCATTTGGACTGTCGCAAAAACAAATCACAGGAATCGTCCTGTGAGAATGCAACTTGACATATAAGCATATAGACCGTTCTGATCTTCTCCCTGTCTCCAGGCATGTCCCTTTGTCTGCTTTAGACTAGCAGTCACTGTGGGAGGACTCTCTCCAGGATCCCGTCCTCTGATATCCCATAACTCCCTCTGTTTAGGCAGGTGGCACCCGTGGCCTGATGCCCACAGCGCAGGTCACCTGACATTGACACGTGCTCAGTGGGAAGCCAACGCTGGTCAGTCCACACTCTGCTCTTCCTGATTCGTTCTAGCATGCCTGGGGTTGTGATGTGATGTACTTCAGCAGACAGAGCCACCTATGAAGCCTGGCTCTCCATCAGGGTGTTACTGCCCTCCAGTGTCCACTTAGTGTATTACAGTCAAAGGACCATATTGCTTACAAGTGTGAACTGGAGGAATTTCAGGGAGATTTTTAGGTAATTGCCTTTGCATAATCATGACGGTTTTTAGTATCAATCAGAGTTTTTTACCTATGTGGTGAATTAAACATTAATTCATACAGAAAATGGTGGTAGGAATAACAGCAAGTGCAATAAATATCTATTGTAAGGAAAAATGTTTCAGGATAGAGATTACAGCGCCTCTTGGTGTTTGGATTCCAGTGATAGTATGTTTATAAATATGTGTATATAAGTATGTATATGTGTATATATGTGTATAAATATGTGAGTATAACATGCTCTGGTGTGTGTATATAGTATATGTGAATATATGTGTATAAATATATGTATATACTGTAGGTGTATATATGTGTATAAATATTGTTATGTATGTGAATATATGTGTATGAATATGTTAGTATAACCAGCTCTGGCGTGTGCATTTATGTGTATAAATATGTGTATACTGTATACTGTATGTGTATATATGTGTATATATGTGTATAAATATGTATATATTCTGTATGTTTGTGCATATATGTGTATAAATATGGGTATATATATGTGTTTACATGTGTATATATGTGTATAAATATGAGTATATACAGTATCTGTATACGTGTATAAAAATGTCAGGAAAAACTACTGAAGCATGCCAGAAACCTGACACTATCCCATCTCTCACAGGCTTCATACACAAACACAGAAGAACTGAGGGAGGTAAGTGATATAACATCACCTCCAGACTTGAGATGTTTCTTTGTGCGGCACAGAAACATTTTTCTCTGTCTCGCTTATACAGACACACGCGCACACTTCCACTCAAACACACACACACACACACACACACACACACACACACACACACACACACACACACACACACACACACACTCACACACACACACACACACACACACACACACACACACAGTCTCCACATGTGCTGTGGAATCTCAGTTTAGCCACTGCCATGTTGAGGGGTCCCCTGTCAGATTATCCCCTGGGAGGAGTTGTTCCTCGGCAGCGCAGCAGCGCATCCAAAGCAGCGCGGCTACTCTGCGGCAGCAGGGCTCCACTGGCACCTGCCTCTGATAAAAAGCTGTTCCCGCTGTAACGGCAGACACTAAAACACGCTGAAACATCGCGGGGCCCGGCCACCTGACAGACAGCGGCGTAAATAACCCACGCTGAGTCCACACTCTGCAAGTGTGGTGGTGGTGGGGGAGAGGGGGACGCAACCTGTTCCTCCACAGCAGGGTCTGTGTGTGTGTGTGTGTGTGTGAGACACACAAACAGTACATACACACACACACACACACACACACACACACACACACACACACACACACATATACACACACACACACACACACACACACATTTACGTGCAGATAGCCAGTACAGACTTGCCTATGTGATGAAAGTGTTTACAACCCTGTAAACAAATATCCCCAACATGCAAACAAACACATAAATGCCTCCGCACACACACCTGAATGCACAGTGCACAATACCTCTAAATGCTACCAGATTATACCATATGAAACACATTAGAGAACACAATATGCTGCAAACATGTGCATCTGAAGAAAATTACATTTAGCCTGCGGAGACAAATCATAATTACCACCCGCAGCCCATATGTTGTAAAACCAGAGGGACGCCAGGCACAGAATATCCAGCGAGGAGGCTGTGTTGCCTCTGACAAGTACACTTGTTACTTAAGAAGGCACTTAGAATAAGGCTGTTCTCTGAATACACAGCAAAAAAAGTCTATGCACTGCGTAACTATGCACAGGTCAAAACCTATGGTGCCTATGCGTCAACTTGAACAATCTGATCCCACAGTGTGGCAACCTGCCCCAGTGGGCAGACATCATGAGCAACCTCCCCCCCCCTGCAGACACACAGTCACTGGCTCCCCCTTGCTCCTCAGCAGCCCATAGCAGCTCTTCCTAGCCTTGGGGGCGAGGGGGGGTCAGGGCATCCTGCAGTGACATGTCACCTTGGCAACAGCCTCTTTAAGCCAGTTGTGTCCCCCTGGCGCGGGCTCGATGTCAGCGTGCTTGTGCTCGTGTTGGCGGCAGACAGATCGGTTGTGACATATCAGCTGCGGCGAGGCCCAACACCGGGATAATGACACGGACGCGCCGCCGCCGGACCATGCTGCAGCTGTTATCGCTGAGCCAACAGGAAGTCAGGGGAAGAGAGAGGGAGAGAGAGGGAGAGTGAGAGAGAGGGAGAGAGAGAGAGAGAGAGAGAGAGAGGGAGAGAGGGAGAGCGGGAGAGAGAGGCGAGTGTTTGCGGGGGAGTGGGTGAAGAAAAAAGAGGAATGGTGGAAATCAAAAGGACTCTCAGGCCTGGTAGAGAAGCATTTGCAGACACGGAGCTTTAACTACGGCAGTGTCAGCCAGGAGGCAAGCTACAGATGGAGAATATAAAAGCTCACCCTGGCTGCCTTTCTCAGCGCAGGGATACTAGAGAGATACTACAACACACACATGATCGTTCCTGAGCGATCCAGTTGTGTGCGATAGATACAGCGCTCTATAAAATTAGGGTCACGGATCATATCAAAGTACTCCAGTCTGGTAACACAGGGGATGTTATAAAGAGCGAGCCAGAGGGAAAAGCAAGCAAATCATAAGCATGATTCATGGATTATGTCCCCGCTGCATGTGCTCAGGCCCCATCAACCTACCATCAGAGGTTCTCCCACAGGATAGATTCTTTTCAAAACAGCCATTTTCTTAACACAGGATCTGTTCATAACTTGAGAATCACCATTAGCAGTCCTGTGCAGCAATGGTTAAAGAAAGACCTGCAAACCACAGGGGCTATATGCTGTTGTATGCTTGGCAATGCACGTCTATGAAACACATGCTCTTAAGGAGGTGGAAGATGCCTCGCCTCGCCTCGTCTCCCCCCCGATGCAAGCAGGCCTCTGGGAGGGAGAGCAGCCAGGGACGGCCCCAGCCCAGCCTCTATCATTACCAGGGGAGAAATCTCATTAGAGAGGGCTGTGCCAATGAAGAGGATGGAGCATAAACTATTCAGATGTGTGAATATAATGACAGCGGCTGTCTGTCTGTCAGAGCCAAAGCTGCGTGACGTGACACGGACTCAGCCCTATGGAGGAGAGAAATGAGGAGAGGGAGAGAGGGGAAAAGAATGAAAGACAGAGAGACAGAGAGAGACAGAGAGAGAGAGAGAGAGAGAAAGAGAGCACTGAGGCATTTGGGGGAGAAAGGATTGTGAGACTCGTGGGGAGGTGGTGAGGTGGTGAGGTGGTGTGGGTGAAGGCCGTGTAAGGGATAGACAGCAGTCTGTTTGAGTAGTTTAGTGACTTATAGTGTCCCATCTTCTCCTCTCCATCATGTGTTTTTTCTTTTGTTTGGGGATTTTTTTCTTTCTTTCTTTCTTTTGATGCATGAGGGATTGTGTATGGAGAATGCTGCATTTGGTTAAGAGAAGTAAAGTTCTTTGCAGAAAAGCTGATTTCCCCATAAGGGCCCAGGCTGGCCCAGTCATCTGCGGAAACAGAAGCGTGACAGCATAAGCTCTAAATTTGAACACAGCTATGATTTGGGGGCGAAGGGGTAGGGGCTCCTACAAGCACACTTGGTATGTTTTCTTTTTTCTTCTTCTTCTGTCATCCTACTTTCCTCTCATCTCTGCCTGTCTTCTTCCAGGTGGGACAGTGAGTGGCAAGGCTGCCAAGATGTTTGATGTTTTTGATTTGTAAATGACACACTCTTTCTCTCTCTCTCACTCTCACTCTCACTCTCACACACACACACACACACACACACATATATACACTCTCTCGTCCTGTCTCTCTCACTCTCACTCTCTCACACACACACACACACATATATATATGCACTCTCTCTTTCTCTCTCTCACACACACACACACACACACACATATATATATATACACTCTCTCTTTCTCTCTCTCTCTCTCTCTCTCTCTCTCTCTCAAACACACACATATACACATACACATACAAACACACTAGACATCACTGTAGCTTGACAGGCCTGCACTCTCTGCCCCTCAACTCTCTGGGTGCTGTAGTTTTATGGGCCTTCTCCCCAGAGGCCATATTGATGAAGCCTGCTGCCTGGGTGTTCCATCTCATCTGAGAAACGCGCCTCTCCTCCTCTGCACTAGCCCAGCGCGCCGATACCCCTCAGCTTCCTGCTCTAATTTGCCCCTCTTTGAGTACTTCTCTGGGGAAATTTTGCTTTGGCAAACATGGCTGTTTATTTTTACTTAAATGGGGCACTAATTCACCCAGTTTGTATAATTAAAACAGCGCACACAACAGAGAATGCCATTTTATTTAGCAGATAATTGTGCTGACACCGGGGAACTGAATGTTTTATGCATTCACTTTCATGGAGCTGGAGAGGATGTGAGAGAGAGAGAGAGAGAGAGAGAGAGAGAGAGAGAGAGAGAGAGAGGTGGAAAAACAGGATATCTGTTCCTCCTTAATTTGTAGCTTGAATTTTAAACAGGAGAGAGTCAAGTTAATCAGTTTGAACTCTGCTGGGGAATATCCAGTTACCTTTTAACATCATAGAAGCATGTATAATTACGACGAGGCTTGCCCCTTTTCACCAGGGATAATGACTGCCTTGTTTACCAACAGGTGTTTTTAATACCGCATTATCAGGGGAGAACGCGCAACTCGCCGGCTGGTGAGGACCCTGTTTAGAGCAGATCCCCGCACAGGCCGATAACTCCAGATTTGATTTGCGCCGAAAGTTATCAAGGCCTCGCAGACGTTTGGAAGACTGTCAACTAGTGTGCTGTGCCGTCTGACCAGCGTATGGGTTCCTGGCAAGGACACTGTCTGTCTCTCTAATTATAATGTAAATCTAGTGTTTTGACCTTCCCTGTGCCAACACAAACTCTCTATTAATTATCATCTGCCGATACTCCATTATTCCTTATGGAAAAAAACATTTATACTCAGCATCCAGAAAAGGTGTACAAAGGCCTACAATGTTTAAGCATCAGTCGCTCCTGTGGATTGAGGTTATGGGGGGTCGAGTTCCAGCTTCGGTGGCGCTTCGCATTCAAATTGCGTCATTCAATTCCCAACTGTGTTGGTTGCTAATTTAAAGTCAGCTCCTTAGAAGCAAGCAGTTTCTCCTTTAACCTCAGGAAGCAGAGGGACTCCCTGAACATGACTTTGGACTGTAATTGAACAGGTCCTTTCATTATTCCATTTCCCTTGAGCGGCTCATTTGGGAATGTGCCTTTTGAATTTACAACCTTTGACAGATTTTAATTATGTTAATAGTCTAATGTTTTAGACAGTCCAGGAAGCTAATGTTTTGGTGACGGTCATTGGTATTTATATTTGATCCAAATCTACATTTTCTATTTTTTTTGTTTTTGTTTTTGGGGAATTCAAATCTATGTTTGTCTGGATAAAGTCGTATTGTTTATGAAGCGTACACTATGCATACTTATATCACCAACAAACCTTAAACTGATTCTCTGTTTTCTGGCTATATCAATATTCTTAAATTACAGATAATATCAGATAAAACTCCAGAATATGTCCATCCACTCCAAAGATATTTCGTCTACCTTCTGTCGAACCATTACATTCTTCTGTCTAATTTGATTAATTTTCACATCACTTCCCCAGACCACACCAACCCCAACGATTTGTGTGACAAAATCATATTAACCAGTCACACTGCCAGAGCACCAGTACTTTTTTATTTTCTATTCACATGAGCACATGGTGACCCACAAAGGCCTTCTCTAACCCGAAAATCAAATCCAAAATCTAATCCCTGATCCCCTCGCCTTCAACCCAATGTCTAAAGCATGGGGGGTGGGGGGGGGGGGGAGAGATTTATCACAAGCCACTTTAAATAACAACAATAATAAATGATTTGGACTTAATGAGGAAGCTGAGATAACACATTGGCCATCAATATCAAAAATGATCGCCAAAATCATCTGGCCTGGAAAATAGGATCTCAATTTCACACTCTCCTGGCCTCTGAGAGAGAGAGGGAGAGAGAGAGAGAGAGAGAGAGTGATTGAGATATACAATGCTGGAGCCAAGGCCCTACATTTTATTTTTGCCGCTATCACCACTCCAGCTGGCTCAGCAGGCCCGTCTCTCTCGCCTTGAAAGGGAATCTCCTTTGCCCCGTGTTTACTGTGAAAGGGGACGAGGGACGACTTAGCGCGTTAGGACTGCAACACAATTTGGGTGTCGAGCTGCTTGAGATCGTACCCAATTATCCCTCTCCAGCCTCAGCCGCTCCTCCTGACGCCCGTCGCCCCAGACGCTGCCACCGTTGTTGGAGATCCACGGAGAGCGGAGAGGGCGGGGGGGGGGGAGGATGGGAATGGGATAGAGTGCTTCGTCAGCCGCAGCGGAACATCTCGCTGACACTCGGCTAATGTATGTGAGGTCTCTGTTCCTCTAATGACCCTATGACATTTTCAATAATACCGTTGCAATTACATTTTATTTTTGGTTACAGACTGGCGCTCCGATGCGCTGGAGGGAAGGTAGAGGTGGGGGGAGGGAGGCGGAGAGAACTGTAATATGCGCGCTGCTTTGTGAGCCGAGAAGACAGGCCACTGTGCTGCCAGCACCCTACTGCTGTTAAGCTCCCATACACACTGTGCAATTTGATAAACTGTTAAGCTTGCATAAATCAAATAATTCAATGTTTGCACCATACAACGGAACAGAGTAGTTGTTTCTAATTATACATAAAGAAAAGGCACTGTTTTCTCTCCTTCTTTGTTTGACTTTTAGTTTTTTTTTATTGTTTTCGGTGCAGGCAGGAGGGCTGAGGGAAAGATGGAGGAGTCTGTCACCATGTGGAAAACAGTTACAGTGAATTCACTTTTCACACATTCTCAGACCCTGACAGGGGGCTGAGTGGAGGGTATTTTATCATCCAATTTCCAACAGTTTTGTGGTGAAAATGTGAGAAAAGAGGTTGCAGGGAACAAAAATTGGAAGGCGAGGTAATTTCATTTTAGGTAAATCTCACATAAAAGGAATGGTTCTTCAATTAATTCCTATCAACACCCACAGGAGCTCTTATCCGTCCTTCAGTGTGGCAGACTGCAGTTCATAGTGTTAAACCTTTAAAGACACAGTGATGGTCATTGCCTATAAGGGCCGGCCCTAACCGTGTTGGAGTCCTAAGCAAGATTTCACTTTGGTCTTTACTTGTCACTTGTGCACTAAATTAAACCCGATTAAACCCAAACACACCAAGATCCAACTTCCATTTGAGGAACAACCATGTTTTGTTTACATTTGTTACACAATACTGATCCTAAATTAACCTGACTTCATAATACTGATCCTGTATTATCCTGACTTCATAATACTGATCCTTAATGAACCTGACTTCATATTACTGATCCTGATTTATCCTGACTTTATAATACTAATCCTGACTTCACAATACTGATCCTGAATTATCCTGACTTCACAATACTGATCCTGACTTATCCTGACTTCATTATACTGATTCTGACTTATCCTGACTTTATAATAAATACTGATCCTGAATTATCCTGACTTCATAATACTGCTCCTAAATTAACCTGACTTCACAATACTGATCCTGTATCATCCTGACTTCATAATACTGATCCTAAATTAACCTGACTTCATAATACTGATCCTGTATTATCCTGCCTTTATAAGCAGATCCTGTATTATCCTGACTTCATAATACTGATCCTGTATTATCCTGACTTCATAATACTGCTCCTGACTTACATTTACATTTACATTTACATTTACATTTACATTTACATTTACATTTACTTTTACACTTACATTTACATTTAGTCATTTAGGAGACGCTTTTGTCCAAAGCGACGTACAAGGGAGAAAACAGTCAAGCTAAGAGCAATAAAACCTGGTGTAACAATAAATACTGCTTTTTTTTTTTCAAGTAATAGAAAACGACATAGAAAGAAAAAGAAGTGCGGGACTGTCACTGCTTAAGTGTAAGTTAAGCCAAGGTGCCAGTTAGGAAGGGAGGTGCTCTCTGAAGAGTTGGGTTTTCAAGAGCTTCTTGAAGGTAGAGAGGGACGCACCTGCTCTGGTAGTGCTAGGCAGTTCGTTTCACCAACGTGGAACTACAAATGAGACTTATCCTGACTTGCTGCTTAGCTTGAACAAGGACTAACAAGGCGTCTGTGCCGTAAAACTGCTTTATTGCTGTATATTGGGTGAAGTCCTATCATCAGTCAGTCTATGCGCCATAAGCATCTATCACAAACAACAGGTAATGTTGTCTTCTAGGCTGAAACAGACATTAGCCCACAGCCTTGGCTGTGTGTTAACTTATCAATTCACTAAGGACACAGTAATATTTCATAGCTAGACTTTGATTTGTTGATGTGACAGAAACCTGCTAGCCCACAATGTAGCACACAATTGTCTTATTTATGAAGGTGTACACCACGACATACATGCATACAAAAGTGATACAAACATACAGGCAAACCTCATGGATTTGATTTGTTAGACATTCTGTCCCTCTGCATTATCCAAAATTTCAAAATGTCTTCAGAAGGGGTAGTTTTGTCGTGAATTCAGGAGAGGGCACTCTTCCGAAAAAAAAAGTTCTTTCTACTCTGGAAACATCGCAAACAGAAATCTGTCCCTGGTTTGGGATAGAGACTGAAGAAGACTGTAAATGGACAGTACATCTTACAGTGTGTCTGCGATAGGGTCTGACCATCTGGCTCTCCCATTCATCCCCATATTGGTCTTCTGAGAAGGTACCGAATATATGTAATCACAGAGGCCATGCTTCACTGGGACCATGTGCAGGAAAGGATTAAAATATTTATGATCATCAAGATAAAACTGGAGGAGGTACAGAATCTCCCTGCATTCTCCGACCAAGACTCAAGGACACTGATTACTTTCATTCTCTCCAGGAATGTGCACTCCAGCCCTGCTTATCCTGGCCATCTTGAAAATTAAGCGGCACACTGACAAGAATGTATTTTTGTAAAGAATTATATATGAAGACTTTTGGCCTCCATGTTCTAGGTTCTTTATCATGTTCTTTCTTTTTAAAACTTGATTTGATGACGTGAAGTTCTTGTGAAATGTACAAACAGTCTGGCCTCCATGTCCTAGGTTATTTATCATTTTGTTTCTTTTCTTAAACTTGATTTGCTGACATGAAGTTCTTGTGAAATGTACAAATAGAAGCGTACACGCTTGGGGAATGACTCAAAGAGGAATGAATGAGGGAGGGAGAAAGAGAGAGAGAGAAAGTAGACCAGACACTAGTCCCACGGTGGTGCCCACACTGAGAAGCCCAGGGCATAAATCCAGTTCACTGGATGGCGGAAAGCTGGAGTCTCCGCTCCTGTCGGTGGAACCCCCAGACTAAACAAAGCTGACCCCAACCCTCACCTGACCTGGCTGGCCCTAGCGCCACCCTGGCCCCTGTAGTCCCGTCAGGGTCCCCCCCCCAGCCAGGGGTAATGGCCCTAGAAGCAGCCTCTGTCTCCAGTGCCTGGCTCGACACTACCTTTTGTATATGAGAGCAATTTCCTAAAGAATCCAGAAGAAAATGCGATACTTCTGCTTTTATGTTTACCAGAGGGGGGTGCAAGCCCAGCAGAGAACTACACATGGCACCCTACACACTTACACACACACACACACACACACACACACACATACACACAGACACACACACAGAAAAACAGAGTGTGTTTGCATGCAATTACGACACATCCAAGAGCATGATTTACTGCCATGTCAGGAAAGCAGCAGGGTTGAGTCTGCCCCCACCCACCCCACACACACACACACACACACACACACATACGCACACTGAAAATACATTCACACACAGATAACACACATGAACACACACACATACTCGCTGCTCCAGCTTTCTTCTCCGTCAGGTCAGAGCCACTGCTGACCTCCCTCTGACCAGCAGACACCCATAGAAACACAGAGCGCACCTTTGTCCGCCCCTCTGGGAGCGCAGGCTGGGGTCTGGAAAGTGTCACACAGAAATTCTCACGCTTTGCACTCCTATGCGGGGGGTGGTATGCCTAACAACAACGTTCATGTTGCTAGTCAACTATGCTTTAAAAAAAAAAAAACTTTCCCTGAAAGAAAATAAAATGACATACACACATTGAATTCGTTTTACAGAATTGCATTTTATTTGCACAGGATTGAGTCATCCTATTTGTAGTAACAATTCTGGAGCTATGCCTATAAGATTTCTTTAGAGCGCACAACGCCGGCGCAATCTCCCAGCAGGATCAGCGCGTGCCTTGGCTCTGGGCGAGCGGCTGCTTCATTATTCCCCACCTATCGCAGAATCAGGGCTTATGTCATTCTTCACGCCGTGTCAGAAATAAACACCATATCATCTTAGTCACATCCACGTAAACAAGTCCTATTCATGATCCGCCGACCTCGCCTAATCTTCGGCGTGTATCTCAAAACAAAACAAAACAAAAAAGAGGCGCTTTTTTTACAAAAAAAATGTGGCATGGTGGGCCGCACAGGGAGGGAGTGGGATACAAACACACACACACACAAACACACACATACAAACACACACACACAAACACACACACATACAAACGCACACACACACACACACACAAACACATACAGACGCAGAGGTTTATCTGATTAGACAATCGAAGCATCAAAGCAAACACAAACCCAGGGACTGACCCCCCAAACGAACCAACCAGCGGGCAGGGGGGGGGGGCCCGGCCGCGGTTGTCACCGGCTGGCTCCGAGCCGCTGCGCTGATGGGGCCGCATTGATGTTGGGATTATGGCACGCCTCCGTGATCAAGTGCTCAAGCACTTGATAAAAACGAGAGGAGCAGCCTTTAATCCTTCCCAAACTCCCCTCTAAATACGGCTTTAAAGGCCCGCACCGCGTCTCAAGCCAGCTCCCTTTCCAACGCTCCACTGTCTCAGGTTTAATTTCACTTGGCAGGGAGAGAGGGAGGATTTGGGAACAATTTTGGGGGATTGGGGAAGAGGGAGCCACATACTGCAGCTGGGTAAGGCCAGCCCGGCCGCATCTGTACTGATGTGTGCCTTCTACTCCGTCCTATGCATCGAGTGCAACGCAAGCATTTGGACTGCAAACCTGCCTCTTCGACTAACCTCAACACGTTATCTTATCTTCATTTTCAAAACAAAGTGTTTTGTTACATCATTGATTGTATTGTCTAGTGGAATGCTGGCCTGGGAGACTATTTATAGTAGTCAGTGTCACAATCTGATAGGAAAAGGGCAGTTGGTAATTTGATACCCCATTCCTATCTGTGTGGTGGGAACTGATAATCCTTCCAGTATTTACAGGTTAAATTGTATTTCCCTCTACCAAATTAAACGGTGGATACATCTAAATCTGAACTCAACTAAATTGAACATTATGATATTTCATTAGATGGTATCCTGGATTCTGTATAAAGAACATATTTTTGACCTCACAAACCTCAAGGTTGGTGAATAACAACACATTTGGTGGTCAAGATAACCAATCGCAAGTGAGAGGTGAGTTCAGTGTTGTTCACAGACTACAGAAAATGTGTGACTTGTCTGACCATCACGGGTCACAAATTTTCATTGTGATCTGTCTTTGCAAAATGTCAAAGATTCCCAAACCTTCTTCATGTAATGTAAAGTTTCATTGATTGGCTGTTTCTACTTTGTCCCCTCATCCCAGATCAGAGCCACAGAGCGTGCGTGTGTGTGTGTGTGTGTGCGTGCGTGCGTGCGTGCGTGCGTGCGTGCGTGCGTGCGTGCGTGCGTGCGTGCGTGCGTGCGTGCGTGCGTGCGTGCGTGCGTACGTGCGTGCGTGCGTGCGTGCGTGTGCGTAGTAATACAATAGTCAATAGTTAGCATAGCGTCCACTCCAAAGGTAATTAG
>NC_137910.1:13856715-13874215 GCF_963457725.1 Sprattus sprattus | reverse complement strand
ACCGTCATAAGCATCACTTTTTTTAATACAAATTATATCCACACAATTCGTACATGCTTACAATTTCTTTGATCGTAGACTTGGAAAATATAATACATTGTATAATCTTGAATATATATTTTTTCCTTCTTTGAAAGATTCAGGTGGGCCTGGCCAGAAATGGGCGGGCCCAGGCCCACCCAGGCCCACCCATGGCGCCGTGCCTGGTGTGTGTGTGTGTGTGTGTGTGTGTGTGTGTGTGTGTGTGTGTGTGTGTGTGTGTGTGTGTGTGTGTGTGTGTGTGTGTGTGTATGTGTGTGTGTGTGTGTGTGTGTGTGTGTGTGTGTGAGTGCGAGTGTCAGTGTGTGTGCACTGCTTTTGCCCGTTGATTACTTTCTTTCTGTCTCAGCTGGTTGTTTCCTGACTAAAGCTCTCTGTGAGAACAAACTGTTTACAAATGGCTTTCATACAGCTTTTGATTTGGAGGCTGAACTACAACACATTGCAGTCTGTTCCCAGTGTTCCCGAGAGTCCAGGTGTCAAAGTACAGAAGGACTGAGTTTAAATTACAGGTGAAGGAAAGAATACGCTGCGATGAGACAGCATGTACTTTCACTGCCCTGAGTGTAAGGGTTAGCAAGCAACTCAAAGGTTGCTGTTACTGTTCAACCAACACTGTTATGCAATTAAGACAGTCTTCCTGTCATATAATGATATGAGCCAGCCCCTGCAGCTCAGCTGCAGTCATAACATCTCTCTTTTGTGTCTTGAAAAGGCTGGGTGGAAAAAAACACTGTGCTATGTCCTCTCTGACCCAGCTTTTTACCATGGGACCAGTCAAACCACATACTTCCGCCCACTCACTATAACCCAAGGGCAGTCAAGAGTGTAATTATATATTAAGCACACAGCTATTCGTAGCTTTTGCTCGGACTACAGTCTCTCCCAATTTTCTTTAGAGTTGTTTTGTTGTTTCTTAGAACAAAGAATAGAATGTAACCCTGCCCAAATCTGTTGGGTAGTTTTCTATGGAGATACACACAGGTCTTGCTGATTCCATCGTTTAGATGCCACGTATCATGGAATGGCAAGCTATATCTAATTTATTTGTGGATATAATATACTTTTGAAATAATTATTTGATAAACATAACAATATAGATGCAACAGCAATGATCTAAAGTCATGAGTTTTCTTTTTCCATATTTTAGTTTTATCTTATTTAGTGTCCTTTTGTTGTACGTCACAGTGGATGGATGGTCATAATTTCCAAATTGAAGAGAACGTATTCTCCAGCCTTACCACTAGATGGCAATACAGGAAAGCGAGTCCATTCAGTGTTATTGCATTGTCATAAAACACTGCATCTTCTTCTATTAAATATGAACAAATATCGCCATGTTCATTGGAAAGACAATGGTGTTCTAGTAATTTGGGGGGAAAAATACTCACTGTGAAACCTAGAGACTCCAGCAGAAACCTAGAGACTACAACAGTGGAACAAATCGGCCACAAACTTCCTTGAACTTCCTTCGTCTTTGAACTGTACTTGTGAAGTTACTCTAAAGACAGAAAAAAAGTCAAGCAGAGAGCACTGCATGTCTATTTGGCGGTGTTATTGTGTAGTAGATGGACAGGTTGATGACTGGAGGGCAGGTCATCCTTTGAGTGGAGGCAGCCGGGACTTTGATGTGGCGCGGGCCGTGAAACTGCATCGAATTCTCCACAGATGTTCCTTTGCTCTCCTAGGCAACGGCAGGGGCGGGCCCCCGCAGCCCAAGGGCACCTGATGCTGTCTGACAACTCTGCGTGGTTACACTGAAGTTTCACGATTTGTTTAAACTCATAAGCGCGGCATGAACTTTACATTTTATTTCACAACCTCTGGAGTTATTGTATGTTCTTTGTGTGCATCTTGTCGCTATATGAAGGACATGATTGAGAAACAAAAAAATGTTGCGCAGGAATAACGAATAAGTATCCCAAGGAAGAGCTTAATGCCCCTGTGGTCTCAACATTGGTGTCTTTGGATCTCACCTGTGATATATCTTTGTTTAAAGTGTATGTGTTCTACCATAATGTGTTGTAATATAATGAGAAGGACTCAAAGGAGGTTGTACTGTGAGAGTATTAAGTGGAGGAACAGGTCCTGCTTTCAAGCTCCATCTCTGGTGCTTCCATACATGGTAGTCTGCCACTATCCTCCTGACCTTCCTGTGCCACCTCACTTTATGTCCTGACAGTATAACCTTCAAGAGAGGACTTTTTCAGTCTCTCCCACTGGTATGCTAGGCTAGACAGCTCAGTTTGTTATGAGCTAACAGTGGCTCTGTAATCAAACATCAGCAGACATTTGCTGATTTCCTGGAGTGCTGAGTTAGGGGGCTCATTTATCTTTATTTCAGGAAAGTTGCATTTGCTGAAAACCTTCTATCCATGCTACCTGCCACAGTGTCCATAATAACATTATGGACATTCACCTCAAAGGCAGCATCAGAAATCATCTAAAATCTCCCCTGGCATTCTTTTCTTTCATCAAGTAGGCTACTGCTCTTTCTTACATTAAATAACTTCATATTGTTTACTCTGTTATCCTCTCTACCTGTCCCTGTAGTCATGGCCTCCTCATTGCAAATTTGTGTGTCATCATTTTCAGCAGGAGTCGTTTTACTACACAGATCAAGTTTGAGTTTTGATATCGTTGTTCTCTGAGCCACTATTTTGTTATTTTCATCAATCTTATCAAATTCTCTGATCTTATCTCTCTGTCTATGTGTCTTTGGGTTGATGGTGCGATTATGGAAACGCAAAAGGAAGGAAAAATGTATCGTTCCCCCTTTGAGGGGAGGGCTTAGGGAGTGTCTCACAATATCCAGTACTAATACTATTGTGACTAGAGTTAGGGGTCATCAGCTTCTAGCAAGTAAAACTAGCGAGGGTTACAACTGCAAGAAACAACATCGGTGCTTTATTTGTTTAATCGGTATTTTGTACGATTTTTAGACGCATTTTGAACAAACACATTTGATTTCATGATTATAGACTAGCCTAAGAAGTTCAAACATGAACAATTTGTTGTAATCTGCATAGCCTAATGTGTATGCTTTTAGGGCGCACTACAGGCCGTTAATGACGCAGCAATGCATCCATATTTATGTAGTTTACGTAGTTCTTACAAAGTTTAGTTGTGACGTCAGGTGTAGGTAGCCTATAATTAGAGCTGCGAGGCGTGCTGTCCCTCATTTCTTGTCATGTTTTTGCAGGTGACACTTTACAGGACAAAGCCAACATGTATTGCTGTACAGGTGATACGTCACCGCTTCCCGAGGGAAAGTCTCCCAGCCCACGCCTCTGTTGGGACGAGGTCCAGGAACCCAGCCCCCTCCCTGAGCCCAGCCCCGATGAGATGACCCCTACTTTCCTCCTAACCAACGAGGCAACGGACCCTGATGATTCCCACAACAACCTCATGCTTGAAGAGGTCAGCCCAGAGGAGGCTGAGCAGGTTGAGCTTGCACTTGTTGCTGAGCTCCCTGCCGCCGGCTCCTCTGAGGTGACATCCCAGGCAGTCGTCCAGGACAACATTGTCCTGGTGGACATGGAGGGGCTGTGTGACCTTGCTCCTGAGGTCCCAGTTATTGGCCAGGACCTGACCTCCAGTGAAGCCCCTCTGGTGTCTCCTGAGGAGGTGCTCACTGGTATCGTCAAGACCGCTGCCATGTTTGAACCCGCCCTGGGACCTAGTGTGGGGGCCCCTGCCTCTGGTCTTATGGTTCAGGCGGACCTCACACCAGCTGCCGCAGCCCAGACTCGTGTTTCTGAAGTAACCCTGAACGGCGGCGACCATGCGTTCATCACTGTGCCCTCTGAGACCTCCATTACATTGCCCTGGTTAATCCCCAGAGCAGACCCAACGCCACCAGGAGAAGGTTCTGGAGGAGGTGGGGGTTTGGCATGTAGGTTAATTAATAGACACCTAATAAATAATAGGTAGTTAGTCGATAGTGGGCCTTGGTCTATTATTAACCATTTATTTATGAATAAACACTTTGGTTATACCTCTCTCCTGCGGTAACTCACTCTCTCGAGCGAACTTTCAACATCTCTCGTGTACATTCGTTCCCTCTCACAATTTTTCGCTTGGCTTTTATCCGGTTTGGCGTTTCATAATTAATATGCTTGTGTGTGCCCGCTTAACCTTTGCTGACTGATTTCTGCTCTCTTTCAAATTGTTACGAAATTATCCTATCAAAATTCACCAACCATAAAATTCTATATATGACGTTGATCACTGAAATCGCCACTGCCTCCGTCCTTAGGTGATTTCACTCCGAAAATGGTGGGTTGTTTTATCAACCCAAACGCTGGGTTGAGGCTGTGGGGTCATTTGCAAAATGAACCTGCAATTATTAAACAACGCTCTCAGTCTGAAAGGCCACGCCATTGATTAAAGACATGGGACAATTGCGTACTTCTGTACATTGTGTGAATTACACTTGGCTTTATCCAACAAGTAACACATAGATGGACAGCAGGAGGTCAAAGACAGCGAGATTGACAGACCGAAATGTAAAGACATAGAGAGAGAGAGAGAGAGAGAGAGAGAGAGAGAGAGAGAGAGAGAGAGAGATGGTAATTACATGCTAGACTGTCAAACACACCTCCCTGGGGCTTCAGGGGGTCTATGGTTAAGGAAGGAAGGAAGTCATTTTTGGAGCAGAAACAGAGGAGGCCTTGGGAAAAAAAGAAAGAGAGAGAGAGAGGGGAAGAAAGAGAGAGCGGGAAGGGAAACAGATGGACAAAGAGTAAGGGAAATGTGGCATGGAATTCTGGATCCTTCAGTGGGGAAGAGGCACTGTTTCTGTGCCCGGAATAGAGGTAGCAGAGATAACAGGATGTAAGGGGATGAACGTCTGTGTGTGTGTGTGTGTGTGTGTGTGTGTGTGTGTGTGTGTGTGTGTGTGTGTGTGTGAGCGTGGCTGGAGGGGGGTGGGGGGTATTTTATTTTGCTTTATGACTCCCTGTCACATAAAGCCCCACAACACCGACCCACCCACCCTCCTCCACCACACCGCTGTCTGTCCATCTCCTTCAGTGTGGGGCCTGGCGGGGTGTGAAGAGGTTTGGCGTTTAGGCACAGGGAGCTTCCTGGGGGTGTGGGGGGAAACTTCCCACCGCTGGCAGGCTCGATCGGATGAGCAGAGCCGCTTTATGGCGCTCCTCCAGGATGTTACGTGGAAGCAGAGGAACAACAGGAGCAGTGGACAGGAGATAAAATGACCTCAGTTTAGGGACAGCCCCCGGGGAGCGCTTAAGGAAATGAGCAGTGTTTGGCCCAGGGGCCGCGTAAACTCCCACAGCTCCTCGGGACTTTACAACGCATGCAAACGCTTACGCTGTGCACGACCAGAAGGCTTCTCCCAGTTACACGCACAGACTGTAATAAAGAGAGTTGGAGATGTACCAGTGTAAAATGATGCTTCCAATGATACAATTGCAAGGTTAAGATTGTAACAGGATTACAAAGAATTTATATTCTTTTTTCAGGCCCCCCAAAAGTCAAAGTGAACCAAGTTGAAAGGTGGAGCAGCAAAGGGACAGCTACACTGACCATATTTATAATCTGGACAGCTAAACTACTGTACGGAGAGGCCATATTTATAATCTGGACAGCTAAACTGGAGTACATAGACGCCATATTTATAATCTGGACAGCTAAACTGGTGTACGGAGAGGCCATATTTATAATATGGACAGCTAAACTGGAGTACATAGACACCATATTTATAATCAGAACAGCTAAACTGGAGTACATAGACGCCATATTTATAATCTGGACAGCTAAACTGGAGTATGGAGAGGCCATATTTATAATCTGGACAGCTAAACTGGAGTACATAGACGCCATATTTATAATCTGGACAGCTAAACTGGTGTACGGAGAGGCCATATTTATAATCTGGACTGCTAAACTGGTGTACGGAGAGGCCATATTTATAATCTGGACAGCTAAACTGGTAGCCTGACGATGTCATACCTTGATCGCGTTTCTCTGTTCCTCTTTCAAAATGAATGCGCTGTCAATATCTGTGAGATATGCCTGCTCACGTACTTTTAACAGCAAGGCTAGCTAGCTACTATGTGTTTCAATGGATTTTTTGTCTAAGCGTTAGCAATAACCTATCAATAATGGTCTAGAGCGCTTCAGTTAAGACCTACAATCCTCTGCAACATTCGTGTTACACATACACAACTAACCGAGTCAATGTAGACATTAAAAAGTCGTGTAGATAGCTTAAATCATATAAAATATGTCCCACTAAGCTCCCGAGACGGTCCCATCTTTGTTCGATTTATAATCTATCTATCTAATCAACTCAAGCGTTGGTTGGTCATCTGTCCATCAACGTATAAAGCCCGCCCTTACAATTTGATTAGTCAGATTGCTTTTCCGAAAACTTGAATCTCTCCCAACTAGCTCAAAGCCAGACTGAATCTCCCAGACCAAAAATGTTGTGGGCGGGGTTCAGGCTGGTATCCAGGCTACTAAACTGGTGTGCGGAGAGGCCATATTTATAATCTGGACAGCTTAACTGGTGTACGGAGAGGCCATATTTATAATCTGGACAGCTAAACTGGGGTACGGAGAGGCCATATTTATAATCTGGACAGCTAAATTGGAGAACGGAGAGGCCATATTTATAATCTGAATAGTTTATAGAGTTTCTGTATGGAGATTTGTGTGGTGTTTGTCCGGTGTAGTGAGAAAATAATTACATACATAAACACATATACACACTAACAAACACACACATACACACACACTCACAAATGCACCCATACACACACTCACAAATGCACACAAACACACACATGCACATGTGCGTACACTGAACAAGCCTGCGTCCGGACAGGGAGCTGGCTGTGTGAGTGAGCGAGGCAGGGGGACAGAGAGCGGTATCATGTTCACATTTGTTTCAGATTTCAGTCGAGTAAACAAAAGAAGGCGGGCAGACACGCCGGGGCCCGTACACACACACACACACACACACACACACACACACACACACACACACACACACACACACACACACACACACACACACACACACAGACACGCCGGGGCCCGTTTAAATTAGGCCCCTGCATAAGATCTGTCAGAGCCTCCAGCCCCGAGCCTCTCTCTCGCAGGGCCCAAACCCAATCAGGCGCAGCTCTTTGATGGGGCTTCTCTGGTTTGCGCGGTCCGACAATTATTTTTGTTTTAATAATTATACCCTGGTTTCACGTCTGGGGGGACACGGTGGTGTGTGGATTCCGAGTGGGGTGGGGTGGGGGCACACGAGCAAAGGGGAATGGAAGGCTGCCCAAGCACAAACACACATGCGGGGAAATGGGGAGCGTGCAGGCGGGGCAGTGTCACACTGTTTCCACATCGGGTCGTCATATGCCCCCCACCCACCCCAAATGACATCATCTCCTTCAAAGTGTGCCTTGATGAGGGAGTGTGTGTAGTGGTGGTGGTGGTGGTGGTGGTGGTGGTGTGGAGGGGTTGGGCGGCCCATGAAGTCTTTGTGGGACTGGTGGTAAGGAATATTCCCTTGTTGGGTGAAATGGTAAAATGTGAAATTAACTATAGCCGAGCATTAAACACGTATGTAATTGAGTGCCCCAGCCCACCTTCAGTTCATCAGAAGGCCCCTCCCTCCAGGGAATTAAGGGGTTTGATAATGCCACATTAGCTCACTGTACATATGCAGTGGTTTGTCAAGTGGCTCTTTTTATGACACACCATCACATAAACACACTCTGTAAAAAAGAGAGGCTCATATACACACACACACACCACACACACACACACACACACACACACACACACACACACACACACACACACACACACTCTCTCTCTTTCTCTCTCTCTCTCTCTCTTTGGGGCAGACAGCTTGAAGTTTGCAGGGAAAACTCCAGAGGCTGGGCAGGATATGAATGCTCTCACACAGCCCAGCACAGAGCTTTGCTTTATCTCAGAGCAGGCCAACCCCTTGGCCAGGTCAGGCAGAGAAAGAGAGAGAGAGCGAGAGAGAGAGAGAAAGAGAGAGAAAGAAAGAGAGAGAGAGAGAGAGAGCGAGAGAGAGAGAGAAAGAGAGAGAAAGAAAGAGAGAGAGAGAGGGAACGGGGAGAGAGAGAGAGAAAGAGGGAGAACGGGTGGAACAGAGAAAGAGCGAGAGATGTTTTGAAGAATTGGTGATTCTTGGCATTGATGTAGGGGAAGTACTTATTGAATTAAGTGAGCGCATGGTCCAGCTCCTCTCCCCTGGGCTCAGCCCCGGCTGCAGGCTCCACAGCCTCTTTACTTCCAGTTGATTGCAATTGGCTGGAGCAAGCATGTGTAAACAACATCCAGAGACGAATGTGCCTGAAATGAAGGCCCGGGTCTGAGGAATTAAAATGCCTCACAATTACCCCAGTCAGTGTGCGGACACTAGCGGCCTTTTTGGGCCGCAGATTTTCATTAGGAAGTGGGAACATACCGCTCTGGCCCGCGATAAACTGTTCACAGATATTCAGGAAAGAGGCGCACCGAGGAGAAATTGAGTTAGCTTTAGAGTTATGCGATGGGAATTCAACATTTAGGTCAGAAACCCTAAAAGGTGGTGCTGGTTTGGATGGTGGGGGGGGGGGGGGGGGGGGGGGGGGGGCTGCTTTGTGGAAGACAGGTTCGTTTCATTGTGGGAAAGACTATTGCGAACGCCTGAATCACTGCCACTGTCAGCCTCGAGGACGGAGGATGAGAATGTAGGGAGGCGGAGGCGCGGTTGACCAAGGAGGCCTTTTGGAGAGGCAGTGTCCGACGTCAGGCCTCCTTGGCTGGACAGTGTGGGAA
This sequence comes from Sprattus sprattus, assembly GCF_963457725.1. Lineage (NCBI taxonomy): Eukaryota > Metazoa > Chordata > Actinopteri > Clupeiformes > Clupeidae > Sprattus > Sprattus sprattus. Next base: position 13,865,350 of record NC_137910.1, on the reverse strand, counting down.
AGTGTCCCTCCCCCTCTGATCTCCCCTCCCCTCCTGGCCGGCGGTGGATGTGGAGGCTCTCCGCTGTTATCTGCTCATAATAACATCCTGGTACGTGAACCACAATGTTCCCCTCCGAGGGGAAATGGGACACAAATAAGAGGCAGGACAGGGCAGGGAGGGGACAGGAGACGGGCAGGGAGGACGGGGATGGGGAAGAGGACAAGGAGGAAGAGGACGGGGGGGGGGGGGGGTGTTTGAAAGTTTGTTTCCACATCCGCAGCTGGGTCAAGGGAGTAACAAGGAGCAGCGCTTCAGATCTCAGAGAGGATATGGACCTGTGGGGAGAGAGAGAGAGAGAGAGAGAGAGAGAGAGAGAGAGAGAGAAAGAGGTGGAGATTGAGAAGGAGGGTTGGTTATGAGAGAGAGAGAGAGAGAGAGAGAGAGAGAGAGAGAGAGAGAGAGAGGTGGAGAACACATTGAGAAAGAGGGTTGGTTATGAGAGAGAGAGAGAGAGAGGTGGAGAACACATTGAGAAAGAGGGTTGGTTATGAGAGAGAGAGAGAGAGAGAGAGAGAGAGAGAGGTGGAGAACACATTGAGAAAGAGGGTTGGTTATGAGAGAGAGAGTGAGAAAGGTAACCAAATGGTTTCTCTAAAAATGAGTGTGGAGGTTGCATACCTTGTGCATCCATTGTGGACCTTTTATGCCCGTGTCAAAAGAAAAGTCCTGCAACTGATCTCTCCTGGGTATTCAACCTCTGTACCTCTTTGTTCATTATAATCACCCGTGGCAGTGCTTCAGCTAACAAAGGTGTGTTTTCTTCTCCTCATGCGACCTAATGCAAACACGCAACCCACGCACACTCACCTATCAGTGGTGACTGCAATATGCAACTGTGTGGGCAGGACAGGACAGGATGGGACAGGACGGGACAGGACAAGACAGAGGGGGCGACAGCGCCCCAAAAACACACACTTGCTCCCCTATAGGGCCACGGTAGGCCAATAACGACGACCTGCGACCGACAACGGGGGCAGACTGACGCCTGGACCATTGCCCACTCGGCCCTCGAGACGACCCCAAAAAAAACAACCCCCACAGTGGGACGCGAGGAACAGGTGGGGGGAAAACAAGGCAAACAGACAAACAGGAACAGGGCTATTACAGGCCCTGGGGCCCTGAGACAGCTGTCTAGCAGCACCGCTGCGCACAGGAAACCTGGAGTGATCAGGAAACAGCAGAAAACCATTAGGGTTCTTTCTCCTCCTCCTCCTCTGTGCATTGCACCAGTTGTTACTTATTATTGCGGTGCTTATTATTACGCCATTTTATTTGAAAATAGATTAGTGTCAGGGATGCAGGGTCCAACTGATGAAAGGATCGTTAGCGAAAGTGAGCGCATTTGAAAGATATGCCATGAGTAAGGGGTCACGTTAACATCATGAAGTGTGTATGTGTGTGTGTGTGTGTGTGTGTGTGTGTGTGTGTTAGGAAGAGCAGCAAATGTTGGACAATCAGTCCTGGCCCTGACCGCTGCATCTGCATTTCGCTGAGAGAGGGCCCCTCAGTAGAAGTAAGGAATCGCTTCCTTTCTTTTCAAAGAGAGAGAGAGAGGGGGAGAGAGGGAGAGAGGAGGAAGAGAAAAAAGTGACCTCATTATGAGAAAATACGCCTTAAATGTTTGCACATGTGGAGTTTGATGCTATTTGCAGTCGCCGAGCAGCAGTGCAGGCCAAGCCCTCGGGGACATTCTTTTTTTTTTTCTCTCTCTCTCTCCCTTCTTCCCTTTCCCTCTCTTCCCCTCTTCCCCCCCCCTTTTCTTCCCAGATAATCACCCATATGCTTTTCCAGTAACATCCTGAACGAAACAGCTTAATGGCCTGCATGGCTTTCACATGCCCTGGCCTCACAGATGGAGCTGGGAGCTGGGAGCTGGGAGCAGGCCCTGACGAGGGGTGGCATGGGTGTCGCTTGCACGTTTCCACCGCATAGGGGAACAGAGGTGGTGGGGGTGGGGGTGATGGGGGGGAGAGAGGCAGGAGGGAGTGCACTTGGATCTCGTGTCCGAGCGGGAAGGCACGCACACACGCACACACACACCCCACGGGCCTTTCGATCAGGTATCGATTACCGTTGGCTCAGCGGGGAGAACCGGGCTTTCACGCGCACACACACACACACACACACAGTCAAACGTCCTTGAGCTCTACCCCCCTGACATTATCCCTTGTGGCACGGCAGAGCAAGCGAGGGGGGGGGGGGGGGGGGGGGCTAGGCGTGATCCGCTATAGTGCGCTTGCATGACAGAGGTAAAAATTCCCCAATGAATGGCTTCACACAAACAAGACAAACAGCAGGCCTGGTCATGACACTGGTTTCTGTCGCTTTTGTTTATTATTGGGACCTATGACACACATGAAGAATTACTTACTGGCCAGGCCACACTTCAGGTATCTTCTGATATGATCTACTTGTATTTACAGAGTACTTTCTTTCACTCCATCAGATTTTTCTTTTGTCTTTTTCTTCTTGTTTTTTAAAAGCAAGAGCTACATCAATCATACATGTTAGAAACGATTAAAAAAAATAGAAATAAAAATGTACATCATACACTTGATATATATATTTTTTGCTTTTTACAGAGGTAAAAATTCTTATTGTAAAAAACAAACCTAATCAATACAAGAGGGTTTATTTTCATTTTTTAAGTATATAAGGAGATAGATGAACAATGAATAATGATCAATGCTTCAGGCACTTCTTAGAGTTACACGAGTGACATGAGTGACATGAGTGACATGAGTGACGTAGCTAGACTTTGCAACCAGACATGATGCTTTTGGTTAACTTTCCTTTTCAACAAAATTAAAAAAAATTAAAAAATAAAACAAAATAAAAATAAATCGAACTAACTTCAGCTTTTCTAACTGCTCATAGGGAGGCAGAAGAGGACGATGATGATAGCCATCATACACAAAGGATGAAGAGCAGAATGGGAGTGGACTGCTCCAACCCCCGGCTTCCTGTCCAGCTCTTTTCACTTCACAACTGGGGCATGCAGACTTGGCCATCTTGTGATTTCGGCTTTCCAATTTTTTTGTATTCATTTTCAAATCAACTATAAATACTTCAAAAGATGTTTTTAGAAGTTGTATAAATGCTGCGTTAACCGTGGCACCGTGGATCAGCTCGTGGGAGCATTCAATTCCCCTCCTCCATCTCAGTACTGCAGCACAATAAAGTTGTCTTTACATTTCATTCCCAGGGTTGCAGAATGGAATTGAATTATTGCTTGCTCTTCCTGCATGTCCCAGTTGTGGGGATTGGCTGCTTTGGACCGTGCTTGAGAAAAGAGACGAAGTGGGAACACAACACTGAGGACACAGTATATCTAACCCAGCCAAAGTGGGGGAAAGACGATTGGGCAGCTGCAGTGTCATTCACAGGACGGGAAGGTTCGGAGAGGCAACAGGGAGCTGTGATTGGCTGTCTAAGGTCCACTGCACACAAACATACTTGAGCTGCCTCATAGATTGTACTATGCGATTTTGCTTGCCATCCTATATTTTACTTTATTCTCTTGATTATTATTATGTTTTTAAAGCATTTCTTGCGGGGTCCTTTTTTTAATACCTTAAAAAAATATTAATTATTTCCTCTGATGGGATATTCAAGCTTGTAACAAGTGAAAAACTGAATTCCTGCTTCGCTGTGGGCTGAACACTTTATAAAGGTTCTCTGTCCACAGCATTGAAGAGCTTTTTGCCTTAAAACATAGCCTTCACCTCTCTCTTCATTTAAGGCTTAAACAAACAACATTAGAATCAAGAAACAAACGAGAGAACTATCTGCACATCAGCTGATCCACACCTAAAAGCCAAGAGTGTACATTCTAATCGGACGTCACCTCTAGGCACATCCCAAATTCCACCAAAACAGTTCAGTGTTTTTTTTTCTCCGACGTCTATATGAAGTATTAGGCTTAAATGTAGTCAACCACTGTAGTGGGCAGAAAGAAAAAAGTATGGACAGATTTCTGGAGGCCCTGGCTGTGCATACGCGCTTAGAGACGGAATGAGATCCCCCTTCCTTTCCTTTGGCTGTTGGTTCAATTCACAGAGAACATAAATACAATAATAATAATCTTTGGGATATTTCAGACTTTTTAAACTACAAAAACAGAGACCCAAGTCTCATTTTTAGACCAACAGAGGGGGTAAATGTGTAAAAATTGGCAGAAAAGAAAGGCTGTTTGGGGGTGATTAGAGCTTGAATGAGCACATGGGCATCTGTCACATAGATCCCAACTTGCAGCTTATGTCAAATTGGCTTAAATACAATAAACTATTCCATTACACAATGCTATCATTCCTTTACAAACACCCCTAAGAGGGACCAGAGAACTCGCTTCCTTCCTCGTCTGTCTGTCTGTCTGTCTGTCTGTCTGTCTGTCTGTCTGTCTGTCTGTCTGTCTGTCTGTCTGTCTGTCTGTCTGTCTGTCTGTCTGTCTGTCTGTCTGTCTGTCTGTCTGTCTGTCTGTCTGTCTGTCTGTCTGTCTGTCTGTCTGTCTGTCTGTCTGTCTGTCTGTCTGTCTGTCTGTCTGTCTGTCTGTCTGTCTGTTTCTCTCACTCTCTCTCTCACACTCTCTCACACACACACACACACACACACACACACACACACCCCATCACTCTGTCCCATTCACTCTTCACTCCGTGTTACTACAGGCTTAGTGTCTCAAGTACACCTCAGGATTATTGTTCTATTTGAGTTCAGGAGGTTACTCTGGCGGGAGGAAGGAGCCGACCAATGAGCTGCTGGTCACGGCAAACCCAAGAGAACATCAAAAGGATGGGACACATACTACCCATCAGCCATACTTCAACAGAACAAACAGAACATACAATTCAAGTTCTTGAACCTTAAATCAGTGTAAAAAATATAAAGTACCTGCATATGTGATGCATGAAAAACACACGGGCCTGGAGAAGCCTGCGTGAGGGGGAAGGGGGAGGAAAACCAAGAGCCATTTTGTTTCACAAGGAAATGGAGGGGAACCTCCTTTATGCGCGGGACAATAAGGAACACATATATTCTTCTATATATATATATTTATGTATATTTAAAAAAAATAGAAAGTTAACTGCACCAAGTTCTTTTTTGTCCGTCTGGAACCCCAGAGAGAGATCAATTGTTTCGTTTTTGTTGTTGTTTTTTTACGTAAGAGAATGCTTTCTTCCATCAGTCCAGACCAGCCTCTCTCACTCAAATTCTCTCCCTGCTCTCTCTCTCTCTCACTCTCTCACTCTCTCGCTCTCTCTCTCTCTCTCTCTCCTTCCGTCCGCCTGGCCTCACACCATGGCCTTGTGTTTGCCGCCGCAGCAGCCGCAGACGAGGCCGCAGCGGTGGCAGGCGTGGAGCGGCGGGTAGCAGCACAGGCACGGCGCGAAGAGAGACAGACCTAGCAACGCTGCCCAGCGCAGGCAGAAGCGCTCGTCGCCGGTGTCGCACGAGCACGGGTCCGAGTAGTCGCCCTCCGGGTCCGACATGCAGTGGTAGAGCAGGCTGTCGGCGCACCACATGAAGCTGACGCGCCGGATGCAAGTGCGGACGGGGTCGGGCGCGTCGTGGCAGCGCCCTCGCCGGTTCTCCTCGTGGTTGAACATGTCCCGGCAGTACTTGCAGCGCGAGCGCTCGCCCTGCTCCTTGCGCTTGCGCTGCCCCCCCTTGGGCTGCGTGGTGACCACCGACCCCCCCAGAAGTCCGCCCACCCCTACTACGCCGCCGCCGTCGCCCTTGAGGTCCGCCGGGCGGCCGGGGACCAGGTCCGAGCCCGGCGTGTAGGGGTAGCTGTAGTCGTGCTTTGGGGGCTCGCTCTTGGCAAAGTGCACGTAGGAGTCCAGCTCGTCGGGCTGGATGAAGCAGTCCCGCACAGCGGCGTGCCGGTAGTCCTCGTAGCCGGTCATCCAGCTGCGCTCGCGGGGGTTGATCCTCACGATGTCCTCCTCGTCCAGGAAGCTGACGTGCCGCGAGAACTTTGGCACCGACTAGAGGAGGAAAGAAAGGAGACAGGGTCATCAGTAGTCATCCTCTGAAGATTAATATGGGATCTTTGGGATACTTTATACAGTACCTAGAGCTACTCTTCAAACCTCTACAAATACGTATCCACTAAAACTTGTATAATAACAGTATTAGTATAAAATACTGTAAATGTAAGATAGGTAGGTGCCTCAAAAGGGCATCTTCCACACAAAACATATTTTTAGTTTGAATGTTGAAGAAAGGTAATGGACTCGGCCTCCCAGAATGCCTCCTGTGTTTGCTCACCTGATCCAGGAAGTAGTGGTCTGAGGAGCGGTAAGGGTCGTGTAGGTGTCCCAGCATGCAGTGGTGCCGGTGGGGCTCATAACAGGTGGAGGTGGCCAGAGGCTGCATAGAGTGCTCCTTCCTCTGAGAGGAGTTGGATGAGCTGTCGGTATTGTTCTAATGGAAGCACAAGAAACAAAGGCAGGAATGAGAAAAGTGTTTCCAACAAATAACAATAACAAACAACAACCGCATTTTTCCTTTAAATGCCAACATTAAACAAGAACAAACATACACAAGGAGATAAAAACTACACATTATAAGACTTGCTCTACCTGGATCCACACAGACTGTTTCAACACCCAGCAGCTTCTCTCCCCAACACAAACACACAAATTCAGATCATTCAAATCACACATACACACACACACACACAAACACACACCAACACACACACACACACACACACACACACACACACACACACACACACACACCCTGGTGGGTCTGTTGCTCAGGTTCAGATAAGACATCCCATGGCAGCCAGGTGCTGTGATGAGTGAATGTAGTTTTCCATGATCTCATAGGCCACTGGCGCAGACTCCCAACTAAACACAGACATGCTCACACACACACACACACACACACACAACACACACACACACACTCGCGCTCTCTCTCTCTCGCTCTCTCTCTCTCACACACACACGCTTCTGTAGTCAATCCCACCGACGTGACGTGGCACAATTTCAGCATGCAATTAAAACTTAAATAAATAAATAAATAAAACGGCCCCTTCAGCCGCAGGATTTGTAAGAACCTTTTCTGGAGTCTCCCTGTTATTAGAGTTGGGGCCTAAATGAATCCAGCATGCCTCAAGTTTGGCTAAAGCAAGAAAGCAAGCGCATGCACACACACACACACACACACACACACACACACACACACACAGATCACATACACACACACACACACACACACACACACACAGAACACACACTTACACACACACACACACACACACACAAAAACCAAGAAGGCCTGGGCCATTACATCATCACTGTGGTTGTCATGGAGCCCTGGACGGGGCAGACTGCTTATGGTATATACACACACTAAAAAGCCTGAGCAATCCCACCACAATGTGTGCCTTCTAAAGCAAACTAAAAAAAAAGGCTGTCTCAACTGAAAAAGTCACTCCTCTCTACGCCTCTATGGTGGGAAACCCATTCTGATGTGTCTAAGAGAAGGAGAGTGAAAGAGTGTTTATGGAGGTTTAATCTGAGCGCAGGGAACACTGTGACCTGTGGGTGATGCAACGCCACAGCTGTGAAGACGGGGTTAGCCCTCACAGGTGAGGGCATGGTGGGCATCGGTGTCTCACACACACACACAAACACACACATACACATACACAGCTGAGAGAGCAGGCCAGGAGAGGCTGGCAGAGCTCTGGGTGGCAGCCTCGGGTTGACCAGTGCCAGCGCCTGGCGGGGAGCGGCCCAGAGGCCGGGTGACAGAGACCAGAGCAGCCAGCCTATTTCAGTCTCTCCCTCTGTCTGAATGAACGTCTGAACAAGAGCACACACACACACACACACACACACACACACACACACACAACCACACACACTTGGTCTCCCTTTCACTTTTTTTTAGTCACCCTCCCTCCTTTGGCATATCCTAACCTCACCCCTCTCTTGCCAGTCTCTCTCTTTCTCACTCACTACCCTGTTTCTATCCAGCGGTCTACTCTCTCTCTAGCTCTCTCTCTCTCTCTCTCTCTACTCTCCCCTGCTCCTGTCCAGCAGTCTACTTCCAGCTTGCAAACAGAAGTGCTGCCTTCTTCTTGGCGGCGACGCTCCAAGGCAAACTTTGGCAAGCGGATGAGACACAACACAAGAGTACTGCTGACGGGCAGATCCCTGCTGGCCTGGGCCACTCTCATTGGTGCGAGCACACGGACGCACACACACTGACAGACAGACAGACAGACAGACAGACAGACAGACACACTGACAGACAGACAGACAGACAGACAGACAGACACACTGACAGACAGACAGACAGACAGACAGACAGACAGACAGACAGACAGACAGACAGACAGACAGACAGACAGACAGACAGACAGACAGACAGACAGACAGACAGACAGACAGACAGACAAGCTGAAGAAGGAAAGGACAGAAGAGACTCTATGGGCCATGTGATTAGTTGCTAAGAGACTCTATGGGCTGTGTGATTAGTTGCGAAGAGGGTGCTGTTTGGCCGAGCTGCCTTAACCCCTAAAATATTCATTCCTCCACCTGCCAGTAAGCGCGCGCACACACACACACACACA
>NC_137910.1:13841715-13854215 GCF_963457725.1 Sprattus sprattus | reverse complement strand
ACACATCCTGGCCTCCATACTTTATTTTGTGTGTGTGTGTGTGTGTGTGTGTCTGTGTTTGTGTGTGTGTGCTGAATGAAAACCGGGGTCAACTGAGGGTGAGCCTGTGGAAAGTAGTTCCTTGACATATGGAGGCCGACATCTTACGACCCATTTGCCCTCAGTCTACGGTGCCTCCCCCTCGTTCCCTTGTTGTCGCTCACCTGCAAACATCCAGCCCCACCATAAACCCCACAACGGCCCTCCACTCATCACCACTTCCTGAAATAAAACTGGTCTGTAAACGTCCACACCATACAACCAGGCGAAAACCTTTCAATTACAACAAACACCCAAACAGCAAAATGTTAAAACGCTGAATGAGCAACAACAACAAAAACATATGCAAGTTGTATAGATCTTAAACAATCCTACATATTTAAAGCATGCTGCCTTCAAGACCACAAAACTGTCAAATGGAGAGATATGTGGAATTCGTTTCCCTGCGATTCACCCACACTGGTACCACATGGAGAGACGACTGAATGCAGGAGGACGGGGCTTTTGAGAAAAGGAGGAAAAGTGGAGTAGAAGGGAGGAGGGAGGTTTAAAAATGTTCCTTCGACATAAAGTAGTAGTGATTCCCCTCCAACCCCACCACCTCATGTCTTTTTTTTCTCTTTTTCTCTTTCTTCTTCTTTCCCTCCTGCTCTTCTCAGGACTGTTAGTCTTCTGCGTCCCGCTTCCTCCCTGGCACTCTCTCGGGCCCTGGCTGTGAGCGCTGCGTGCCGCGAGGCCTTCTCCCCCGGCCCCTGCCTCGCTGCGGCACAGGAAGTTGTCAATCATCTGGCCCCCCCTCACTCCCCCTCCCCTCCCCTCCCCCAACCCCCCTTCAGCCAGCAGCCACAGAGAGAGACAGATAAAGAGAGAGAGAGAGACTGGCTGGTTCATGAGTATGTTTTCTCGCTAAACCTGAATCGTTCTGTTTGTGCAGTGACTAAACACACACACACACACACACACACACACACACACACACACACACACACACACACACTACACACACACTACACACACTACAGAAACGTGAAATGTTCCTGAATCCCAGACGTGAGCAGACAGACCCGGTGCTCAGTGGCTCGCTGGGGAGACAGAGGTGAAGTCTTTGGGCTGGCCAGTAGGCCGGGTGCTCGTCCAGCCCAGCCGCTGCCTTTCAGACAGCTCTTAAACTAATTACACCAGAGTTTATGGTCCTGTTAACCGCACTTCCTGATGGAATCATTTGCAACCTCTGGCTCCCGTTCCTATAGGGCAGCCCATGTGACAGGCACTCTTCAATGGCCTCTGTGTGATTTCTGTTCTTTCATACCTACTTCAATCTGCCCTGTGCAAAAACATGGTGGTGGTAGTGGTAAGGCAAGTACACCCGTACACACACACACATACACACACACACACTTTACATACAACACACCAGGCTGTACAGTTCTTCTCATCATATTAATTTGTCAGCCTCCACTTTCAACAATCTGTCAAATGACATAAGCTGCAGAAATTAATTCAGGATATATTACTAAAAACCCGTGTGTGTGTGTGTATGTGTGTGTGTGTGTGTGTGTGTGTGTGTGTATGTGTGTGTACTACATTTGTGTGTGTTTCATCATGCTTTCCCAGCGGTGAATGTTCTGCAGATTATAAATGAGTCTTTAGAAGTTTCTCTCCTCTTCCGCCTCATTTTCAGCATGTATAGAGATGCAATACTGACCTGAGAACAGCCATGTGGCCATCTAACTCATGCTAAGAAGGTCAAGAGATCCAACATATGCACATGTGCATTAGTCTTAGACTAATTAACTTAACATTTTAGGGAGAAGGAGAGAGAGAGAGAGAGAGAGAGAGAGAGAGAAAGAGACACTTAGACAGGTCAACCATCTGCCGTAGCTCTTACCCCTACCCGTATCTCCAGCATTATAAATGATCAGTATTACCCCACTAAAGACAGTAGGTTATATGCAGTCTATTTGAGACCCTAACAGCCATGTGCATACAAGGACACACAGGCAAAGACACACACAGGATAAATTCTCAATGACCCCCCCCCCCCCCCCCTCTCTCTCTCGCCCTGTCTCTACTGATCTGAATGAACTAAAATAGTCCATGGTGGGGAGCAGGGGAGGGGGGTGGGGGGGTTAAGTATAGGTTGGCTCATGAGGAATAATTTGGGAAGAATGTGCATCCCCAGAAGCAGCTACCCAATCCCTTCACACACACACACTCACGTACATGCAAGCACACACACACACCCCTCCCCAGGCCTATCTCCTATAGCTGTAAATCCAAAGCAGCATTTCTCCTGTCTGCGGCCACTTGCCTTGCACTGGCAATTTTTGGAAAGGTCACTACCACTAGCCCCCGCCCGACTCCTCTGCCCCCCCTCACCCAAGGGCATCCAGTGGGCATGCAGAGACAACTACACCCCCTCCCCCCCCCCCCCACCCCCCAAAAAAAACCATACCCCTAACTCCACGTGGTGGCATGCTGGAGTGCCAGCACACACACGCGCACACAAACACACACACACACACACACACACACACACACACACACACACACGGTCCAGGGAGCTCAGAACAGAGGCAGCACAATCCTCCAATCCTTACATATCATGTGCATGACCAAACAGAAGCACTGGATATCCCACATTCAGTGTTGTTTTTAAATATATGTATTAATAAATGATGATTATGATTATGATGACATATTCCTTCAACAGTCAGACGAGAAGTAGTGTCTTCGGCAGCACTGCACCCTCGTCTCAAACCTGTGCTAAAGACAGACGGTGGAAGATGAGCCCTCCTTGAGGCTTCCCCCTCTGCCCTCTCCCCCTCCCCCTCCTCCCCTTCCTCTCCTCTCCCTCCCTCCCTCCCTCACTCCCCCCTGGGCTGCAGTAAATCACGGTGGCAGTTAGCTAGGAAGCAGCTGCCAATGATAGTTTTACTGGCGAGAGCAGGAAGTCACCTCCTGACCCCGCCTGCTGCTGCGCATCTCCTGTGGCTTTGTCAAAAGGGACGGAAATCCAGCCAATGCCAGGCGGCGGCGACGGAGGCAGCGAGGCAGTCTGGTCAAAACACAGCAGGAAACCTGGCTCTTGTGTGCTTGCACACACAGACACACACACAGACACATGCTCCAGCCCACTTACACACACACACACAAACAAAGACACAAAACACAAACACACCCCCACCCCTCCAGCAGCAGCTATCACGACAACCATCTCCGCCACACAAAGGCCTATCATTCTGCCCCGGAGTACACAGGCCACGGGATAAAAATACCACAAGGACCCGGCCCTTTCTGGGACAATTCACACGCTTCCAGAAATAAAAGAAGAGGAGACAGGAGGAAGAAGGGGGGGGGGGGGGGGGGGGGGGGGGGGGGGATGATGGGACGAAAGGAAAGGACAAAGGGAAATGATGAGAGAAAAAGAAAAAAGGAAGCAAACTTTAAGGCCAGCTTGCATCCTCTTAATCTACTGTTATTACCAGTCATTTGTGTGGAAGACATGGCAAAAGTGTGTTGTCAAACTGTGCTCATTGAAGAAAAAAGTAAACAAACATACAGGCAAACAAACAAACAAACAAACAAACGCTTACCGTGAACACATCATCATCACCCAACTCAGCCTCGTTCTGGAGTGTGGAGGAGGAAGTGGTTGAGCCTAAAAGTACAAACAAACAAAAAAAGACAAACTGACTTAGACACGAAACTTAAAGCGATCTGTCCACGGCCCTGGGATGCAGCCCAGGGTGAGGGGTGAGGTGGAACCCGTCATGGCCTTGTCTGGAGGTGCTAACTTAGCTGCCTGCCAGCCCTGGGAACAGGGAGACCTTGGGCGTCTGAAGAGCTTGGGTCACTGGGAGAGAGGGGCTGTGTGATGGATGGATGTAACAGAGCCCCCGACTGCCATTGCTAAACATATCGGTCCCAGCCCTATGCAGCATTGTCAACATGCTGACTCTATTTTCTCACACCAATTGCCGTGCATGGTCTCTCACTCACACACACACACACACACACACACACACACACACACACACACACACACACACACACACACACGCTCACAAACACACACACACCCCTGTCTGTATTTCATTCAGACCCTTTTCCATGAAGCATAATAAAGCAGAAGGTAGAGAATTGGAGAAGATGGATATACGGTGGAATAAGTGTGTATGTAAGTGCAATATGTTCCAGTAATTCATAAATCGTGCTCACATTTAATCACATGTTTATGAAGACAAGCAAACCTTAGCCATGTCTTAACAAGGCCTTTGAAATGGTATGTTGTTGAACAGCAGTGCAAATGTGTTTAAAAGAATACTGGGGAGCAGCTTCTGGATGGTTAGCCAGCTTTGGCAGGAGATGCCGGGGGCGCCGTACCTTCCGTCAGGTCCTCCTGGGCTTTGCGCACGCCCCTGTCGAAGGCGCGGGCGTCGGCCGGACTCTGGAAGGTCAGGCCGCACTTCTTGTTGTCCACCCTCCAGTGGTGAAAGGTAGGCGTGGCCCGGGTGTAGATCAGGTCCTTCCTCACGAAGCACTCCAAGATCACCTGCCAATCAAAACACAGGTTTGCTCGGTTGCTGTTGGCCCAGAAAGGCCTTCAATTTACATGTATTCATTTCCAAAAAAGCCACGGAGGGCACGCTGAATGCACAGCATTGTCTGTCAAGTCTATGTATATATGCACCCAGGAGGCAGAGAACCTCAGATCTTGGCAGTTCAAAAGGCCTCTTTACCCTCTGAGCAGCGAGAGACTCCTCTGGACCACGGCGAGTGTGAGCCGCCAAGGCAGACTGGATGGCGCAACCCATGAAAAATAGCGACTACATTGTTCCACCAATCTAAAATGGCACCTTTGTGTCACCAAAATTAGACTTTCTTCAAATGTTGACCTAAATGAAGTTTCTAGGAATTTAAGGGTTTCTCAGAGTTCAGTGCCAAGAGAGTTCTGAACTGTGTGTGCTACGCTAACTCATTTAACTATTTAGGTTATTAGTCAAAATCCACTTAGTACAGTCGGGTAGGATCGAGTCATTTGACCGGGACAACATGTGCTGTGAGAGGGGAAGGCAGTGGCTACAAACCATTCACAAAAAGTCACATCAGGGAAGCTGGGCTCTTTAACACAAGCCCACAGAAGTAGAGCACAATCTAGTGTTAGCAGGATTTGGACGTTTAATCTGATTTTAATCTGAACGCTAAAGAACCTAGATCCATTACTAATCGGACTCTTTAACGTTTACTACTGAACAGCCATTAAACTCTCTTAGAGCCGAGTAGAGTTTCTCACTCAGAGTGATTGTAAGGGGGGGGCGGGCTGTAGTGCGAGGAGTGGAGCCCATTGGCTGAAGGGTGCTTTACTGGCCAATCAGAGCCAAAGTGTTGAGACCTTGGGTGCTAGTGCATTAAAGGTGGGGCTCTGTTTTAAAAACAATCACAGGGAATTTGGGGTTCTGTTCAAATTGATCCCCTCAATAATGGACTGTGGTTGTTCATCAGCTTTTTTAAGAGAGGGAGCTGAATGTTAATATAATTATTATTATTATTATTATTATGCACAATAGATTTTATGGTATTTGCATGGGATCCATTTGGTTCAGGACTGTGTCTGGGTGAATTTGGGTGAAAGAGAGAGATATTCAGGAGCCGACGAGATGGACGGCAGGATGGTGACGTACCTGCTTGTCCTTGATGCGCTCCCCGTGGATGAGGAAGTTGCAGCGCTCCGTCAGCTCGGCCGGTGGCACCTTGCACACGCCCACCCGGCTGAGGCCACCGCCTTCCTGCGCCAGCCAGCCGCCGCTCGAGTCATCCCGTGTCATGACCACCGCTTTGACGCGCACAATGTAACTGTCACTGCAGACACACACAGAGCAAACATATGAGACCTCACGCCCAAAAAAGTACACATTTCACATGAATTCAAAACCTTTGCAAACATGCTAATGAGAGAGCCATTTGGCATTGCTACAACTTCCATTCCCATCGAGGATGATGCTGCGGATACAATTCAGACAGAGGGGATGATCATTTGCAATCTTGTTAGTCTAGGTGGTCCATGGGGGCTACTCATAATGTAAGAAAAGTTAACGCATTTCAGATCAACACACAGGTCCCTTACATCTGACTCTCAGATGGCCGTTCAGGCTGAGTGCCCCCCCCCCCCCCCCCCCCAACAACACACACTGGTCAGAAGCTCAAATATCATCAGTAACTTCTGATTTCACTTGACTAAGCAACACAGGAAGAGGAAGAAGCAAAAAATTAAGCCCACTCCACTCCAAAACACACATGATTCCATGACACACAGAGGACACCACCACCCCCACCGCCATCCCCACCACACACCACACACACACACACACCCAAGACCTGCATCCTGTGCTGTGCAATGTGGCCTGGCCAGCCAGCGGTCGGTTGGCCTTATAAGGTAATCTGAGCCAGTCTGTTCAATAATTAACAAGGCAGTCCGGAGAGCGCAGAGGTGCAAGAAGGAGAGGCCGCGTCTCAGCACCTGAGTGCCACTAAATCAATACACACCCTTGCACACACCCACACACACCCTCTGACACACACCCTCTGACACTCACACACACACACTCACACTCACACTCACACTCACACTCACACTCACACTCACACTCACACTCACACTCACACTCACACTCACACTCACAGCAAAACCATGATATCAGGATCTAGGCCTGAGATTAGCAGCTATGATTGGCTATGACTGTGATAAGTCATAAAGTGATTGGGCCTCATTAAATGACACACCCCAGAACCTGACAACAGGATCTCAGACAACACCCTCGTGTGATCGATGCATAGCCAGAGAAAGACAACTAAAGGAGTAAGAGAGAGAGAGAGAGAGAGAGAGAGAGAGAGAGAGAGAGTGTGAGAGTGAAGGTGAGTACGTCCCAGACAACTCAGGCCAGACTTGGCTCCCATCCATGCCCTTCTCCCCCTATTAAGACTATTCAGCCATTTTATGACCTTTGTAATTAATATACACAGCTCTACGTTCACAGAAGAGAGAGGACGTGTGTGTATGAGTGTGTGTGTAGGCGTGTATGCATGTGTGTGTGTGTGTGTGTGTGTGTGTGTGTGAATGTGTGGGAGTGCAAGTGTACATGAGGGAGAGACAGAGAAAGAGTGCTGTGTGGGCAGGATGCTCTGGCATGCTAACAGCTAGCAACAGTCCAGTAAGCCACAGGTACAGTATATGTGAGGCACTCTCTGGAGGAGTGGTGGCACCTGGAGAGTTGTGTGTGTGTGTGTGTGTGTGTGTGGGAGGGGGGGGGGGGGGGGGGGGGGGTTTGTGAGGGGCTCTGCTCTTATAAAGTCCAGTGCGCTTTCAAATTAGGGATATGATCTTCTGCTAACAGGGTGAATCTTCCTCTCTTCCATACACACACTCAAACACACACACACACACACACACACACACACACATACACACACTCACATACACACACACACCCTCACAAAGAGCTGGAGGAAAGTTTTTTCTTCACTCAGCAAAGACAAGAATGGAAAGCTTAAAGAAACTAACTCAAAGTTCTCTCTCTCTCTCTCTCTCTTTCTATCTCTCTCTCTCTCTCTCTTTCTATCTCTCCCTCTCTCCTTCTCCTTCTCTCTCTCCCTCGGCATGCTACATTTGCACCAGAGCAGCAGCAGCAGCCGTCGTCTGCTCTTCTTTTTTCTTTCCTTACGGCTGAGCAGAGCTGGTTTAAGAACACAAACCAAAGGAGCCGGTCCAGTCCTAACCCTGACCGACACGAAAGAAACACACAGCCAGCAGACACCAGCTACTAACAACCCTGGCTATGAGGCAAATATAGATTTAGTGCACATTTTTCGGAAGCAGAAAAAAAAGAAAGTGTAGCGCGTGGGTGTTGTGTACACCGAACATTTATTTTCTCAAACAGATACCAAAAACGAAAAAAAAAAAAACAGCACCATAATAAGTGTGCATGTGAGTCACTCCGTCCATCTGTGATGTGGAAATTCACAAAAACAGGATTTTTTTTTCTCCTCTTTCAGTTTGAAAGTGGTCACCCCCTCACCTTCTGGTTTAAACACACTGTCTGGATGACACACACACGCACACACACACGCACGCACGCACGCACGCACGCACGCACGCACGCACGCACGCACGCACGCACGCACGCACGCACGCACGCACACACACACACACGCACACACACACAGAAAGAGAAAGCAAAAATGAGAAAAGAAAGAACACTTCCATAAGTTGTAGATAACTTGACAGAAACAGCATATATGAAATCCAGCTTTGCTCTGGCTGCTACAATGAGTGTAATTAAAGATCAATAATCCCCTGTGGAATTAGAGCTCATAAGCTGACTCACCTCACCAAATATTATACACATCGCAAAGAATCGGATAAAGGGGATCAGAAACAGAGTCCATCACGCAAAACTATGCTTAGCCACTAATCACAACTCGGACGAAGAGGAAGAAGCCATTAGGACATTTGTTTTGTTGTTGAAAATTGTTTGGGGATGTCCCCTTTGAGAATGTAGAAGCCCGCCATCTGGTTAATAAGACTCTTAGCGAAAGTCAAACCCTATGGCTGCGATGAGCACAAGTTGTGTAAGTGTTCTGTGTGTTGTCTAACTCTCATTCACATTCACTCATTCACATTCACTCATTCACTCATTCACACACAAACACACACACACAGACACACACACACACACACACACACACACACACACACACACACACACGAGTAACAGAATGTACGAAGGCGTCTGAAGCCGTGACTCCCTGTGTTCAGTACTCTCCCTGGGCTGGAAGGTGTCTGGTTGCGGCCTCCTCTTCTCCCATCTGTAGCCTGGGCCCGGCTCCAGCGCCACACCCGGCCGGACCACAGCCACAGCCGCAGCCGAGGAGCAACGCAAATACACCCGGCCTCCTTGAGCTTAGTGATGGGGAACCTGCCTGCACACGCACACACACACACACCCACACGTATGTACACGCGCACACACACACACACAACTTTTAACCTTCCACATGGCAGGCCAGTCTACATGGCAAGGGGTAGATGCATGTTGATGGCAACATCATTCTTTTAGATGACTGTGCCAAAGAAAACTTGCTCACTCGCACACACGCACACACACACACACACACACACTCACCAAGACCTAGTGGCCTCCTGAATTAGTCGCCCCTTAAACCTTTTGACCCAAGAAACCCTCAGCACTGGCTCAACATACCAACAAACAGAAGACTGAGAGTTGGTCACACGTCACATAGGTCACATTTGAATCTTGTACTTCATAACCAGCAATTCAACTGATGTCGGCTTTCTTGCATTCCTCTACTCCTCCTCATGCGGTATATAGGCTCACTAATCAATCATATTGATCATAAGTAACGAGTCTTCATCATAAATAACAGCATGGGGCAAAGTTCATATTGAAATCAGGGGCAATCACTTAAGCTAAAACCTCAGTTTGCTACAAATCATTTTAAAACATGAAAAGCACTTTCAGTGCTTCAGAAGTTGCAGCTCAGGAAAAAGAAATACCCAATAATGACAACCTAATGGAGGTGCTGAATTCTGGCTCCAAGACAGTGTCTTATTTCAGAACAGTGGAGGACCGGCCCGGTCTTCAGTCCAGTGGACGTGGCGTACGTGCTGGCACACAGGTCCCCCCAAAAAGGAGGAGGGCATGGGGGTGAGGGCAGCAGATTAGCGTCTGGGGCTGTCCCGGCCACAGTTTAGTCTGTCCGGCTGCAATCTGGGGACACCCCGCCTCGCCGACAATGGAGCACAATGCCGAGGACACAATGAGTGATTGTGTGCGTTTGTCCGCATCTTACAAGAAGATCGCCACCTCTTTCCTAGGCAGTCTGGGCACTTTTACGACGCAAACAATGGATAATACAGAACATTATGGCTGGCATGGCTGCGAAAAAAAGCCCAACAGAAAATGCAATTCCTGTTAAAGAGAACAAACATAGGTCCTCATAATGGGGACGCCGTCTAGGATACTCCGAAGCCAAGAATGATGGGAGACGCGTCTTCGTCTGCAAAGGTCCATTTAGTCGCAGGCCATAGTTCTTAATGAGAAGCATGGGACGGCATTTGCCATCATTGTTTCAGGGCAATTTTCATCTCATGCCATGAAGCTGACTAAAACATACATACTGCCAAACAATACTTGGGCTAACAGCACGAGAATCAACGGAGAGTAATGAAATCCATCCTGACAATATAAGTGGTGGAGGGCAATTGCAGACTGGTGTGTTTAAATGATGAGCTGATTCTGAACCCGCTGAACTGAGACTAGATAAAGAAGTTGATTGACGTGCCAAATTTAAGATCACATTGTCAAGCTCACTTTCTCTGGTGCTTGACTCTGTGCTGTTGCCATTTTGTGCATGAATCGGCACCTCCTGTCAAAAGAGTTTGGTTTTGTGTTTGGACTCACCAACTCACCAGCAGGTACAGACACTCACCCGCAAACACACACCTACACACGGCTATGAGGCAGATAAACTACTTTTCATTTCATATGAACACTTAAAACACATTTAATTTATGAACTCACACACTCTAAGAGGAGGACACTGCTGAGAAACCACAACAATCGTGACTCAGTTCCTTGTTCTTGGCATTACACGACCACTACCACTCTCATGTCACTTATTAGTCATATTTTACATCCCAAATCAGAGGAAGCAAACTGGTATGGTAATGAGAAAATGTGTGCCCACACCCACACACACACACACTAACACACACACACACACACAGACAGACACACACACACACACACACACACACACACACACACACACACAGTGCTCAGGGAAGGTTGATACCCATCCAGATGACTACACATGAACAAACTGCTTGTCCGTTTCTATGTCCTCTCTCTCTCTCTCTCTCTCTGAAACACATTTCCGATCACCTTCACAGAGAAAGCGATAAGCTTTCAATCTTTTTCCTTTCTTTCTCTCCCTCCCTCCCTCGCTCGATCCCACTCCTTTCCCCAGCCCCCGTCTCCAAAGATGGCACAGTGTGACCGGCCTTCTCGTCGACTCACCCACACACACGCGGAGAGAGCTACAAACAGCCTCCCCGTTCAACACAGCCAGGAGACAGTCAGACAGCCAGCCAGAGAGACAGCCATAGAGACAGCCAGACAGACAGATAGACAGAGCTTTCTCCCTGCCAGTAACCACCGCACAACAGGCACCAGCCACAGTGGACCCAGCAGCCCATGGAAAGAGACAAGAAAGGAATAGAGACGATCAAAAAAAGAAAAGGAAATGAGAAAAGGCAGCAGCAGTAGCGTTAGCAGGAGCACAGCATAGCATATCAGGCACACACACACACACACACACACACACACACACACACACACACACACACACACACAACAGCAGTGATCGGTCTGGTCGAACCGGCCCCTTGCCCAGGCTTACCGGCTGCCGTGCGCCATGCCTGTGGCTGAGACTGTGGCTCCAGGGTGGCAGAGTGGCCACTGTCTGTCTGCCTGCCAGCCTGCCAGCCAGCCAGCCAGCCAGCCGCTCTGTCGGTCGGTCAGGCAGCCCTCGCCCCGGCGCTCCCAAAGCCCCACCTCTCCTCCGCCATCAGCACGACCGTTGTGTCTGAAGCCCCGCACGCAGTGCTGCCTCTATCCCCAACACACACACACACACACACACACCACGTATGATTCAGTCTCCTTGACAAACACACAGTGCCGGGGATGAGTCATCAGCAAGCAGCCACTCTGCCCTGAGCCGGAGGCCTGGAGCCCAGTGCTGCATGTTGTCTCTCTGTCTCTCTCTCCCCTTCTCTCTCTCTCTTGCTCGCTCCCTCTCTCTCTTGCTCGCTCCCTCTCTCTCTTCTTCTCTCTCTCTCTCTCTCTTCTGTCATAAGAACAGAACAGGAAAAAGAATGAGGGAATGAGGGAGCAAGAGAGAGAGAGAGAGAGCGAGAGAACTAGAGAAGGATCGAGAGCCTGTGTGTGTGTGTGTGTGTGTGTGTGTGTGTGTGTGTGTGTGTGTGTGTGTGTGTGTGTGTGTGTGTGTGTGTGTGTGTGTGTGTGTGTGTGTGTGTGTGTGTGTGTGTGTGTGTGTGTGTGTGTGTGTGTGTGTGTGTGTGTGTGCGCGATCAATCCGTTCTTAAACCTGCAGTGCACCTATATAGCGACGCCCACGCACACAGATTTGCACATTCAAAGAGAGCAGTTGAACAGGCTGTCCTCGCCGCTCGCTCGCACTCCGACTACAGAGCCACATGTACAGTACGTCTACACCCACACAGTCCAAAGCAGTGCGTCTTAAACACGTACGCAAGCCATACGCGCCTGCCCACAAACTCTCACTCACACACATATAAGGAAAAGGTAAATGGACAAGGACAGAAAGAGAAACATTCTTACCATGTACTACTCAAC
>NC_137910.1:13766715-13836715 GCF_963457725.1 Sprattus sprattus | reverse complement strand
CCTTACGCCACCTACATCCTATCTTCCCAGTCAGTATCTGGAACATGTGTGGTTAGGGTTAGTCATTGTGGTTATGGCAGTCACTCAGGATTGTCCCTCCGGAACCACGGTCTCTTGAGACTGATTTGCAAGGACAACTAGTCCTTCAGAGAGTAAGTGTGTACATCAGCCACTTTTAAATACTGGCAGAGAAATCCGCTTTGCACAATTGCAAACGATCAATTCACCAAAACAAACCAAAGCTGTATACCAGGATATGAGTTTCCACCCTCCTATTTTTAAAACGGTAAAATTATTGAATGAGCCCATCATTGTTTAGAAGAGGCTGAAAACGTGCTATTTTTCTTTAATTACTCAGTGCAGTGTTTGCATATGGTTGTTTCAGGCTTCCACGGAGGGGCTTAGCAGCTTTTTAAAAGGGCTGATGTGGTGACCTTGCATCCCCTGTGCAGGCTCATCCCTGTCAACAGAAATCCGAAACGTGTGGAGTTTGGCAGCGCAGTCGATAGAGAAGCGTGGCCCGGACAGGCCCATGCCACCATCGAGCCGCAGTGGAGAAAATCCATCTGCCATTAGCCTTCTCTGTCACTTCCACTCATTTAACCCGCTCTTCCTGGCCCCCATCGCAGCTCTGACCCCATCAAAACACTAACCGGCACATTTTTTAGGCTTGAAAAAAAAAATGCCAGAGAGGAATAGAGAAAGAAAAAAAAACGAGGTGGGAGTTGTGATGTAACATAATTCCAGGTTGAAACCATTAAGACAAAGGTGACTTTGAAGGAGAGAGAAAATGTGATCTGTTTTGATTTTTTTTAAATAAAGTTCATCTTTAAGGACAGTGGGTTGGCAAGGACCACATGTGCAATTACCAATAATTATTAAGAGAGTAAGCAACATTAGTGCTATTACACCAGATGAACAGCTAGAGTGAGCTGCATGCACACCGCATTTGATAACAATAATAAGTTACACGTAGAACTAGAACATAGAATGAATAGAAAAAAACAAGGCTATTTAGCTGGAGTCAACACATTAATTTACTAAGTGCATTGTCAAATATGCATTTACTACACTACGGTGCTCCCAAAAAAAAAATGTCTAAAACACCTTCCAAGGTGAACAACGAAATAAAAACAGCTGAGGGGAAACAGTATGTTGTGATGATAACACACAATTGTTAAGAAAGGAAGACACCGAATAAGAAAAAAAAAACCTGTATAGAATTATTGCACATTTTCCATCTCCATGACTGTAAAGATGTGGGGATGAAAAAGACTGGCTGGTTATTATTTCAGTACCGAGTATAGCGTGTCTTTCGAGAGTGGAAATAACAGCATGGGGAGCAGCTTAAAAAAAACAGTGTCTTCCAAATTCTCGATATTGCACTTAACACAGCCTAAAATTAGTTATTTTCGGTAATGGCTGCACAAGTCAAGCACCGACTCGGTAGCACGAAGCAAGTTAAACAGGCATGCATGTTGGTTACATCAGCAGTCCAGCCCCTTTTTTTCAGTTCCACATTTCCAGTCGCTGAAGTCCTGAGTCAGGGCAGGAATGGGGATCCAAAATCGATTCCCACCGCACAGCCAGAGCCCCGGCCGGGAGAGGATGTAGCTCTGACCTTTACTGAATGTCATTTTGCATTGTTTGCTTCTCTGTCATCACTGACAGAACTGGACATGTTTGCAACATTGCTAAGATCTAGTGGCTTCCTCGGGCTTCCTGTGGGGGAAACCTGAGGTCAACATACCCCCGGCCCCTTCCCCCTGTCGTACTTCGGAGTGGGAGACCTTCCAGGCAGTAGCTCTTTTCTAGCTCACAAACCAGACACCGGGCGCCCACTCCTACAAGGTTAATTAACCTACACCGTGGTGCCGTGATATTAACAACGTGACGTGCAAGTAAGCGATAGAAAAGCAATCACGCATATGTCATCATTCTGATTTTTTTTGTGTGAGGGCGCCCAGTGCCCCGTGCCAGCAAGAAGCCTCCCTAGGCGTCGGCCTGTGTTGCCCATACCTAGATCCGCCACTGCTGAGATCAATAGAGCTGCCATACCCTTTCCTGCCATGTGCATTTGTAGGGGGAGGGGGGCTTCGTTTAGTCAGATCCATACCATTGGAGTAGGCACGTGGAACTATCACGTGCCAGTAGCCTCTTGTTTTTGTGATATGTTCTCCACAATCTTTGTCAGGGCCAGGGTGTAAGATGTGTTGACAAAATCCGTTTAATTAACATAATTACGATTTATCATAGTCTAGCCTGTAGGCTATGGAGCTAATATCTTTGTAATCACGTTCGAGTGCAGTGTCTTGAGTGAGCCAAATTAGGTTGCGATTAGACATATTTTTGGTTTTAAATAGGCGATTCCAAAATCACTTCAGAAAGGAATATTAGCATTGTAAGATATTTCGGGTGGGAGATGCGAATTTCAGCAGTATCGCGGATGCGTCTCTGTTCCAGGACATTTGTTGTGTTCAGGTGCAATCCTCATCGACAATTCCTATCATGGTCGTTCCGTTGTGGAAGCAGAGCGAGTGTAGTCATGAATGAAGCGGACAGAAGGTTAGCGCTTTTATGAATGGGCCGGCGGGCGTCATGCGACCCTGGCTGGCGCAAACAGCTCCCCTGCCCCTTCGCCCTTCCGTTCCAAAAGAATCGGCACAAGTGCTTCCACTCACTTGAGACCGGTGTGCGTGCACGTTGAAATGCTGGTGCGCCAACATGCCGTGCATGTCCTGTAAGTATGATTAAATATAAACTGAAGAGACAGACAGACAGATGACTTCATCTCATCCAGGCCCAATCTTAGAGGATCGCTACATAAGCAACCAAATATGACAACAAACGAGTCACTAGACAAACACAAAAACACTACAAGTGTCCTTTGAAATAAACTATGCCTGGAAGAAATGTAGAATCTAGGATAGCCTGCGTCTCCCTTTACCAAGGATAGGTAGTTTGGCTAGCATGTGGTATAGGCCTATCTGTGAGTGTCTGCTTTGGTACGATCATTTGTGAGCGGTTCCATTTTAAGTTAAGCCTATTTAATGTAGATTTTTATTCCAAATGAAATATTCAAGACCATTATGCCACACCAAACACCTAAATGTGCCATTCAAGTCGTCGAAGCTGATCGGTGTCTTTTTTTATGAATGAAGCACAGTATGCAAATGAGTGCGATTCAAGAAAAAGAAAACAAATGGCGGATATAACCTAACCCAGGTTATCGGTTAACCTGGAACGTCAGCAAGACTTTCTGTAGAATTCACAAGAGTAGACGAACATAAGAAGCTCTAAAGGTAAATAATAAATAATGCGATCACTCAAAGACAAACAAACCACTTGCGAATAATTGAGCAATGTTAAAGATCGCATCCAAGTAACTTTGAAAGAGGCAGTCTGGGTACACATTGAGATGATTTCCATATCTTTTAAAACAGTAAATCCCTTTACAAAATGTTTCCGATCCACCCCCGCCATAGCCTACTCCCTCCCTCTACCTTCCCCAAGTCAAGATCCGGAGAACAAGGAGGGGGCCCCAATCCCCCTTTTTCCTTGCGTCCACTGTCACTTCGTATGCTCCATACCACAAAGCACTTTCAACTCCTAAAATAGTGCCAAAACTCGCCAAAACCCAAACTTCCGTCCAGTACACGATTTACTTTACATATTGTAAAACTTTACTTTCCACTAAGTATGTTAAAGTTATTCGACTAAAAACCCACATGCAAATCTTACTTTAGGGTGAAAAGATTGTTTAAAATGGGCTACTTACTCGTTTGGGTGTGTTTCTTCAATCATTTTTCTCGTTTCACCTCCAAAACAATCCCACAATGGGTGCGCGCATTTCGCTCGTCATGTTCTTGCCACTCTCAAACAATACTCCCCGATGTATGGTTTTATCGAGCCCTTAGGTGTTTGTTTTGTTCTTTCTCTCCGTCTTCGTCTTGATGCTTTTGCTTTTTTTCCCTCTCCCCTTCGCTCTCTCTCCTACTCGCTCTCTCCTATGGAAGCAAACCAGTTGCTCTTGAAAACGCAGACGCACGGCAAATGTGTATCCCGTTGTTCAGTATCTCCAAAGGTATTTCCCAGATTTAAAGTTCTGGAGCGTTTAATGGACTGTCCGTAGATTCCTCAGTTGAGAATGTAGGTTGATGTTGCTGAGGGTGGCCCCGTACGAGCCCCATCTCTGGTTACTCCATGTTGGATTGTGCAGCAGGCAAGCAGGCAGACAGCAGCAGCCCAAGCAGCGCCGCCGACACACTCAAGGGGCGGAGGGCTAGCAGGGCGGAAGCCATGACGTCAGCCTCCACACACACACACACACACACACACACACACTTCAACGCAGGCCGTTTGGACTGAAAGGTGTCCCCATTAGTGCTGTTGCCTGCACGCACGTTGTGAGAATCTGTTTTGTCTATTCGTGTTACTTCTCTGTTGCAAAATTGATCGACGTCAGACATTGTCTGTGGCCAGATAAGATTGTGGACCTACACGAATCAACGTTTTGTCCAGTTAGTTCTGTGTATGCCCTTAAATGTCCCAACACAACTCTAATTACAGTTTCGGAAATCGGATTTGTGCAGTCAATTGAACAAAATTGCACACCGCCCATGCATCACTTTATAATGTAACTGTAGTGCGGTCACCCCATTGATCACACACCAAGGCTTCTGAAGTGGCTCCTCAGTAGGCCATTTCCTCTGGGTCGTGTGGCTGAGATCAAAGATTGACAGTTATGATGGCTTGACTGCCTCTCCCACAACACGTACGGTTAATGTTGAGTAACAAGTAGAAGTGGATTTTTAGGAAATCGCACAAATGATTAGTTCTGCAACACGTACATATTGTTATAGCCTACCCGATTGGGACATTAAAGCTTTTAAAACGTGTAAGCGAGCATTCGACTATACAAAACTCACATAGCCTACTTTCAAGACTGATCTTACACATCGTTTTCTGATCGACACGAACACTTAAGCCTACGTAGGGATAGATATAAACTCAGTTGCTTTTTTATTAGGAACACTGAGTTATAACTAATGCAGTCTAATACATCAAAATCAAATCAAACTTTATTTTTACGGTCGTTTCATACCAGGAGGTAACACACCAGTCCTGCAGTAAATCTTAGCTTCATGAAGGTTATACTATTCTGTATTTGTGTAAACTAAATTCCGAGAGCTGTTAACTGTGTGCACATTTTGGAGGCTGTGGATTGAGGGGTTGTTGAACTGTATTGTGTTGTACTGGTTCGTGTTTCTATTGTTTTGACCACCAAATTTAAATCAGTGGGGCTGGGTTCGCCACCTCTCTCCAATATTACAGTTTTTTACAATTGCTAAAACACTAAAACCCATTGGCTGAACAGAGTTCTCAGTTGCCTGAACTCATGAAGCTAATTGTGCAGTCTGTTGTCAATACCTTAAACTATTTCACACGGTAAAACACAATTTGCAGGTCTCACTTAGACTTTTTAGCAAAACTCTAAACACATTATCAGTCTTAAAACACATTCTGCACTCTAATTCACATGTCATCCATACTGGTAAACACAAGTGGCAACAATCAAATACAAATAGAGAACAAATGTCATTGATTGAACACAACCACTCAAAATTGATTTAACTTGTATCAAATGATGTGACACAACCAATATGAGCCAGTTTAGGGAGCAAACAGGTTGTTCAAGGTGGGAAGGAGAAAGTCTGAGAATGAATAGAAGAAACAATGTGAGGGGAGGAGGACAAGTAAACACCACGTTGGCTCCTTTGATTTTTGTCCCTTTTACTGTGGTAGTGTATACTGTAGTAGGCCTACAGTGCATTGTAGGCTGTATAAAGGACAATACGTAAACAAGTTGTATGGCCCTGAACATTGTGCTTTCTATTTGGTACAGTAACAGTACTGATTGCTCAATAGATTTTGACTGGTTGCAGGTTCATATCAACAAAGAACAAGAGTGAGTTGTGAGTAGTGAGATGCAGGGTACAGTAGCCTACTATAGGGGTACAAAAAGGAGAAAGAAACAACACAAATTAGAGCAAAGCAAAGTAGCCATTTCTAAAACATTTGTATAGCTACTATGAGAGAACATGTTTTCATTCATCAAAGTCAATTATAGATATGAAATTTGTTTTGAGGTAAAAAAAAAAAGATGTACTTCTCCCTGAGAACTATATGTTTTGAACAGTGTGTTTTCTATTTTTTGGTGTATTGTTTACTGACTGCTTGAAAGTGTATATCATTTTGAACACTTTGTTTATAATTTGACAGCAGTGTTTGATTTTGAGCACAGGTAAAACTGTTTTGAGGCGAAAGTTTCATTTTGCAAGAGGATTCAGAGGTTTTGTAAATAGTGCTTGAAGATGAGGTTTTGTGTTTAGAGTTTAGAGAAAATGAGTGACTGTTTCAAGAATGTGTTTTAGCAATTGTAAAAAACTGTATAACAACCATTAAGAGGGGGGGGGGGTATTGTAGGACTGTTGTATAAGACTGCATTGTTTTTTTGTTTACTACATAATAAACTGGCAACTGAGTGTATGATGATGTACCAATGTTAAACTCTTCAAAGGCGTAGTCGGTTGTTTCCTCTTTACATTTAAGTTATATCAGTGACACGACATACCTCTAGGCCCCGGGAAGACAAGTGCAGTATGACATTACGACGCCCCCAGCTGGCCACTTGTTTACCCTACGCCTGAACCATAGAGTGTACTCTTCACAGTTAGTTCGATATTTACCTCTGTGTCGTCAAAAGTTGTCCTAATATTAGAATGAAACTCGACATTTAAACAACAGTATCGAAGGTTAACAGCTCTGTGTACACTATACAACAAAACGATCTAATGTTAGTGGAGTGCAATGCATTAAGTGACAGCAAATGATGTGTACTTAGGAATAACTCACAAATTACATAATTTATAAATCACTTTCTTTATTTAAATCAGCGTTAGGCAGTTATGCTGTGAACCAAACAAAATAAACCAACAAAATGAAACGACAAAAAAAAATCCAGGTACAATAACTGCGCTTGGCACTGGATGAACATTTATGGAAAAAATAATATATAGTTATATATTGAGTATGAAGTGCCTCCAATGTACACACGTTCGTTTGAGGGGCAGACAGTGAGACATGAACATTGGTTTATAACATCTCCATGCCCAAAGACACCCGGCCCTTTATTTCAGTATGACCATTCCACCTCTCCCCGATGACCCTGGCGATGACACCAGACCACAGCTGAGTCTGGGGCTGCATGTCCCTTATAAGAGTCCTTACAGATGTCCATATTTCAAAAAGTAAAGACGCAATAAAGTATGAGGGATTTCTCAAAGGGGTTTGAGTGAAAGGGGTTTGAGAGCTTCTCAAAGAACATGTGACTTTGCCAATGTCTGTGCCATAACACTGACCCAGTGGAAGTAATACACAGCAAAGGAAAGAAAGCATATGAAAAGTAGAAAATAAAAGACAATAAAGAAAAAAAAAATCCTACATCATCTGACAGAAGAAAAAAAAAAACATACAAATCAATCCCCTCCTATAAAAGAAATGGTGATATAAAATCATAAAAATAAAGACATTGACATAGAAATCTGCAAAGTCCTCATGTGGAATTGTTAAGGATCTGGAGGGGAGGGACTGGCCAATGCCTGGTTTTAAATAACATCCAGGGGTCAGAGAGGAGGTCAACAGGAGGCCATTACAGACTTCAAACCCAAACCAGGGGAAAGAGAAAGCGCACTTTGACTTCAAAACACCCAAATGGACCCTAACGGACCCAAATGGAACTATTCCGTAACCCACACACGATGGTCTTCATCATCTTCAAGGACAAATACACCTGGTGCAATAAGCCAGCCAAGACAGGAGGGAGAGATACAAAACCAAGAAAAGAAAGAGAAACCTGCACTCGTTCTGAGAAGCCTGCCTATGTACGATCACAGCACCACAGCTGGGGGGGGGGGGGGGACAAGTGGTAATTATGACGACATGGGTGAGTTAATTTGGTTTGTCCAATTACAATGGTTCCTATTTCGGCTAAAATGGCATTCCCTTAGCCAAAGAAGTAGAAAATAATGATACCGGGGCTCTACACCAAAACCCACATCTAACCCCCCCCACATCTCTCCCTCCCTCCATCTATAGATGGTGTGTTTCTATGAATGAAGAGGCAGAACGTAGGAAGTGAGAGGTGAAATGATAGATATCTGATAGATATTCTCATTATATAATTATATTGTATTGGAGAAGATGGGTGGTGTGGGTCCGTGAGGGGTGGTTGGGACGATGGGGAGGGTTAGGCGTTTTCGTAGGTTTATCTGACGGTGACGCCGAGCTTCTCCAGGACACGCATGCCCTTCTCTTCGTACTCCTCTCGCGTCAGCCAGAAGTTGTCCTTGTCTTTCATGATGTCTGCCAGCACCGCCCCACCCAGGAACACCATGTGCTTGCGTCGCGGGGGGTCCTCAATTCGGATCTTGAATTTCTGTAAGGAGGGGGGGGGGGGGGGGGGGGGGGTGTAGTGAGGCAGCAAATAGACACAAGATTACAAGTACGCAATGATAGGATGAGAAACACGCAGACACACATCAGCGTACCAGTCTACCTTGCCCTAACCCAGTAAACCAGCACTTGTGCCCGCAAATCACCAACTGGGCCAGGCCCTACTCAGGGCCCTACTCTGTGGTTGCTTCCTTAAAAGAAATAGCCTCCCAGAGTCCTCCAAACAATGTGGGAAAACAAGGCATGCTAAAAATGCCCGCGTTAACGCTATGCATCCTTGTGGTGTGTGGCTCCAGCTACATGATTGTCTATTATTATCCATTATCATGGAGTGGAAGCCGAACAGGTGGCTTGTTTGGGGGCCCTCATGAAAGTTGACACATGAGGGAAAATGAGCCTTTAATTTACCTTAAACACAACGCGAGGACAGACGGCCAAAGGCAGGCAGGCCTAAAGACAGACATGCTACTTTAACTGTAGCCTGCGTTCCAAATGTAATTGATCATCTAAAAATAGGGTTGTGACATGCAGGCCCTTTGCAGCCAAACAGACAGCCACAAAACCGCACAAGCAGGCCAGTGGCCAGAGGCAGCCCATCCAGGCCCTGAAACCTGCTGGCTCACTGCCACATGCCATAATGGTGCGTTCCCTGCAGTCAAAACACATGCACCACCCGGTGGCAACGCTGCTATAGTAGAAGATCTCAAAGCCTGTTCAGATGACCCCCCACCCCCAAGGTGAAGGAAAAAGAGAACAAATATGGAGATACACGGGAGTGTGGAGAGACCGCCTGTGCCAGGAGGTAATGCACTCACTGAGAGCTTCTCCACGTCTCCCTTCAGCACGCGCTCCAGGTACAGCTGCTTCAGCTCACGTTCCAGACGAGAGGGCAGCCCGGGGTACATGGTGGAACCTCCCGACAGAACAATGTGTTTGTAGAACTCCGACCTGACATGGAGAAGAGAGAACACTGAGTGCAAGACCTGTGGCTCGGAACTCAACTAATGAGTGGAAAGCATATGAAATGAGTGGCATTAAACAGGAAAGTTCTAAAGAAGAATTTACAATTATTTATAATCTCATTCTATGCATGTGCAAGACACCTAATCTAAATCACCCATTAGTGCCCTTTTCAATCCAAGAAACTGAGCTAATTGTGTAAATTGGGTACTTACTGAGCACTTTCTATAGCTGAAATGATCTACAAATAGCATAATCTAGACGCCATAATTGACACCAGGACCCACACCCACTACTTAAACTTTCCCTTATGGCCAGCCGTAGCTGGAAGGGGGAAGGAGAGAGTCCTCACCTGGTGTCGATGTCGGCCGCATTGATGGTGTTAAAGAGCAGCTCGGCCACTCCGACCCCCTCTACGTTGATCAGGTGGGGCTGGAAGAGAGCCTCGGGGGCCTCAAAGCGCTCCCCACCCACCTTAATCACCCTGCCATCAGGCAGCTGTGGGAGAGACAGGAAAAAGAGGGAGATTAAAACAGAAAGAATGAAAAAGAAAGAGAAACCAGGGGTTATGAAGGTGAGAGAGTGACAAGAAAGAGCGGGAGGTAAAAGAGAAGGAAAAGTGGTATTTAGGGTGAGAAATAGTTAACACAACTTTAAACAGTAAGAACATCATTACAGTCACATTACTAACGATTAGTCAAGTGGTCATTTTCTTTTCTGTACTTGTACCACGGCACTGTACCACATCGCGCTGTAGCAGCAGTGCCTACTACAAGTACATCAAACATCAATTACATTTGCCTTCAATCCTGTGGCTCTGTCAAACTTTTCTCCTGCACCAATCAGGGGCTCCAGTGGAGATTTGTGTTGAATCTCTAAACATCCCCGTCTCGCCCTTGTGATATTTGTGTCAAATCTCTAAAAACTGTCCCCTGCCACCCTTTGTGACATTGTTGTGTTTGTTTTGCTTCATGTTGACCCGCCATCATTCCCACACCAACCCAATTTGCTTCACTGATTAATATATATTATACAATATAATATATATATATATATATATATATAAAATATATATTCCTTGTGCACCTGCTTCATTTTACGCCCCCAGTTATGTCCTTCCCTCTTCCTTCACCCTTTGGCCCCCATCCTTTGACTGGTTGCCTTCCTGCCATCCATCCTCCTCAGGCTCCATATAGATACCCACATCCCTCCTTTACCTAACCCTAACCCTCAGGCCAGGCTCCATATAGAGACCCACATCCCTCCTTTTAAGCAGGGTTATGCACAGTGTCACCTGTAACCCTTGACCCTTGTTGATCAAAAGCATCCATTATGTTGTCCACACTACACACTGACGATGGCTTAAGGCCGAAACGCGTCGGTAAATAAACTGGTCTTAATATCAATGAGAAAAGCTTGAGAGTGCGGTTTTATTCTACTCAAAGTTAACATTCTTTTACTCGCACCCGAAAACGCATTTATATTTTTTGGAAGTAGAGCGCACCTATCCCTACTAATATGCACAGGGTTTGACTTTTAAAAGGAGAGATTCCACAGCCCTCGGCCACCATGTACTTGCTCTGGAAAGGGGTTGAAGCCCCCCGTTTCTGAAATTCCCTTTTGGACAACGTTCACTGTTAATAATGCTATACAAATCAATGTAATCGGGCTGAATTGGATTAGCATCATGCTCATCTCTGTGAAGCTAACGGTGCTTCTTTTATGTGAGGATGTCCTTAAAAAAAATAAATCATATTGACTTTGAAGTCAGCAGGAGGAACTGGAATGAGTGAATGCGATGCATGTGGACGGCACATGAAACCAATTGGCCCAGCTCTGTGATGCAGACCATGCCGTTCTGTGCTCCAGATCAAATCTCGCCGTAATCAAATTCTATTATAGGTCCGATGGCAGGCGGACAGAGAGAGAGGCATCCTCTCTGAACCGCTAGCCTCTTCGGAGAAACTCAATCACCCGGATCTCATTCCAAGCCCGGGCATCCTCCATCATGGTGGAGAGTCCACACGATTCCGCTTAGATAATCTGATGATCTACCACGACAGAGACACAGAGATAGAGAGAGAGAGAGAGAGCGAGAGAGGGAGAGAGACAGAAACAGAGACAGAGAGCAAGAGAGGGAAAGCGAGAGAGGGAGAGCGGGAGGAAGCGGGAGAGAGAAAGAGGGGGATGAAGACAGAGAGGGAGGCCACATCAGACCCCTATAGGCCGGAGCCAAGGGCGGCCACATCCAGGGCTGGCCGGTGGTGAGTCATCAAGATGGCCGCCGTCTGCCCGGGTGCACATAAAGGCCCCATTGATGGGGAGCCAGAGGCAGAAATGCACAGCAGCCTGGCCGGAGAAGGGTGGGGGCGGAGGCAGCGGGGCCAGTGTTGAGCTCGGCCGCACAGGAAATGATGTTTCACGGCAGGTCGGGGGCAGCTCTGAAACCACACTGCCGTCCTTGTTTCGCCAACACTCAGCAGGTTTTTCTAATGACTTTTGTATATGTTTTTAAGAGAAGGTGGGTTGGTGGGGGAGATCATCCTCATCTCTCTACCATCATGCCTTCTTTGGAAAAGGAAGGAGATAGAACTTCTGGAGGAAAATTCCACCCACATGCTTTTTTAATTTCACACATTTTTTGGGAAGTCACGAGAATGAAGAAACTGCTGGTCAGCGTTGCATCTCCCCCTGCCGCCTACACACCAATCACAGATTGCCCCTGGGGCAGGGGTGTGTCCCGCCCACCATGGGACCACCCAATCAGTGCTAAGGCTTATATCCAAAGCACAGGGCCGAGGGCCATTGAGGAAATCCCCCTACTGTTTAACCCAAAGTAACCTGAGACTCTGAGAAGATGAATGACATGAATATCTCCCACTGAGGATTGGACACAATAAACTCCACCACACTACACTTCAGTGATGCTTTCCCTGCATCACCAGATGTTCCCATCACTATGATCTCTTCTGACGTTAAATACAGTCTGTACATAGATAAAGAATACATACATACATACACACACACACACACACACATAAATAAATAAAGTCTTCCATGAAAAAAAAAATCAGTTTTTCCCTGATACAGGGTCATATTCGTAGTGACCTTTAACAATAGCTAAATGCAGTTTTAATAATTCTGGACTGTTTTGCTTAGTTTTTTATGCTACATACCTTTAATATAATGCCTGTAGAGACTTTGTTCATGGATAACATTTTAAATGTATAAACTACTTCAGAATAACAGAAATAATATCCTTCATATCCAATGCATTTAACAGGGGTGAACAAATCTTCAATTCACATGGTTGTCAAGTGGCCAACCACCTTCTCAAATGTATTTACCCAGGTGTAGTCTTTGCTTGTCCACGTGTGGAATGTGGATATATTTAGCTTCATATGTAAGCATTTATTTTTCTCCGTTCATTCTTTAGTTTACATTAAATGTGTCAAGGTACAAACCAATCACATAACTCCAAGCCAGAATAAGAACATACATTTCAGGATATTCGGGCTTCAATCATGCAGAAAACATTACAAAAATATAGTGACGTTTTTTGGGTTTATTTTTTTTATTAAATGACGCAAAATGTTCCAGATTTTCCCCTTAAAGGTTATATAATGACCTGATTGAATACTTTTGAATCAAAACATGCTGTGCTTACTGATTACCGACAAACACATGGATAGTTAAATTAACAGATCCATGTACAGAGGTGGTTCACACTACATTGCCACAACAAGAGTATAGCTGTGGCATTATTTATTATAATGCACTACCTCTTATTTACTAGTCCTTACAGGCGGTCCAAATAAATACCACAAATATGGTCCCAGGTAAATCTCTACCCCGACGACCCCGGACATCAGACAATCACATTTTTCCTGTCTGGCTAAAAACAAACACCATGGCCAAGGGGCGATCACAAATTATCCCTAAGTGAAATAAAAATCCCTCCTTTATACACATTTTCTGCTCTTTGGACTTGCTATTGGGAGGGAAAACCAAACAAACAAGTTTTTAATCAGGATTGTTTGTCTGCATTAATCGGAAAAGGCACTAGTCAGGTTGTGTTTGATGCCAGAGTCCTCCGCCACACCGGCATTCCCGCAAAAAATAGTGCACCAGAAAAGCTGAGATCAATACTGTTTTGCGCACATAACGGACAAACATTCGGATTTAATTTAAATTTAATCTCCCCTAATCCATTTGTTCTTGTGCAAACACATCACCAAATTCCACTGACTGAGCCGTGAGCACACACTGAATAAGCCGACGTGTGAAAATCAAAATGTGGTAATATATTTTATAATTTTTAATATCTTTACTTCTGGTGATTTATTCTATATCAGATTGATGGGCACTTTTCACACCTTTACAAAACAGCAAAAGTAAATGTAATGTTTTGTAACTGATACATTTACTGAGAATAACATGTAATATAATAATAATAATAATAATAATAATAATAATATGTAAAATCTGTTCTTGATATCTTGCTCAGGTAGCCTTCTCAAACTTTAAATAAAAGCAAACATCATGAATACTTTTTTGCATCTTAGTATTCACTTTCTCCAATATAGCTACCTTTCTACATAAATAATTGTCTTTTTTAATGTAAGCTAGTCATTTGGACAACCAAAATCTGAAGAACGCCTTCCCGAAGGGCTACCAGGGATTTTGAAATCTGTCAATAATCAGGGATATGTCTGTCACTACACAGAACTAGCACCCATGGACTAGTTTAGCCTTCAGCAAGTATGAAAATGATCACGCATGTATGCCAGTTACAAAGGAGGATTCTAAGAGAACGGTGAGTGTATGTGCATGTGTGTGTATGTGCGTGTGTGTGTGTATGCACGTACCGTGTAGGACTCCACGAGGACAGTGGTCTCCAGGGCCAGCTTCTGCTCCTGCTCGATGTTGTAGCCTACGTAGCACAGTTTCTCCTTCATCATGCGCACCGTCTCAAAGTCGGCAGAGTGGTTGAATGCATAGCCTCTCAGCAGGAGCAGCTAACACACACACACACACACACACACACACACACACACACAGATCAGCTTCCTCATGACATAGCCTCTCAGAAACAGCAGCTACATGTACACAACAAGACACATGCACTCATATAAACAAATGTGTATGCTCACTCGTAGGCACACAAACGAAAGCCTGCTTCAAAACCACAAAACAAACAAAGCCTGCATCTTCCTTCAAAAATGCCCACATTAACACAAAATATGCGCTCAAACATTCATGCGTACAATCACAGTAAATAATAATGAGCTTTGAAGAACAAAGGTTAGACACACACACACACACACACACACCTTGATGAGGTAGCGAGTGATGTCTCGCCCTGCAATGTCTAGTCGGCGGGTCAGATGGGGCAGGGAGAAACCTTCATAGACGGGACAAATGTGCGTGACTCCATCACCCGAATCCACCACCACTCCAGTGAGAAGACCTGCACACACACACACACACCGTTAGTCTATTTCAATCATGATGGGATGGAGAAGATAAATAACTTTTTCTGGCAGAAATGAGAAAAAAAGAAAGTCTATATAGCAAGCTCTGGAAATGAATTTAGCACCAACAGAGAATACTTCAACACACAGAAAGCTAGCTCATGAATTTCAAACTACACAGTTGGTGAAATAAATCTATAAGTTAATATGTTATATTTAATTCAACTGAAAAAAAAAGATGCATTATGCAATGACGTATCTCCTTTCTGGTCTACCTTGAGCATAGAGAGTGAGCACAGCCTGGATGGCGATGTAAACCCCAGCGAACTGATACGTCTCAAACATCACCTACACATAGGAGACACATGATATGTAAACATCACCTTCACATAAGAGACACAAGACAAAACAATCACTACAAATGCACAGAAACAGCACGCTCTCAACAAACAAGTCAAAACCTATGGAATTTACTATTCTGTTGAGTAAAATGTCACCATCATTGTTGAAACTTGAACATGGATCAGAAAACCAATACCCTAAATAAAGTGCATGGTTTAGAAAGGATGTAAATGGCTTGGTTCTGTATATTAAAGAGATCAGAAAGGCGAACAGACAGTGAGAGCTTAAAATGCCAATGTGACAGACAGGTCACACAAGACCCTTTCACTAGCTGTCAGGAGGAGTGGGCTCAGGCTCCTCTGGGTGCTGACTATCTCAGAGAGAGTCACCGGGGCTTGGGTAAAAACATCAGAATGTGTGACCATGACAAGATGAACTCCCACACCCCCAAACCCACACTTCATAGCACTAGAGACACTACCAACACAGCTCTTCTGTTCATGAAACAGAGGACATCCAGATTTGGCAGTCAGCTGATGTGTCTTTTTATGGATGCTCAAGGTCAGTCAAACATGAATGAACCAAATAGGATTCCCCTGAAATAAAGTTATACACTGAAGAATAAAACCTTCCATCCCTGAGGCCTACAGAACTTGATGACCGTCTCATCTCTCAAGTCTGTTACAAAAATGTGCACATCTGACGCAAAGGAAAAACAAACCAAAATCACATCCACACCAAAGGATGTTTTACATTCAGAGACCAGCTTCGTCCAAGCTGCACTATTTTAGTGGAGTCGTTTAAATTTAAAATATATATTTTATTGAATGGTCAAAGCATTTCCTCTGTGTACTGAAAGCAGTGGCAAAACATATGCTGCTCAGTATTTCAATGGGACTAGGACTTGTGCCAGGTCCAGATGGGAGGGATGTTGCTTGCCACTACTACGGAACACAGAGCATCTGTGTCCACTCCTTGAGCACACATGACCAGCCGCTACAATGGCCCGTCAGCTTGACCATTATTTTGAACAACGGTCAACACCCTGCACTTATTTTGACGGCAACAACGAAGGGGAGACTAAAGTAATATGGTGAGAAACAGAATATACCTTATAATCATACTTATGAAAGATAACTTTGCTTCATCAAAAAAAAAAGGGAAAACAATTGTAGCAGAGTAACAAATGTAATTTACAGAGGCTACGACAAACAAAGATGCAGATGACAGATGCAGATGACTGAAGCACACACCTCGATGATCTTCTCCCTGTTCTTGGTGGGGTTCATGGGCGGCTCTGTGAGGAGGATCTTGCAGTTTTTGGATTCGATGTTGAGCTTCTCGGGGCCAAACGTGTAGTCCCACAGGTGCTTCATGTCATCCCAGTTGCGCACGATGCCATTCTCCATGGGGTAGTTGACCTCAAGCATGGAGCGCAGCTCGCTAGCCTCATCTCCCACCATCAGGTCCTGAGAAAGGTTAAAGGTCAAAAGGGTATAGTGTCAGAGGCGCAACATCCACACGTGACCATTAAGATTTCTCCCATGATGCTTTCAAAACTAAGAATGTTCCCATAACAGCAGGGGGGAAGTGTGCATATTTATGATTTGACAGTTAAGTTCCTTTTCAAATTCAGACAATGTCCACAAAACATTAGAAACTTTTACACCCATTTTTGCTGTGGTGACTGTGGCTCGGGTAAAACGGAGAGCACATCCACTAGTTTCTCTTCCTCCCATGCTGGTGCGATGACAATGATAAAAATTCAAGCCTCCATTTTGGCTCAAAACGAGCACAGGCAAAACTGCGCAGCCACAGTGATGGGATGAATGAACGGACACATACCGCTGTGAGTTTTTTTCCAAAAAGCAGCCAGTTTCCCAGCATGCACAAGACAAAAATCCCATGCACCCAGCTGTATTAGTCACTGTCACACTGAAAAAAAAAAAAAATCTGTTCTCTAGCCATTCATTCCAGTATCCGTCGACAATGAGGTCAAT
Source organism: Sprattus sprattus (assembly GCF_963457725.1). Classification (NCBI taxonomy): domain Eukaryota; kingdom Metazoa; phylum Chordata; class Actinopteri; order Clupeiformes; family Clupeidae; genus Sprattus; species Sprattus sprattus. Next base: position 13,819,425 of record NC_137910.1, on the reverse strand, counting down.
CACTGGCCGCATTAAATCTCTTTCGCCCATCATATGAAATTCCGTAGGGGTTCTATAGGCCAACTCCCTTTTACCTGGCACTACACCCCGGTGCCTCGGTCCTAAGCAAGGGAAGAGGGGTGTACAGTGTGTTTTCTGGCACTGGTGAAGCCCTAGTCTGGGAGGACCATGTGTTTCCAATGAGGAGCTTCTGTCCTTAAAATGCAGCCGTCTGACCAACTTCCTGTGCGCTCCATTTCTGCATTCAAACTCATCTGCACTGCAACAGACTTTCTGCAAAGCGGCTAAGGGAAAACTTCCTGACACAATTCAGCAGCCCCGCTTCATAATTCCACACGTATGATAATGTGAATCATTTGAATAATTAATAAAAAAGAACAAAAACACTCAGTGCTCATCAATGCAAAGCATAAAGCTGAGAGACTTCAGTTGAGAGGCTCATTATAGGAACAACTATTGAAACATGAGGTCATACAGTACAGAAATTAGATTCAGGCACTGACCACAAACATAAGTGAAGTGAAAAATGTGCAGAGATACAGTCTCATAAGATCCCGGTTGTAACTGGAGATTTGGGGGAAAATGTTATTACAGCTTTGTCTATACGTGAAACATTTTGGGAAAGATGGATGACCATACACCAAACAACCATAGACCAAACAACTATGAAGATTTCTCCACACAAAAAAAAAACCTTCTAATAAAAAACCTCCTCAAAGGCCAGAATGGCGCCATGAAGAAGAGGAGGAGGACACATCATAACAGGAAGGAAAAACAGTCACCCAACTTCATACGCTGATGTGTCATGTCCAGCCATGGGGACAAGCTATCTCAGGCCCAGAGAAAGCAGAAGTACTGCAGCAACATGTATGCCTGGCCTTAAAAATACAACTCAATGACTCGGGATGTCACAAGAGCCAATGCTTCGTTACCAAGTTCATGCCAGAATTTTGAAAATGTGATAGTACTCATTTTTTCTACACTAACGTAGGTTCCAGCGATCATCTGGTCCTTATGTACTCTTATACTCCTGTAAGGGTACCTAGTCTGCCGTTAAACGCCAAAGGTAGAAGATCTATGCCTACCAGCATGGAACACCGATTTAAAGAAATAAAGTTTTTTACATCAGTGGAGCAGATGGGGCAACAGTTCCACCTCGACTGGTTGAAAAAAAAAAGAAGATAAGCGTTGTGTATGCAAGTGGGCTAGTTTGCATGCGAGGAAGCACCTAAAAGACAGACATCTATATATATATTCAAAAACTTCAGGGCAAGTGGATTTATGTTAACACTCCATCAACAACGAATCCAAAGTTGTATCCTTATACTGAAATACACGTTACCACAATTTTAGATTGAGAGAGCTGGCATTGATGTGTAGCTAAATAGGTTACATATAATGTTTACCATAACTAAATGCTGAAGACGACTGCTTAGGCTAACATAATGTTACCATAGCTTGTAGTAGTGGGATACTGTCCTTACTGTTATCGGGTCATCAAACTATAACATTAGCATTTAAATAAGCATTTCCAGACTAATGGTCAGTCACATCAGTACATTTAAAATACTGCTTGCACTCTGAGTATATAGGAACAGTATATAGGAGAAGAAAACAGCAGAGGCTGCACACGCTATGCGTTAACACACAGTTCTTGAGCTAAAAATGATGACTGAAAGCTCAGCATTTTCCTTCAGGCCTATTTATTATTTCCATACTTTTTAATCATGTCTCGGCCAGGCACCGCAATTGATATGCTGATCCATCATTAAAAGTTAATGCCCACGTTAAGCCCACGATATTTTTTTAAATACTTGAAAATGACATGCCACTGTTGTTTTTTGTAATGTTCAAACATTTTGAATAAAAAGGAGTTTATGTTTAAATTCATTATTTATGGGATTTATTGTTTTGAGTTTTTACTGTGGTATCGAGAATCATGATATTTATTTCACTGATATCTGATTTCAATGTTGAACTGTTAGTAACAGGTTTTTAATCCTTGTATTTAATCATATTCCTTACTAGGTGTCTTGCTTAACTAATTACATCAAAGACCATCACCTAATACCACCCAAGTAGAGCATTCAAACTCCTGAGTTAGGATTCATTCTTATGTTAGGTTAGACAGAAACAATACAGAGAGAGTTAGGATTATTAAGTATGAATTGCCAAACTCTCTCCACTATATATATGAGGGAAAATGTGAGAACTATTGTGAGACTATTGGTCCAAAAAAAAAGCAAATGGCAATCAAATGTACCTCTAAAACACTCAACATTGTTAGAAGCATTCGGACAAAATGCAGCAGATACATAAAACACAAACCAACGTTTTCAGAGAGAATAGACAGAACTTTCATCTGAGTTTTGTCATTAACAAACACAACACTGCATCACACATCCCCGAACAGGCAGTTTGGGCAGAGAAGCACACCACGGTATAAGGCACACTTACCATCTTCTTATTACTCTATCTCAACAGGGGAAGAGAGAGAGAGAGAAGAGATATGAGGGGGACTTCCGCAAAGGGACGGACAGGTGATAGAAGACCCTGGGGTATCTTAAACTTGATCATAAGAAACTCAACAGCAGACACAAATGAAGGTGAAAATCAGGCAGGGTGGGTGAGGGAGGCTGAGAGAGAGAGAGAGAGAGAGAGAGAGAGAGAGAAATAGAAAGAGAGAAAGAGAAAGAGAGAGAGAGAGAGAGAGAGATTGATTTTTGTTCATAAGAGTTGCCTAGGGAGTCTGGGCTGGGTAGCCGCGGAGGATTTCACAGAGAGGAAAGCCTGAGAGCAGACAGTGTTTTTGTTCAGAGGTGAAGTTCATGTTTATGGTGCAGGGGAGGTTCTTTACCTTGATCTCAATGTTGCCCACTTTAGCTGTGGAGCGGATGATGGGCCTGCCCACCAGCGCAGGGAAGATGTGCTCTGGGAAGTTGGAGCCTGCATAGCCACACTTCACAAACTAAAGGACAAGAGAGAACAGAAAGGAGAGGACAAAGAGAAAGACAATGTGATTAATAGAGGCTCCAGAGGCAACAGAAGTAGGTCTGGTAAGACATGGCAAAAACCTGCTTCAACCTGACCGCAGTGCAAAGTAAACTCTAGGTGGTAATCTAGTGCATGTCAATAAAACCACCCAATTAGTTTAACTTAAAAAGCCGTAGCGGATGTGCCCCAGGATGCAACTTTCAGGCAAAACTTGATTTTAGGAGACGCATGAACATACTTTACCACATCACATAAACATGAGGCAATGTGGTGAGGAAACTAAATCTACACACACAAACCTCAGCTGCTGTGCCATGTTACCTAGCGTGTCGGAGCACAAGAAACCCCCCTTTGCTTGCTAACTTTTAGCATCTCTCCACACATCCTCTCGTAGAGGCCCCCTTATCCGATGAACTGCTCTAGCACAGGCCCAGCTCTCTGGCCCGGCCTAGGCTGTGGTTTTCTAAAAACGGCTGATCTCACTTCCCTCTGACTCATCGCCTGAGAGAGCTGCCTCTGTGGGCCAGACTAGCAGCAGCAGCGTTTCCACTGAGCGCGCTCAGCCAACATGCCACTGCTGAGGCAGAAAGCCTTCAAGCCCCTCAGGCTCACTGAGGTCTTTTGTCTGACTGCACAGGCTTTCCCTGCCAAAGCAGGAACCACAGAGTCCAGCTGATGTGAGGATTTGACCATTTGACCCACCAAATACATGTTTACTTAAACTGTCTGACAGTGGAAACAGTTAGAATTCCCCAAATTTGAAAACAGTTGTTATTATGTCATTAGGGTATAACATCGTAAAAGGATGATCTGAGCTTAACTAGGGCAAAAAAATAAATAATCCAGCACAAAATGTATCTCGGCTTAAAATGAACTGATACAAGCTCCACTTGATTGTAGTGTCTGGATTCAGAGTTCTTGAAAATGTTTGCAATCGGATGATGAATGGTCTATGAAATGACATATTTGTTGACAATTGCTTGGAAACACATGGATGCTTCCTTAGCTAATGAGCGCTTCCCTACAACCAATCGCGACATCTATTCGGAAGTCAAGTCATGTCAAAAGAGGACACACCTCCCGTCGAAGTGATGGCGAAGTGGTGCCATAGGACTGAACCGACACACACACACAAAACAGTGGATTTATTCACAGGCGAGTGCTTTCCTAAATGAATGAACTGGCAGATAACAACTTTCTGCACCATTTGGAAATTATCAGCAAAACATTCGGAAATACAATCAACAGTCCCTAGCAATCATAAAAGGATGTCGCTATCCGTTCATCAGCTGATGGATTGAGCTGACGTTATCGTTAGCAGCGGCTAACTCCTCCAGCTAACATTAGCAACCTCGCCCACTGAGAGAACTGAATGAGCAAGAACGCTGCGAGTGTAAAAAGACCGATAGGCGAGGGCAGAGTACATGAAAATTACTTATATTGTGTTTGCTAACAGTGCATTAATGATAATGGCAATTGCATTGACCTGCTTTTATTCAGAGCCACGTGAGAATTTAGATATACTAACTGACAGTTATTTTACGCACAGAGACTACATTGGTCAGCAGCGTAGCTTGACTATGGAACCTTGCAGAGGATGAGCGGAACCGGTAGTATTCTAGGCGACAATGTAGCACCCAGCAAGTTATTCTGGCATTCTAAAAAGTGACAAACTCCACAGATTGTCAGAACTCTACACAATGTTTCGTACAGGGCCCTGAAATTGTTACATTATTATCAAGCTGACATACACATTCCACTCCCTACCCACCCAGTTAGCTTGCTAGCTAAGCACTACTGACTTCCTGTTTTAGGGTAATCTGTTTTTTTTCCTAGTCAAACAACCCTGAAAAAAAATCAGGTGAATAATAATCGACTTCCAGCAGCATTATGCCTCATGACCTACCCCGGTTCCATTGTCACAAACCACCACTTTCCTTCCCTGGCTATCCATTTTTCAAAATCCAGGAACCAGTAGACCTTCCCTGATCAACTTTCTTCAGCAAGCCGGAAATTACCACCCCGGCGCTTTGAAAGGGTATCTTCCGGTATTGTCAACACAAAGCCCGGCCTTCATTGACTGCACAGGGTTATTGACTTAAATGATATCCAATGGTGGCGTGGTAAAGAGAAACGTAATGTTTTTATTTGACGATGAAGCGTGAATGACAGATCTACAATCCAGTAACATTTTCACATACCCTTAAAACCGGAGGTTAGACATTTTTGCAAGAAGAGGTGGAAATCTGAACCGAAAGGGTCCGTGTCTTTAATATTTCAACACGTTTGTGATATTGCAAGGCAATTATTTGATATATACACCTCCCCTTTCACAAAGGGAATATTAGGAGACAGTCAAATCAATGCAGTATCTAGTAGGCCTAAAATACAACAGAACTAAAGCTGTAGCCTATCTTTGTACTTCTAAAATGACCTGAGAAGAGGTTGAGAATATAATAGAATTAAATAACCACAGGACTAGGCCAATACATAGTGTGTGATTAAATGATCAGCATATGCTTTTGTATTTAGGTGTAATGGCTGCAATTGGGACATGGGCTTTCTCCTACCCAGCTGTGAAGGAAATGGACTTGATTTTGGCAGGTGAAAATGCCACAGATGTTGTAGAGAGAGCAATTGCAGGTGAGCCGACATTCATGGCACCTGTGCAAGGTTGATGAACGAGTTTTCCTTGCTTCCCCATGCACTCCTGTACTGAGCACTTTGTGTGGAAATGGAGATGGTCTTCTGCTCATTCAATTCAATATGCAGAGGGTTGAACTTATCTCTACTCCGTCAGTCAACTCTTTGTGCAACATGCATTTCATTCTGTGCCATGCTACATTTTTCAGAGGTGGAAAATGACAGGGAGACAGGACATCATGTTGTGGGACGAGGGGGATTCCCAAACAGCATGGGAGTGGTGGAATGTGACGCTGCAATAATGGAGGGCAGTCCTGGAAGATTTGGGGCCGTTGCAGCGCTGAGAGGGTAAGATCATAGTACATATCGTCATAACAAACAAACACAAACAAAACAAACAAACATATTAAAAGCCTGTTCTAGTGGGCAAAGAGTTACATTTGGACTCCGGATTGTAGTTTCCCTTCAGTCAGGAGAGATTGAAGACATCTGGACCGCCTCAGCAGGAGAAAACCAGATAACATTCAGGAAGATCCTTGCATTCCACTCATGGCTTCAGTTCAGACTGTCATAGGCTAATCCCTGTCCTTTACCTATGGTTGAATTGGAAATCCAAATATGTGTGTAAAATGTGCGTTTAACAATAACATTGTGAAAGGATTAAGCTCTGATGGAAATGTGTTGTTTCTGGGGTGACATTTGATAACTTAATTCAAATCTGATAATTCTATTATTTTTTTTACTTTTTATAAATTTTATGACAGGTTTCAGTCATTGGTCTTTGCAAGATGAGCTCAGCATGAGATCATTAACCCTGAGACGTATCTTGTAGAAGTATTTATTTGAGTAACAAAGCAAAAGTGAATACTGTGTTCCCATGATATCCTTACCACCAATATTCACCATTACATTATCACACTGTTATTACACATACATATATATATATTAATGTCACCATTAACTTGTAAATTAACTTGGGAAGAAAAGAAACAAGTCTGTTGTGCTCAACATTACAGAATAATAGTTATTTTCAGAACGATAACACAACTCCTCTGTATGTGGGTCAGAGTTGGGGTGCCATGTCGAGTGGCTCGTAAGGTGATGGAGAGAAGCCCTCACAGTCTGCTGGTTGGAGAGGGTGCTCTGAAGTTCGCTGTGGAGCAGGGCTTTACTGTGGAGCCCAATGACAAAATGCTAAGCGACCGCTCAGCCTCTGCTTATCAGGTAACCCATACCTCATATACCGCAAACCAGATATGAATAATGTATGATAGTATATTAAGTTAAGCAAGGACACTACACTACATAAAGCACTACAGCTCTAAGGAAGATAGTAAACATTCCCTATACATAACGATTAGACTTTTTGTTATTTAATGTGTGTTTGGGGACCTTTTTACCATTATAAGGGACATAACTGCTTGTAGATGCTGTTATGTGTTTGTTTATTTATTATTTAAATCCATTTAGGTTTTGTATTATAGACTTATGTTTTTGATATAGAAGTCATGTCATTGCCTTTAAGATGCTCATGACTGAATCCAGTTGTTGGGAAGTGTGGACTCTATTTGTGTTTTCTTTACAAGGAATTCCTTGAGAAGAAGAAAGGGGTCAGCGGTCATGACACCTTAGGTTAGATTTCATAATGTTTTCTGTCCTGAGATCATTACATCACATTGAAATTCTGTGTTTCACAGTGAATTGGCAGGTGCTTTACCTACAGCTTTTTATAGATGTTATACTTGTAGTGAACCCTGATGTGCACTAGAGGGTGTCCAAGTCCCTTCACACTTGGTCAAAGAGATCAGTTCTTTCCACCATTAATATGACTTCATCTTGATGCATAATCAAGTTTACAATTAAGGTTTCAGTGAATATATATATAAAATCAAATATTGTGTTTGTCTTAACAAGTTATCTGTGTATTTCATTCCAGAAAAAGAAATAGAACATATATTTAATCAGTAGCAATGCATGTTACTTTGAAACTTTCAGGACTTATAGCTCTGGACCTCATGGGGAACATAGCAGTCGGTGAGGAAATACGTCTATGCCCAGTACTAAGATTATTCTATACAATGGTGTTTTTTAATGTCTCACTTTTACTTCACATCATGAGTGTTTATGGTTTTAACCCGTGTGTATACCTCACACAAAGTGTTCTGTTTAAAAGTTTGTTTGAAATATATTTTGGAACTTGGAAGTAATTTTTTCAGCTTTTAACTTTATTGTACTTGAAACTTTAGGGGTTTCCACCTCAGGTGCGCCCTTTAAGTCCCCTGGGAGGGTTGGGGACTCTCCACTGCCAGGTTGTGGCCTGTTTGCAGACCGCACAGTAAGTAGCCAACATTTACAGTGGGCAGATGTGGGACTTAGAGTTCTAAACATACATGGATGCACCAATGCATAGTCTAAGTTAAAAAATGAAAACTAAGCAAGCAAGATTTTACAAGAGAACTGTATTTGCTAACACTGTATGTTTAATTGTTCCAATTCAAAATGTGCAGGTATACCACGTCCAGTTACTGAAGATTCTGTGTGTGATATAAATGTACAGAGTTGTGTTGCCTGGAAATACAATCTTTATCCTTACACGCTATTTGATTTCATAGCATCCATTAACCAGAATAGGGAATCTTTCACTACCGTGGCTTCATTACATCCACATAATTATTCGACTAATTCCAATACTTGTCATAATTTTTTCGGTACCATGTCTATATGCTTATTATTTAAACTTTCTGTCTGTTATAGGTTGGGGCAGCAGCAGGTTTGTTATCTTACCTCTCATAAACAACCCTGTTTATGACTCCTCAGTTGCAATACATTTCTCAGTTATAGATTATTGACAGATTATAGTGCTGACGGGTTTGGCACCCCATTGCTTTGACTGGTTTATCAGTACCATTTGTTTTTTTATTTCTTGGACTGCTCAGGGAGACCATATGTACGTATTTTGCTCAGAGCATATAGCATGCGGGGGGTATCCCAGCAAACTGCTGTAAACAAGTTGTATTGTTCTCCTCAAAATAATTCAGGTTGTGCCCCCCTTTTGTGTCCTGTGTTAGTGTGTATAGGTCTTATAATGTCCTGGGGCCAGGTGAAGTATTGGAGCACAGGAATTGCCTTGAAACCTGATATCTTTGTCTCGCTGATGCGCTTACCACGCTAGCTTGCTACAATATACTGGATTATAGCAGTTTGAAAATAAACAGATTCATAAAATGACACAAAATATGTTATGCATTACTGCTGTTGACTTTAACAATCTGCAGTTTTGCCCAGCCATGAGCTCAGATAATGGTGACTGCTTCTGTGGGATTGCTGAGTGGTGATGGCATGTTGCATTGACTAAAGTTTTATCTAAACCTGTATCAGCCACTGGAGATGGGGATAAAATAATGTGCTTCTGCCCGAGCTTCCATGTGGTGCAGTTGATGAAACAGGTAAAGTTGATATTTTTGTTCAATTTCAATTAGTTCTTCTTTTCAATATATCAATATGCATATGTGCAGAAATGAACCAAATGTCTGTTAGATTGATGCTGAACAGGTTTGCTTGTTGTTGTGTAGGCTGTGTCTTACACATGGTGCTTTTCCTGGTGGGGATTTTAAAAGAAATAACTATACATTCATCAAACTTACTCCTGTGTTCTGTAGGGATCAACCCCCAGAGAAGCTTGCCATACTGTCCTTGCTGACATCATGACGAAAACCAGTCAGGAAAATTCCTTTGAGATTGGACTGATTGCTTTGAACATGAAGGTATCATGATAATGCTACTGTTACATAGCTGCGGGTGGTCATATGGCACCTTGAAACAATACCTTTAATGTATGCGCATGGTTGCTCTGGGTCAAGTGTCAAAGGTCATTGTGGCTGCTTTCCATATGCCCTCGCCTTAAACACTGACACCTACCTCACTGTTTCACAGGGAGATGTGGGGACTGCTTCTTCTGTTGAGTTTCCATACACATTTTGGAATCAGTCACATGAGTCTGTGCAGAAATGCACACAGTCATCGCCTTCTTAATGCAGAACCTGTTATTAAAACTTTTCTTCATCAGTTGTTTTCTGTGTTTGTTATGAACGCCTAATGCTTCATCCATAATTGTCACATCCAACGAGCAGGCCTACAAATAGCCTAGTTGTTAGTGCACAGTTAGTGTTTTATGTACAGTTAGCCTATTTAGTCTAATTAGCTTAATAATGGATATTTGTTGTCAAATTTGCTGACTTGGTTCAACTTAACCCACACACCTGCTGTCCAGACAGTCGAATCGACACTCACTGAGTCCCCACCTGTACACAATATACACACACTGCGTTAGCCTACCCTCGCAGCGGCATGGCTGGCAGTTTTGTTGTAATTAGCAGTAGTGAACTTGAAACAACGAAATTGGGGGAGGCAAAATTTAATAAAATAAATTGAAATAAAGTAGACATTTTTTAAATACAAATGAGAAAGTGTTAACCGGGAAAAAAAAGCAAAGTGATGTCCAGTCTGGACTTGGTAGATGTGAAGGTGAAACTTGAGCTGGTGCAACACAATGATGCTGCAGGGAACTGATTCTGATCTGTGCACCATCCTAAGAGAGACAGTGGACTTGTACCCAAACATTCCTTCATTTATCTGCTTGAGTTCAAAGCCATAGGTTACGTAAAGAAGAGTAGGCCTATGACAGAGACATTGGCTCTTGAGTATTCATAAAGACTTTGAAATCAATAACGAGATAGTTTTGAGGGAGTTTGACCCAACAGGGACCAGGAGAGTCCATGGGCTCTCATTGTGAGGTAGGCTGAGTTTCATTCTTACCGAGTGTGTGTAAAACTAGGCTTGTTTCGCTTCTGAGTCTTTGACACACTGTCCCATGTAAGCTCTCTCATTCACTTCTCTTTACGTCAATACGTGTGTTCTCTACATTAACTGAAAATGAACTGCTGCCATTTAGGTTGTGCGTGGCACAACTCACTTGAGTGCATACCATGAAGTCGTGGATCAGCAACACCTCTCAGGCCATTATGAGTAGTCCACCAAGCATTAAATAAGTTTCAGAACATTAGACCAGACATATTGGGACATGTGCCAACACCTTTCAAAACATGAGGAATGTGATATAGGAAGCAGAGCATCCCAGGTCAGTCTTGTGACACACTATGAGATAAAACAGTATTTAGAACAGCACACAGACATTTCCCAATGTAACATCACATTAGGAGCAAAAAGATGTTGAGCCATTGATCTCTGACTCAAACTCCCTGCCAACGTTCTGCCACGTTTCACTAATGACGTAATTTGTTCTTCTTTTTTGACAGTAGGGAGGGTTGTGCCCGAAACGAACGAGGCGTTAAAAACATCGCATAACCCCGGTGTATGCGCATTGACGACAGGGCGATGTAGTCTATGTTGTAAACTGGCTCACCTGAGGCAAAGAACATTCCTTTATGCCGGACTACAACTTCCACCAACTGGTATGACGTGAATGGCTTACGCCGTTGTAAAGCAGCCCAGTTGAAGCGTCTCTATTTCCTGGTTGAAGTGGCAGCCATTTTGGGTTCAGACGACTAGCCGCCTTGGGTCTGGGGGAGTAGCTAGTCTTCTAGTTACTTTTTAAATCTGTGAAACGCGGTGCTTCTGTTGTTCATCAAATCTAAAGGGAGTCTCATCTTAAAAGAAGAGTGGTTTAACAGTGTCAAGCCACGATGAATCCTGAATAGTAAGTAGAAATGCAGCGGTGTAGCTTAGCATAGTGCTCCGAGTTTCCAGTTGACTGTCAACGGCGAAAGGTTTTTCGTACCTTGTTAGCTTTACAGTCGAAAGCTTGGTACGATAGCTAGGTATCAGGTTATTGTCTTTATGTCAAGAGCAAATACAATGCTAGTGAGGGAGACTGGCATTTTAGTTTACGTTGGATTATTAACATTACATATGATGCATCTATTTTGTCACATTGTAATTATGCCATAACGTAAACGTTACAGTGTGCTAACGTATGGTTAATTAGCAAGCTAGCAAACTAGCCCCGGTGAAGAATCGTTGATCATCCCCGGTTTTTCGAAGTGGTGTTCCCATGTTCTGAGACGAATGCGATTTGGTGTCAGTTTACTCTTAAGGAACAGGTTTTCAGAATATCCTGAGCTGCGCAGTTTAAGAATATTGTCAACAACGAGCAACAGTTATCCCGACATTAACCAACTTAATACCACAGCAGTGGTTTTTAGTTACTCGCTGTGTCGTTTATTGACTATCCTACATTAGTAGCAATGGCTATCTAGTTAGCTGGTTATGTGTGACACTGGTAAAGTGGTCATATGGTATAGTTTGTCAGTCTTTCTGCGGTCAGTTTGTGTCAGTTTTTAACACGTCAAATGTTCCCTCAAGGGATAAAGTACATCATTGGTTGCTATTCAATAATTGGCGAGGTATTTTACCAATTGACACACATGTCGACTGTAACGTAAGGCAGTCTGTTTTTTAAACTAAGTTATCTAGCTCTGACAAATTGATCCCTTACAGATTGCTTGTAAGAACAAGTTCAATTGATATGGACCATCTTGGTCAAGTCATATTTTTCCTTAGATTACCTATTTCCCCAAAGTAAAGTTTGGACCCAGTGCTGTGACGTTTATAAGTCAAGGTTAATGTTGAACCGTTGTAGTTTGTAGTTTAATACTTAAGTAAATGACAACCCGAATGTTCACCTGTCTGTTGACGTAAAAGCCACTTGCACACTTACAAAGGTACCACTACAAACTGTACCAACTAGAGGTTGATACTTCAAAACTGGGGGCCCAGGGGCAGTTAATCCTCTTTAGGGGGAAAATTGCATATTTTTCACGTATTAATTATCAACTGTTACTCGGTCAGTGAGGCCTTGTCTGATGTTTGCCAAGAGTAGAATGTTAGCTCAACATACGTTTGATAAATGATTACTCTGCCATCACAAGCAAGTGCAACTCGACGGCCAGGAGACACCCATCTGGAGAAGTTGTGAGTCAGTCATGTGTAGGTCACATGCCATGTGACATGCTGCTTACAACACCGCCTCAGCTGCTTCGGAAACGCATAGTGCCTGAATCTAAGCCATGGTTTTAGTCACTTTGACACTAAACATATTTTTTCAGCCCAAGATGTTTTGTATTATTAATAATAACGTGGCTGGACTATAGTGTTAGTTGCTGAATAGACATACAAATTGACTGCTCCCACGTGATTGGTATTGGTTAAAAGTGTACTTAGTTTCAAATCCTGGTGTACATTTCCAATCCTCAGTGGTTATTGTTTTAGAGTTTGCCAAGGAAGTGGATCTACTGATTTAGACCATGCCTTTGAGAAAAGGCTGAGTGAATATCGTCATAACACTCTCAATTACTTTTTTCAATGGCCAATTCATTCAACAGGTATGCAATTGCTGACCTGTTGTGATCTTGGCTTCATCTCAAAGGTTCTGTTCTGAGCAGTTTTACCTGCCGAGTCTTTTTATCATTGGGTATGACTGTTCTTTGTTCAACAAGGGTCATTCACGTGAGGAGTTTCACTTTGATTCCTGTCTGAGAAACTCAGTGTACTTATGTGCTTGTGAGACGTCTGCATTTCTTCTTTTGCTGCCCAAGTTTTGAACATGCAATGGCTATGCTCGCACTCAGCATTTTCAGAATCCTGATGCTGCTAAAAATCTCTCTGCCTGCCTCCTCCCCTTTCAGCTGCATGTCTCACGTCTGTGGGTGGATGACCTGTGTGGTGTGTTCACTTAGAGCTGGCAAAAGATGCAAAATGCCCAAGATGCCTTAGTGGCCACTTCTTTAATCTACTGAAAACGTCTGGCCTTCCCTCAGCTTTTCTCTTATCTGTGTTGAAGGCGGTAAAAAAAAAATGCAGGAGTTACAGTTTGACCTCTCTGGAGTTTGGTGAATGTTGCACTGATATGTGTAAAAATTCTACTTTGTACTCAAGAACACGCTGAAAAAAGTCCCCGGTTGTCTCTCAGTAGACTAAAAGCAATGCATTTCAAAGGTGTCCTGGATAGTCCTGTCTAAAAAATCCCTGGAAATGAGATCTATGGACCATGGAGAGCGGTTAGGGAAGCACTGTTTTTTCGCCAGAGTCTGGTCATAGAGTGGCGTGTGGACACAGGGTAGTTCATTGTCCACTGTGGCTGGGCTAATGAAGGGAGCATGACTGGAATTCATTACAATGGGAGAGGGGAAGTCAGGAAACAACCAGGCCACTCAGATGCCACTCTGGCAACAACGAGCAACAACCTTCCTGCCTCTAGGCTTCAGTTTTGTGGAGTAAAGGCGAGGAGGGTCGAAGGCCCGGACTGTCGGGCACACGGGGTGACATTCCCCCCCTCACCCCCCACCGCTAACGGAATGCTTAATCGGCTTACTCGAATTTCCCCCCGTGTTGGGCCGGTGTGTATGGAGCTGTGTTAAATAAACAGCTCCGCTGGCCTGGGAGGTGGGCAGGGGAGTGGGTGGGTTTCCCTGAAGACTGTGTCCTGTGTTTTGTTTGTTTGTTTGCCATGGATACAGCAGTTAAATGGTGGACAATAGCCACATAGTCGTACTGCCCAACAGGTCTGATCTATTGTAGCAGGTAGGTCTTACTGCCCAACAGGTCTGATCTATTGTAGCAGGTAGGAAGCTTTGAACATTTGTTTTATTGTAGGTTGTAGGCAAGGTCTATTGTTCGGGTTATTCAGAATGAAACAAAGTTTCAGCGAGTAAGATAGAACTATGCTACCAAACAAAGTGTCTATTGACACAATTTCTGTAAGAATGGCACTATTGCTACATATCCATGTCAGTAGTGACTTAATAGTTTGCATCCCCTGGTTTTCAAGGGTATGGGTAAGCACAAGCATTGCTTCCTCCCAAGCAGTTGGGCCAGGTATGATTCCAGTCATGCCCAATTTGAATTAATTGATTATGGTCAGAAACCTTAATGAATTTATGATGTCACAAAGTTTCTGACTAAGCTGCATCATGGCGACGGGGGTCCATTGGGCCCTGTGAGGCACGACCCAGAGCCAGGAGTCCTAGGGAAAAGGCTTGCTGTGTGTTTGGCTGTCTACAGCAATATAAGTTCCTCGTCTAAGGCACCTAAGTTGCGATGGGCTTAATAGACTAATTTAGGACAGATACCCTGTCATTTTGGTGTCTAACTTCAGTCAACCAGGATTTTACACCTCAACTGTCATATCTTTACCAACTGCAGAAAATGTACCTCTCCTCTACAGTTTTTTGCTGGACACTTGACCTGGCTAGGCTCTGGCAGGTGCAAACTGCTCTAACAAGTGCTTAATAATACATCCCCCTTTATGATCTGAACGGTATTGGTGGTGGACAATATTTGTTTTTTGGTGTATTGGGATTTGCCTAATTGTTTTCAAGGCACAGGCCAGTATTCCAAAACGATCAACATCTTCGTAGTGACTCTAATCTCAGCTGTTAAGGTGATTAAAGTTCAGGCCTAAACAAGATGGCGATATCTTTTGGCTTAAAGGGAGTGTTGTGTTCTGCTTTTGTTATCAGGCTGTCACGGTTCTGACCTTGTGATGTAATTTCCACAAGTTTAGTCATAGAAGAAAACATCTCATGTTTGTCCATCTCCTTGATCCCAGTCTTTTCCCTCAGTGATCCTTTCATCTTTATCTGATCTGCATTTTGATCACCACAAGCATGCATCACTGACGCTTCTGACTAATGGCCATTGGCTGAGTGGCCGCTTCAATAAGAAAAGCTAATTTAATGGCAAGCTAAGACTAGATACAGCAGCTCCACAAATAGTCTGAGGAAGTGCCATAGGACACATTGGTGTGCATCATGCCCAGTGCCTTCGCTGTCTGTGTTTGTCTGTCTGTGCCAGGACCTTTCCCCTATCTTGCCCTGTGAGGCAAGTGAGGCAGCACCCTCTGGTGACCTTCACCAAACTCTCCACATGCACGGATCCATTTAATGAGCTTGTGTTTGGTTTTGCTCAGAAATAAGCCCCCTCCTGCTCCAGCGCCAGACCCCCTGCCTGCTCTCTCACAGGTCCACTTCTGCTCTGTAATCACTGGCCCGGTTCAGGAACAGAACTGTACAGATCCGCTCCGACAGCCACACACTGTTTCAGACGAACAGTTGGGGCTGCACACTTGAGGGGAAAGAGAGGTTAAATATTACACATGCCATCATTGGTAGGCCTAATTGTGGTTTTCATGCCATATTGCTTTTTTTTTTGTGCATGTAGAAATCTTGGAGACCTCATTGTGCTGTTCTGGGTCAAAAAGCAGCCGTCCATTTTTGTATTTCTGTATTGTTTGTAGGGGGAGGCTTCTTCTGTTTTTCAGGACTGATGCTTTGAGCACTTAATCACAGCTCTTACTAAAAGTACAACAAGTATGGTATTTGGTGCCAGTTCAGGTCTTGTTTTATTGCCTGAATTTTAGGAGCAAACCAGCTTGTTCAGAGATCTGTTTTTGGGAAGGAAAAGGCATTACACTGGAGCAGGAAGACCTTTACTTAAAGGATGAACTGTGGATTTGGGGAACAACAACACAGGTCATCCCAGACAGGAAATAACATGAAGGGATAACGGGGCCATACGAAGGGTGTTTATCTCTTAGACGCATCTAACTTGGCAGTTCACACGATGATCAGGTGCAACTAATAGAGACCCAATTTACGAAGGCTGATTATCCGAGATGCATTTAAATGTTAGTCGCCGGTGACTCAATAGCATTAAAAAAAAGTGTTGCTGTCCGTCGGGGCTTGTTTTACGGCTGTCTCATGCACTTTCTGGGCAGTTGGCAAAAGCGATGCACTGCAAGTACTCGAGGTTGCTCAAGAGGTGATACAGGAACATTGACGCCGTCAACGGGGATTTGGAATATGTGCTGTCGGGAGCAATTGTCTCATAGTTTGACAACCAAAATTTCAATACGCAATATAGAAGAAACATTTTGCTGTCTATACAATGTATATGATTATAAAATGTATTCAATTTCTAAATATTGAAATTATAAAGTTTCTGAAGTGAAATTTTCACATTGCACATTTGAAAGGCTCAGCCCCTAGAATGACGGCCCACTTGGCCATCAGCCAAGTCAGACATGGTGAGCTAAACTAGTCAGGTGCTCATCGTCATTGGTAATTGACACTCATCAGAGTTGGTAAATGACACTCATCATCTCTGGTTGTTATAGTTGCATACAATAATTGATTAAGGCTAAGATGTTGACAAGAACAACACAGGTTAAAAACCCTTTGTAAATATGGCTCATACTATCGCTGTGTCCCTCTTTAATTCTTCAATATCTGTTTTTTTTTGTGTGAGCGGGCAACGGTTAAAGTATCGCTAAGGTGTTGGTTGGCTTTGGAACTCCGCAAGAGTTCTCTGTTTTTTGTTGGCAGAAGAAAAGGATTATTTAAGTGTTAGTTTAGTAGCGGAGAATGATCCACGGCAGTCAATGGCAAGTCATGGTGTGGAACTGTGAATGAGAGGGCCTTACTCCAGAGCCTGCAGGGCCCTGCGCTCTCTCTCTATGAATGTCAGCCTTGTACCCCTCACCCCCCTATTCATTCTGTTCAACAGTGGCAGAGTTTAATGTCTAATTCCTCCGGCTTTCTGATCCGGTGGATTGTAGGTCAGAATGATTAGGATGGGTTTCAAGCAGTGTCCCTGTGTTCACGGTCCCAGAAGTCATGCCCGCATGTTTGTGACGTCTCGTCTAGAAGCGTACTGATCTCAGTGCTACTCCTAAAGTACTTTTTATTTTTGCAAGCCTGCTCATTAACACACTCTCTCTCTCGCCCTCTTCTTCTTCCTCTCCTCAGTGACTATTTATTCAAGCTGCTGCTGATTGGTGACTCTGGTGTCGGAAAGTCCTGCCTTCTCCTCCGATTCGCAGTAAGTGTCCCAGCTGTGCCCCCTGTGTAGATGCTGTCGAGGGTGTGTGTGTGTGTGTGAAGGGCAGCTATTAAGGCAATAATGAAGGATTAGTGTGTGTACTGTTGGCCCCTTTACCTGCGCAGGGCTGGTAAGTGTGGGATCACACATATATATGCACACACACACACACACACACACGGACAGACTTTTCCTTTGAACCCTGATTTGACAGGGTTTAGTGTATTTTGCTGAGTCAGACCAAGGCTTTGTGTGAAATGGCTGGAGTGTGCTCTGAACAGGATGTGACTGTGCACCTCCAGGGTGCTGAGACCTGGCTTTCCTTGACCCACTTCCTTCCTCCTCTTGTTCTTTTCAGGATGACACATACACAGAGAGCTACATTAGCACTATCGGCGTGGACTTCAAAATAAGAACTATAGAGTTAGACGGAAAGACAATCAAACTTCAAATCGTAAGTACCCCCACCCCCTCCTTCAGTCACTTTTTATTTACGGCTATTATCAAGTTTATTACGCTAACTGTTATGTAGGCACACGTTTCCATGTAGATATGGATACATTGTAGAACACTTGGCAGAGATGTGAACATATTCTGGAGTATGCCCAGAAGGTTGGACACAAGTTTTTTAGGGGATGGCTATATTCCACAGCCAAGTACATGTGTGGACCAAAAATAGTTCCCTACCCTCATGGCTGACCTGGAACACTTTTTTTTCGTGTTAAGAGAAGAAGCCAGAACCCTTGAGGGCTGGACTCTATAATGACCTTATAAAGATGTGGGTGTCTAACTGAAGTATCTTCTGTGTGCGTGTGTGTGTCTGCAGTGGGACACGGCGGGGCAGGAGCGGTTTCGCACAATTACCTCCAGTTACTACCGAGGAGCTCACGGCATTATCGTAGTCTATGATGTTACAGATCAGGTATGTTCAACACACAGGAGTTTTATTTTACAATGTTGAATGTTTTTTTGTTGTTGTAACAGCCAACTTTCTGATTTTGGTTAAATCTGATTCGTAAATTCATTTGTGTACAGCACTAGAACACATGCTGAAGCAAAACAATAGTGAAAACTGTGTGTAATTGTATGTAATACGATTTTAATATGTTTTTGAACTGGTGTGCCTTCACCTGGTCTTACTGACCGGTCACATATATAACCAATCGTTCTGTTTGTGTTCTTCACAGGAGTCCTTCAATAATGTTAAACAGTGGCTACAGGAGATTGACCGCTATGCCAGTGAAAACGTAAACAAGCTATTGGTTGGCAACAAGTGTGACCTGACAACAAAGAAAGTGGTGGACTACACAACAGCAAAGGTAATGGGTTCTTTGAAACAAACACCTGTGCTGTCAGTACCAGTGATGAACGGGCTGATCAGTCGTGCATCACTGGTCATACAAAACTATTTTTTAGGATATTTGGGTCATTCGCAGAAAGGGCTTAGTTCAAATTAAATTCTAGCCCATTAGTCAAAAATAGCCTAAAGACTAATATCAGTATTTATGTACTTATAATTTACTAAAACATAATTTGGCTAAATGAATCCTATCACAAGAAGACACCAAGAAGGCTTAGAAATACAGTTACGGTAGTGTAGTATGACGAACTATTAACTTGCCCATTGAGTGTAGTCCGTGTACTGCCATTGTAAACATGCGTCAGTAAAATACACATAGATACACATCTACTGTGCCACTTGAAAGTATGTGAACCCCTTGAGCACTTACGCGTTTTCTGTTGTTTTACCATGATTTTTCATTTTTTTTATCACCAATTTTCCATAGATGAAATGTCAGGTTTATGTTTATCATTTGCATGTACTTGTTTAGAGGAAATTGTTTGGGAAGCTGAAAAACTACATGAAACATGGAATTAGTCCATTTCAAAAGTAAGTGAACCCCCAGCTGAATTGATAAAGTCAAGCAGGTAACAGATTCAGTGAAACTTATTTGGGTGAATAATTAGTCAATTGAGCAAACCGATCATCTGAGACATCCTTAGGGAAAGGTTTGGGCAACACAGATTAAAAGAGAGAGGAAACCAACCAACCATCACCAAGAAGCACCAGAAGAAGAATAAATCAGGTAAAAGTCAACCCACACATCACCTCTAAAGAGTTTCGGACCTCTCTGGCAGCATCTGGGGTAAATGTACATGGGTCTACAATCAGACGAAAATTGTTGGTTTTGATCGTGACAAAATAATTCTATCTCGGACTCATCTGTTTAAAGAAGGGACTTCCAGAAGGCCTTTGGTTTATCCAAGTGCTCTCGGGCAAAGTTGAAACGGGCAGTTTTGTTCTTTCTTGAGAGCAGAGGCTTCCTTCTAGCAACCCGATCATGAATGTCATGTATATTCAATTTTCGTCTGATTGTAGACCCATGTACATTTACCCCAGATGCTGCCAGAGAGGTCTGAAACTCTTTAGAGGTGATGTGTGGGTTGACTTTTACCTGATGTATTCTTCTTCTGGTGCTTCTTGGTGATGGTCTTGATGGGCGTCCACTTCTAGGCAGAGATGCGGTCATGTTGAATGCCCTCCATTTCTAAATTATTTGTCTTGGATGGATGGATGGAGCTGGAATCTTTTGGAGATGGTCTTATAGCTTTCCCAAGACTGATGGGCTGTCAGAACCTTCTTCCTGATGTTCTCGGATATCTCGTTTCCTTTCGGCATTGTTGATCTGTGTGGGTACACCTTGGCACTACAGTAGTTTGGTTGGTTTCCTCCCTCTTTTAATCTGTGTTGCCCAAACCTTTCCCTAAGGATGTCTCAGATGATCGGTTTGCTTAATTGGCTAATTAAGCACCCAAATAAGTTTCACTGAATCTGTTACCTGCTTGACTTTACCAATTCAGCTGGGGGTTCACTTACTTTTGAAATGGACTAATTCCATGTTTCATGTAGTCTTTTGGCTACTCAAACAATTCCCTCTAAAAAAAGTACATGCAAATGATAAACATAAACCTGACATTCCTTCTATGGAAAATTGGTGATGAAAAAAATGAAAAATCATGGTAAAACAACAGAAAACTCTTAAGTGGTCAAGGGGTTCACATACTTTAAAGTGGCACTGTATATGGTCATGATGCCTTAAGTGTGATGGATGTGAAAGGGTGGAAACGGTTGAGACTTGAGTTGTGGAAAATGGACACCAACTGAGTTAAAACTTTCAGAAATAGCTGCACAATTGTCTTCTCTTGTCTTTTTTTTTTTAATTTTCTTTCTCTTTCTTTAATTACTTGAAGGTCTAATAATGTTGTACCTGCCAAATGACATTGCACATTCTGTTCCACCCAGGAATTTGCAGACTCCCTGGGCATCCCGTTCTTGGAAACCAGCGCCAAGAATGCCACTAATGTGGAGCAGGCCTTCATGACCATGGCTGCAGAGATCAAGAAGAGGATGGGCCCCGGGGCCACGTCTGGAGGCTCGGAAAAGTCCAACGTGAAGATCTCGAGCACTCCGGTGAAGCCTGCGTCCGGGGGCTGCTGCTGAGCCCTCCTCTCCGGCTCCCAAACCCAGCTCCTCCGGTCCAGTGCCCTGCCCTCCTCCTCCACCTCCCCACCATGCCTTTCCTCCCCCCTCCACCACCCCAGCACACTCACCCCCACCACTTGAAATGTCACACAAAAACACAACAAGCCCCACAAGACAAGCCGAGACAGACAGACAGACAGGCAGATGTTTAAGAGGACAAGGCGCGGCAGGAAGAGAGAAGGAGAGGGAAAAATAAGAAAAACTAAAACAAGTTGCCTGACTTGTACTGTATGTTTGTAGCCTTACTACCAAAAGCAATGGTTATGTAAAACGATGAAGTCAGTACAAAAGTCCCCCACGCCCTGCCCCAAACAGAATTGATATAGGTTTATGACAAATGAACGGTCCCATCCCATAGCCTGCCACTTGCCCTCTATACACACACACACACACCAGTTTTTCTGCCATGGGGCCCCTCACCCCTTCTAGAGAAAACACATTTCTTTTCCACTGAGCGTTTGAAATCTTCTGTGTGCAGGTTTCCTGGAATAACGTGTGCGTCTTCTCACTGCATTCCCACTGCAGGGCTGGTCTGTGGTCAAAATTCAGTGACTTTTTTTTTTTTTTTTTTTTTCCTCTGTCCTGTTTTTTTATTTTTATTTTCTTTTTTTCTTTCTTGTTTATCTTTTTGCTGTCTATATTGGCGTGTGTAGTTCTGTCCCCTTGGAAGGTGTTTTCGCCAATTTGCGTGTCAACCAACTGCACAACAGTGTCTCACTGTCCAACATTTAAAAAGTCTAGTGAAATATATATGTACATAAACATTATGTATATATATGTAAGATCTGATTTGCTAGTTCTGTAGTTAAATACATTATCTGAGTAGTTTTACCTCTCAATCTTTGCTATTAATTTGTGGCTGCAGACTATTGTAATTTTGTTGCGCAATATGTAACATTTAACAGGAAAAAAGTTAAATAAATATTGTACTACCGGACTGTACGATATTAAACATGTCTGCAATTCTTGGTGGAACATGTAGAAAACAGATTGTGTTTTAATTATTTATTCTACATTCATATGGCAAATATGTTGTTCCAATTTAGAAACAGTTTGACAAATTGGCCATAACCTGTGGAATATCTTGATTGCAAGTGGCAATTTCACAATTGCAAATATAAAACACTATGTTCTCTTTTTTTCATAATAAAGGCAACTGATTCAGTTTTAAAGGAATTGGTAAAATTTCATCTAGCCATTTGTTTAGAAACCTTCAATTTAAGCACATAGCTCAAGTCCATCACTACAGGAAACTTTGCTACCGAACCTGGCAGTCGGCACAAAGTGAAGTCTCCATATTCGTCTTAGTGTAGGGACCTGCCTACCATGAGCTTTGGATAGTCTAGCAGTTAAAGCGGTCACTGTAGTAACATAGTGTTTGTTAAATCACTTACAATGTAAAGGTCATCCTCAGGCTGAGATGCAGAAGTCATCCTCATTGAGACTTGGTCCATTTCTCAGGAAACACCAAGGATTTGGTTTAGAATGACAGGAATTTTGTTAAGGACAGGGAATGCCATGGACACCAGGAATGCTGTCCGATTAGTCTAAACAAAGATTCCACCACACTGAAGTTAATCTAGTGACATTTGCTTTTTCATTTCAGCAATGAAAAAAGACTAACGGATATTTATTTAAAGGTGATGAACATCCATGTATTAAAACAAATTACTTTACGGTTTAGAGTTTCCCTTAAAGTTAGATAAACTGAAAGATGTAAAGCGAATCGAGATTTCATCTCAGAATATAATATGCTTAGGACATAAGCATCATTCTATTGCAAAAAGTGTGTAGCAATAATACTATGACTGAAACATTAAGAGAGCTAAAGAGGGTGGCTTTGTGTTGTCACTACCAACTCTGTTTATCTGGCGCAGTCTGCCTGTAAAAGGCTAATACTGCGTTCATTGCCCATCTGCATACAAACAACATGTGCACACATACTGTGTTTAGCAGATAATACAAGAACACCCACAAATTGCTCTCATACCTACGTTAGATACATTGATGAACAAAAGACTGGATTTTGGAGACGCAGAGAATGCACAATTATGTGCAGCCTACCTGTCCACCCCTGTCCCTGAGGAGGAGATGCAGACTAATGTTAGAGTTGTCTCTCTTCATCAATATATGTGTTCTTGTAGAGTTTGTTCAACACAATTTCATCACTATTTCCTGTTAGCTGCTTTCACTCCCATGTCTGATCCAAGTAGTTACTTTACAGGTGAGAAATCACACACACGCATTTTCTTGTGTAGTTAAATTTGTGAACTTCAAGAGAGCTAAGGGAGATGGCTTTAAGCCCAAATCAGTTTTGAATTTTCAAAGCTGTTCATTACAGTAATATTAGTCAGCTCACATGTTAACTCAATTCAACTATCACACCTGTAATACTATTGCTGTCATTCATTGATCTACAGAATAAACACATGTACACACATAGTTTGTGTTCAACGAAATAAAAAAAAAACACACCCATACATAGCTTTCAAGCCTTAAGAAAATGCATGTGTGTAACTAATATCACCTGGTATCGAGACGTAAAAGATACAAAGTTGAGCGTATTAAGCTAACGCTTTTGTCCAAAGTGAACTGCAAAACAAATATGAACAACCAAAGCATATACACAATACAGCAAAATTATTATTATAACAATTGTATATATCAGATCATGGTAAAATTAACAATAATCATAAAAAACTACAATAATAAATAATTCTAGAGCTTGTAACAAAAACATTAGATGTTCTTCTTCAGAAGAAAGTAGTCTTCCTCTTCCTAAATTTCAATAAGGTGTATTGTACACAATAAATGGAGGCCATCAACTCATTTTGAAGACTGACTTTTTAAGTTTTATTTTCATAGTAGAGTGTGTGTTGTCTGCATATGTGTGCCAGAATGTCACTGGGTCACTGGTATTGCTGTCCTGTGCCTTGTTAGATGATGTTTACTGCTCATCCAACAGGTGGTAGCAGAGTCAAAGCTTTCTTTTGTAGAGGAAAGTGTAATCAGTTATCAGGGTGTCTGGCAATTCAGCCAGCCAGCCAGCTTAGGTATTGTTAAAAAGTAGTGCTTACAGCAGCGTTTCGAAAATTGACATTTTAGTTTTGCCCGAAGGTCTAACATTCTTTCCTGAATCTTGACAATGACCTCACATTAAGCTTGAAATGTTACATGTTACATTCAAGAACACTGGCTAGATGTAAAAGTTTTTAATTGAGAGGGCCATTACTGACCAGATTTAATATAAAAACAAAATTGATGCAAATTCCTCCGAAAGTTGCCAGAGCAAAGGGTAGGTGACATGATTACATCCCAGCCACAGAGCTGATATTATTGCAGGTTTAACACTGTTTTATAACAAATCATTACACAGAATAACACACATCAAGTGAGTAGGAATACAACACATGTTGAAGACCAGTAAACATCATCTTTCAAGCTGTAAACTAATACCTAAAGAGCTGCCGAGAACAGGCTATGTGCTTTTCATTTATATTTAATAAGGCAATTACCTGAGATCACAGTCATGATCTGTACCTGTACCTTAGCCTAATTCAGCTCCAACTTAATTGGAAATCCATGCAGCTGTGCCAACACATTAAAAGAACGGTGGTAGCTAAACAAAGACAAAGTTTGTGAGAGAAGACAAGAGTGACAATGTACAAAGTGAGTACAATGGCCCATGCTTGAACCGAGCATTGTGAACAAGTAAATCGCAAACACTTCTTAAAGCACTTATGGCTGAAGTACACATGTTATATGTGAAAACAATTAATGACTAAAATAGTGTGTGAAATGTGAGACTGCAGACACTGCGTAGATGTTAATGCATTTCAAATGCTTTCCTCCTTGTGAAGGACAAGGGTGTGATGCTGATCCTCAGGAGTAAGTGCACACACCGAGATGGCTGAAGAATCATCTCCTTAAGGCAGAGGAGATGCCTGCTCCTCACATGAACCCTTACTCAGAGCATTCTGTTGAGGAAGAGGTCAAGGGTTACCATAAAGTGGTGAGACTGGGCCTCAACGATCTTAATTATGTCTTCTGAGTGTTATTAGTTGGAGACACAAGGTGCATTCAGTGAAGTTTAGAGAATAAAATCAACAGTTACATCTAGGGGGGTAGATAAATCCCCCAGTCAGAAAAATAACAAAATGACTCAAATTTGGACAAAGTGGATATTTGATGGCTAGGTAGTCAGTGGGGCTGAAACCCTCATATTATGATCTAAGACATTGATCAGTCATTGAATCAATACATAATATAGCCATTACAAGAAAATTGGCTACAAGAAAACTCAGTATAAAACAATATGTTAATATGAACTGCTTACCAGTACCCTCTTGAGAACTGGTGTCTGTGAGGCTGTCCATGGCCGACAGGATGGAGGAGAAGAGGTGCTCAGCGTGGGTCTCCAGGGCTCGAGACTGTCTCTCTATCAACACCAGAGTCTCTTTCAGCACTGGCCACAGACACAAGACAAAACATTACAGAGCTATCAAAGCTGAAATAAGTCACACAGCAGCAAGGAGAAAAGAAAACAACAAAAATATTAACTAAAGAGAGCCCAAATATGAACCCTAGTTTATTAGCAGTCCTTGCCATCTGTGGCACAGAAGTGAGACTGGCCCATTGCTTGCGAGGTATGACTAGGCTGGAGACTAGAGTAAAAATAAACAGTGTAGCGGAGCTGGCCCCCTAGCCAGGCATGCTTGGATGCCCTCTCCTGGCTGCCCTCTCTGCCTCTTCCTGTAAGACCAGGGGACTATGGGTATGGAGTTACACAGCACCACACACCACAGTAGTGCTTAGCGGAACAAAGCTGATGACATCTGATGACCTGCTGCAGCATTTTAAAGTACTCTCCTTTGCTGGAGGAGAATCTGCTACATTTGAACAGTCTAGCACTCACAGACAGTTCCCTAGCCCACCACTTTGTATTGTTTTGGGCCAAAGGAGGAACACAATGGTATCCATTCTTCCCCCCTATGAGGGTTTGATGGTAACTCGATGTTCTGCGTATTTCACTTCTGTAAAATGACTCCTCCTCACTCTTCCTGAAGCTTGACAGGTGGCTCTGCTGGTTCTCACTCCTGCCCGGCCTGCTTGTGTTGTCTAGCAAACGCCTCAGGCGACACAAACATAAAGAAGCCTGAACTGCAACGCAGCACATAAACTGACAGAAGAGGAAATCAGAGGTTGGCCTTGTACTACACACTGGGAGGCAATAATCAATTTACAAACTGGGTGTGTCAATTTATAATAGTCCTAAGAATATAAAGATTTAAAAAATGTCATTGTCAAAGGGGGGCCCAAAAAAAAAGCTATGCTCCATCCGAGTGTATAGACCTCTTTCTGGTGTTTAAACATTCATGATCCAGCTTATCAGCCTGACAACCGGAGAGCCTCACCGGGAGAGGTAGAGTTCATGCAGCGCAGCAGAATCTCCCCCGCGTTCAGGACAGCCCCTGTCAGAGGGCGATGGGCATGGACGTCCCTCTGGAAACTCTGGAAAACAGACAGGAGGATGTGGGAAAATAGATAAAAGATCGACTTAGACTTGGAGAGGCAGCCTGAGATGAGTACATCTGGACATAACTAGCACTCTTTACTTGTTACAGTTCAGACAGTTCAGACGACAGCACTCTTACCTTGTAGTCAGCCAGAGAGGTCTTTACACTCTCTATATCCACAGAGGGTGGAGTGAGGTCCTCCATTTTCTGCACCACTTTGTATAGCCACTGAATTAGTTCTTCAAGGTTTGCACAAAATGTCTGTTGGAAAAGCCAAAACAAACAGATTAACCAGCGGGTTGACCTAACATTTTTTTGGAATATGCGCTACTACAGATGCTGTGAGGCACTGTTTGCCTTTGTGAATGGCAAACAATGATTTGTAATCGGAGAAGATCTTTGTGTTGTTAACGGGGGGGAAGTGATATGCCCTTTTGCATCTCTAAGGCTTTGCAGTACAATCACAACATGTTGTGTTAGGCATAGCTGCCCATTGTACCTTTTAACACTACCCAGTGACACTTATCATACACGCTCTCACCTGGATGTGCTGCATGAGTGACTCTTTGGTCTCCCCCTCTCCTTGGCCCGCCTGAGGATTCTGCAACAACTCTGATAGAGAAACTCCACCCAGTTGATCCATAATGAAGGCCACTTCCTTCACACTGCCTCGATTAACCTCAGTGCTCAGCATGTGCAGCCTGGACTCAAACACTTTCACTTCCTCCGAGGGTTCCTCAATTCTAGCTGAGCCTCCGGAGGCAGACCTTTCTACCCCCTCTACCCCCTCTTCCTCTTCCTCCGCCACCATCTCCGCCTCTTCTTCCTGCACTGCTGTGGTTTCTGCAGACTGTTTTTCTGAAGAAGACATCTCCCTTTCCAGGGACTCCCAGCTGGAGGTGACAGGCTGGCTGACCTGGGCTGAGATATCCTTTAGGTGCTGCGATAACGCCTGAATCTCCTGAAGCTGCTCGGGCAAAGCCAAGAACTCCTCATCCCAGTCTCCCAGCAACCCTGGGCGGGGCAAGACGTGTAGGGTGGGGATGAAAGTCGTGGGAGACCTTGACGTGGAGAACACACCAAGCTTTTTGTAGTGAAACCACTGCTGACCTTGTTGCTTTCCATCACACTCCAAGCTTTCGACTGAAAGGCCAATGTGGTCGACTGAATACAGACTACTTGACAGTCTGCCATCCGATGATTTAGACTGTGATAGCCCTCTTGAACTGAGACTATGCTGTCCTAATGACTTGTGGATTGACTGAGGGTTGCCTCCTCTGCCTCTTCTAGTAACACACGCCGACTGATCTAAACAGGACAGGGAGGATGAGCTACAGAACCGGTCCAGCTCAATTCCTGAGTCCTCCAAAATCGTGTCTGTCCTCAGCTGTGACCCTAAATCGCCAGAGTCCCATTTGCTAGTATGACCCGGCCTTAGGGGGTACGTGTAATCCAAGAGGGCTTCGTACTCCTTATTCGGGTCCCAGCTTGGGGAATTCCGGTCTGGGGAAGGAGGCAGAGAAGTGGGAATGGCACAAGTCCAGTAATTAGCTTGGTAAGGCGACGTCTGATGAAATGGAGGCGGGCTGACTTTGCTACTGCTTGTTCTCAAGGCGGGGTCTCGTACGAGGGCATCTGCCCTGGTCTTTCTCGAGAGATGAGATGAAGGTGCATGGGTGTTTCGCTGAGTGGAGGTGAACTTGGGGCTCTGAGGCACCGTGAGGCTGTAGACGTCCAGAGCAGGGCTCGACAGACTACGCCTGCTGGGTTTCTTGGACTGGGATGTGGACCTGAAGGCGGGCTCCTCACACGGTGACCAGCACCTCAGATCAGCAGTGGTGAGAGGACAGGTCAGGTCCTCCCTGGAGACTGAGGGGGACATGCAGTAAGGCTTGGAAGGGCTGGGACACTTTAGAGATTCTTTATACCCACGCTGGAACTGGGACTCACTACGGAGGAGGGTTTCCCCAGGAGAACCAGTGTGCTGTTTTTCCTGTAAAAGGAATAAACACTCTTTAATACAGCTATGTCTGGGTTTTCTCAACTATCTCATCGATTACACAAACTACTGTTGTTGTCGCATGCAAAGTTACAGAGATTATGGATGTAAATGAGCAGTTCATTCCATATCATCCAAATTCTGTAAAGTTTATACAGTGAATTTGTCAGCATAGCACATACAACAAAGAAATGACATAAATGACAAGAGTTCACCTGTGTTCTGAGCTCGTGTGAGAGAGGGTTCTTCAGGATTGACGTGTGCCGCTCACTGGACACAAGCGGTCTTCTAGCGATGTACTGCCCTGTGCTTGTCATGCTCCTTGACACTGGTGCCATGGTGACGCTTTTCTTGTTAGCATTCCTCTCTTTATCGGAGTCTTTGGCTCCATGGTCGGGTCTGGACTGGGTTCGCTCTCTGTCCCCTAGCGCCTGGTGTCGGCTGAGAGCACCGCCACTCCGGACAAACTCGGGTATTCTTGTCCTCCACCTCCCCGTCTGTTCCATCTGACACAGCGTCTCGGGGAACGTTCGGTCAACTCCCAGCGTCATGGCAACCCAGCGAGGCCCACCGATGCATCATGTGGACAGGGCGATCGCTGTGTAATGACATAACATGGCCGTGTCATGCTCAATACAAACAAAACAGTGTTCACATTAGCAGTAGCTGTGCTGGATTCATTTTAATATCAGAGTGGTTTGTTTTGAAAAAAAATATAATGATATTACATGTCCTGCACACGGTGAGCTCTTATCAATTTGGGCATTTACAAAAACAAGGACAGGGACAAGTACACGGAGCAGCTGAAGGTAATGATATGTTTGCTCTTGGCTCGCATCAGTAATCTCATTAAGACTGCATGTCAAGGCTTGTTCAGAGACCAGGCAGAATACTGTGCTTTATCCACTTCTACAATGGGCGTGGACACACACACACACACACACACACACACACACACACACACACACACATATACACACACACACACACACACACACACACACACACAATGATTCATATAGACATTCAATGAAATGCTGATCTCAGCTGCCTATATTGAGATATTAATAAACTATGTATGTAGAGTAATTCATATACAAATCTGCCGTTGATTTTCAGTTTCATTCTGTTGGGGGGGTTTGTAGTGCTAAACCTCTATGATAACCTTATTTCAAGTACCTCTGTTGCCATGGCAAACGACAGAGGAGGAGCCTGTTGAATACTGATCGCAGTCTGTCATGTAACAAAGACTGGTGCACTGAGAGCCTGTTTCTGGCAATGTAAACCTTTCGGCTTTGACTTCGACCCTTATCGCCAGGGAACGATTCAAACACTGGATATGATGCTAAAGAAAATGAAGTGCAGTGTCTACACACAGTATATCACCCTGGAGCCCCATATGCTGAGGCTGAGTGAGTGGGAAAGCCTGAGAGCACAGCTATCAGACTACACCCTATGACAGACATTATTTTTCATACTTAACCAAGGATATCTTACTTGTCAGTATTTTCCTATTTATCACTGTTTATCACTTTCATAGGCAGATTATTTCTGTCTGCTGATTCTCTTTCCAAATGTGACTGCCAGTATTTTGCAAGTGTGACTTGTGGCAGGTGTCTATGAAGCAAATAGGTGTTGCACAATTTGTTCCATGAAAATCAGAACCAACCACAGAAGCCTCCATGAAACATTCTTGAAACACACACACACACACACACCTATCCAAACTGGCCTTGAGAGTGCACCAGCTTCTTTCTTTAAGGTACCAGCTGTCATCTGACACCATATCCCTTTCAATAATGTCTGACCGAGGCTTTACATTGGAGTCCTCTATATGTTAAACCTTAGTTTGTACTTAGCTTAGTTTACCTAGCTTTTAGTGCATTTATGTCATCAGAACTATTATATAATGATGAATACTATTTGAAGCCGGCCCAGTGTCGTCTGACAACGTTGAGGTTGGGGGTCTGTGCCGAGAGATCTATAGAAAGGAGGCCTACTTTACTTACACTAAAAACTGTTCATTATCTCAAATGTGCATATTATTCTAGGTATGAAGTTACTAGCCTGGTGACACCAGCCTACGTATTTCCGCCTGAATTGATTTCAAGCTCATACTCAGTCTGGCCCAACCCCATTGACAATCGTCTCCAGAACTCAAAATTTTGCAGGACCAATCAGCGAACAGTTCAGAGCTGTGACGCAAAACTCGCCTTGGAGGAAAAGACACGAAAAGCTATCGGAAAAGTTGTCTCAACTCTCGAGAACATCAGAAAATTAAAAGGAGAACAAGAGTATTTTCTTGTAAGTTTTATGATTGGAAAGGACGTCGTAGCTCTTCTCCCAACTGGCTTTGGGAAGAGTTTAATCTACCGAATGCTTACTAAACGTTGCTGATTGGTTAAGGGAACTCCAATGATTTTAAACCTCAAGATAAGCACCCGCCCATCTCGGAAACCAAAATGCATTGGGTTGGCCCAGACTGAAAGACGGAATGAAATGGAGTCACAGGCTGGTAATGGCCAGGCTATGAAGTTACTGCACCACGGGGGGTTTCTGGTAACCCAGTTGCAGGTGAGGTTGTTTTGATGTCGTGTGACACTTGTAGAAAGCCATGAGCAAATGGGTTAACTCTGGAAATATGAAGCAAACATGTACAATTGAGAGAACTATGCATTCCAAATTGAAACTCTGCACAACTAAACTCTCAAGATACTTGAGCAGCACTCCTCATTCCTGATTTAGAGTCTAAGCCCTCAGACCAATCTGCATCAGAGAGGCCCTCAGTCCACAAACGATGCCTGTTCTTAAATAACCATAACCCAGCCCACATATCATCATGATAAAAGGACCATAATAAGTCTGTTGAATTGATTTGTTTCCATGGTATCTAAACAAATGATTCCCTCTTTAATAGGCAAGCCTAAGACTTAAAAATTAAATTATGGTCCATTATGACATAACCAGCAGACGGTTTGTCTATTAAGTGAATAGAGTGGGTACATGAAAGGTTTTGAAGGACACTCGCTGTTGATAGCTATGAACAATTTCCACTCAGGTCACTGAGATGAAAAGAGAGCGACAAGCTTTAAGAGCAAAGAGACCCCTTGCTATTGTACTTATGCCTCACTGGGTGTCATGGCAATTGGTGGTCTACAACTTTAAACAAATGACAGAGCATGCAAAGACCCAAAACAACTCAACCATGTAGCTGAAATGCATTGTTGATATAGCCTAGCTGCCCAAAGTACCACAGTCAGCCCGCCTTTACTACCAAGGTCTAGCTGGGTTTTGCACTTGAGCAGTATTTGGGTTCAAACCTTTTCAAAGAGGGAAGGTTACTCAAACCAGACAAACGGTCTCCTTCTGAGCAATGTGAACTGAACTGTGAACTGTTAAGGTTACCATAGTGTCATCTGGGCACCAAATAAGTGTGTTTGCATTGGGCAACCTGGCTGGCTGGCTGACTTAAAAGTAGAATTCTTGCAAATCAACCTATGCTGCGAATCCTCACGTCCAAGAAAAGCAGGATGATGCCCACGATATTCCTAGTATTATTGTATTGTATATATTATAAATATTCTTTACGATTCTCTATTCTCTAACGATTTATTTACTTGCAATAATTACTTACTAATTCAGACCAAAGGTCAACTCTTGCTTCTTCTCCTCAGTCACGGCTACCAGCTCATGGAAAGTTATCTGAGCCTCTGGAACGAGAGATGAGAACGTGAAAAAGAATTCGCTCTTCACCACTGCTAGGCTATATTTAAACTGTTCGACAACAAGGGAGTGCGGGATAGAAAAAAGAAAAGACTAAAGTTCATCGCGCACAGACGGTATGCATGTTATGTCAGCCGGGTATCTATTTTAACACTGTGATAAACACAAAAACTAAGGCATTGTTATAATGGTATGATGAGGTGGGCCGCAGATCTATTTTCATAGCGAAAGTCACTGTCATATAGTGAAATTATTAGGTATTAGTTTCACTAACCAAACCATTAATGCATGATTGTCGCTCTGGGGCTATGTGACAGCATCGTTAGGTTACGCTCATTGAATTAAACACAAGTTTAGTCTACAATTCCATAACCCTAAAACGATTCATGGCGCCTACCTTATTCTCCGCCGGACGTTTTCCACATAGTTGATTTGTTTCAATGTAGCATCATAAGACTTTACACTGAATTGAAATTGCGGAATTACTGTCACAAAGAGGCAACATCAGCACACATTCCGCCTCTCAGTGAAGGAAGTGGTTCGTAAGTACACAGGCGGGGCTAACGGAAGAGATTTCTGCCACCAGCCAATGAGCCACATATGTAGTTTTTTATGAAGACAAAGGCTGCGTTCAAGCCCTAGTACTCGTTCCAGCCCTACACAAACTATCGCTACCATGTTACTTTGTGTAGACCTATGTTACCATGCAGACCTATGTTCATTAGGATGCCCTTACGCCAATCATTAAAGTCTATATGATATATCATCATTATTTATTTCTGAAGAAACCGTTGGCCCACATTTAATTTCAAAAGAGATAGTATTTCAAATTCTAAATGCAGTCGGGCGCCACCCATTGGAAAAGACTACTTGTTAAACTCCGACACACACAGTGACCAATCACTTAATTTCCCATTTAAAAACAAAAACACTTCCTCAAATAAGTAATCATGACATTGATTCAACATAGATGCTCAAATTTAATGTTATAAGCAGAGGTTTGACCATAACAAGTAGAAAAGAAGTATTACAAAGATAAAATATTTCACACATTTGAAAAGGTGAAAGGCAGTATAACACAGTAGAATACAACAGGTTAAAGATGTTAAACTAATCTAAACTAATAATGTTACTCTGTAACCCTAACTCTAAACTAATCGTGTTAAAGATGTTGATAAAATATAGGCTACATTGCAATTTGATGACAATTAATTCAGACATAGCATCCATCAATAATGTCAAGCAAAGTACAATTTATACAATATTCCAAAACAATTAAAATAAATTACAGTCTTTCATTTAGCTTATGCTTCTGTGATTAGCCTACTCCAGATACATCCTGCACATCTAACTAAATAGTTCTGTGATGGCTGCAGTCTGTAAAAAGGTGGCACAGCAAAACTTTTCTGACATTATGAACTGATCTACGCATTTGACCATTTCCATATTGTGTGGCAATCATAAAACCAAGAGCTGGTGATGGAACACCTCCTTATTCTGACTGATCAGAAACACCTAAACGGTGCAGGAGGACACAGAACCCCTTGCCCACATGCAAAACTATCTGCTGCATCAACCAGGAAATAAGCAAGAGCCAGAAATCACTTGCAAGATATAATTAAACATGCATTTTTGGGATGATCTTTTTCACCAGCGCAAATTTTGTGACTGTCACATAATTATGATATTGCGTCCATGATATGAGAAAAGTTTGCCTTACATTTAAATATATACATTTATCTTTCATTCTGACATCAAGATTCAAATGAAATGAGAAACCTTTCCCCCCTGTTGATGTATACAACCAATTGCATCCAGGAAAATGTTTGAATAATGAAACAAATTAAAAGCTCATCTCATCCCTTCATTTAGTGGTTATCTCTTTGTAGTGGCACAAGAAAATGTTTATGTTGAGAAACACAAAAACAGGCTTTGCTTTATATCATGGAATATCAAATGTAACACTGATATTTTCCCTCAGGATGGCGCTAGAGTCACAGTCAAAGATCTCCATCAATTGTTTTCCGCAAGAGCCACCAGGCGGGGCTGTGCGACCTCAAATGGGGGCAAAGTTTCCTGAAGGCTATGCCTCCTCATGATGCAACATGTTAACAAAATACCAAATATGCTTTCATCTCATGAAAGTTGTCTAATCAAATTCTGTAATGGACTATCATGATCAACAACACTGTGGGTTGGCTCCAAACCTCATATGTTTCTGGGCTGCTGTGCTTCACATGTTTTAATTCAGACGTCTCAAGCTGGAGCAGTGAGCTTGCACTGAGTGACCGCATAGAAATGCAGTCCATGCCATTTACCAGCAGCCATGGCTGGCCAGAATATACGCCACTAAGGAACAACCCACACAAATATTTACGACAATTAGGTTCTCTTCTCTATCATTAGAAGGTGGGGTTAATATATAACGTGAGTAAAAAACAAACAAAAACCTGGGTTACTCTGTAAATAATTATCCTATTATCTTATATTTTTTACACCAACACGGACTACTTCAAGCTTGGGAGAGTTCCCTTTGAATTTATGAAAACAAACTTGTTTTCTCTTCCACTGAAATAGAGACAAAAAAACAAATAGAGCAGTAGTGGTTGAAAATAAAAACTTTGCAAGACACTTGCAAAGACTTTCACCACAAAAAAACAAAACTATGGCCAGTCTGACACCACAACAAAGTCAACTATCACACATTAGTCATTCACTTGGTTTTTTTCTGCACTTAAAAATCAAATGACAGATGACGATAAACTTTACACAAAAGAGGTAACAGTGTTCAGTATGCGTGTTGGCATGGGTTGTGTATACAGTGGTAGGAGCACTGGAAACAGACAGCGGAGTAGAACGCACAGGTCTCCGAGCTCAGAGCACAGACTCCATGCCCTCCTTGTCCAGCAGATTGGCGCAGGAGGAGTCCGGGGCGAGTGGGCTGTGCGTGACCAGCGGGGAGGTCTCCTCCTCCGCCTGCATGTTGGCCACCGCCTCCGCTTCCACCTTCACCTCAGTGAGCTCCTGCTCCCCCTCCTCCTGCTTCTGCTGCAACTTCTTCTGATCCCTCTCGTTGATATGGTTCAGGATCCCGGCGCCCAGGGCATCCCCCTCCACATTCACTACGGTGGTGGTGCGATCACTGCAGACACACACACACACACACACACACACACACACACACCCACACCCACACCCACACCCACACCCACACCCACACCCACACAGACACACACATACACACACACACACACACACACACACACACACACAGATAGACACACACACACGAGTATAAGCACTTATTCACAGTGACATGAAGTACCATATATACACACACAAGCACATGCAAAATTCTACATATCGGACTTTTATATTACATTCATTCATTCCATTCATACTGCAAACATACATTACACGTTGTAATGTGCATTCACGTTTCACTGGGCTCAGACTTAAAATCAATGCACCTCCTAGGAGGCTGAGGACTTTAAGGTTAGCTTCATTGCAAGAAGCTCAGAGGATTCATAGCACTTCTCTCCACACACTACAGCTAGTGCAGCGCACATTACTAAAATCACATATGCAGTTCCTTCCTCCACTAGATATCTTAGATTCACAAAGGGAGTTCCACACCCTGTAACTACAAGTGGACACTAAAGCAGTGACTGCTAGGGTTTGTCACTCGTGTGCCTACATAGGGTTCATGAGGTTTACCGTCCTCTGTGCTGTCTAGTATGCCCCACAAAAATAGGCATCATGAGAGCACATCACAGAAATAGATTCCTAAAGCACATCTTGTGTGCCTGTGATAATGTTGCATCAAGGGTATTGACCAATCTGTTGCATCATAGGTAGTGTACTGTTGCGACCTAAGTTTGCTCTGTTGCTGTGCTAGTTGGCAGATCCTTGATGCCAAACATTTTGGAATTTGCTTGTCCACTGTAGGATTTTTGTACAGATCAGCTGGATGTCTCAGACAAGTGTGTATTCATCTGTGTATGTGTACATATGTGTGTGTGTGTGTGTGTGTGTGTGTGTGTGTGTGTGTGTGTGTGTGTGTGTGTGTGTGTGTGTGTGTGTGTGTGTGTGTGTGTGTGTGTGTGTGTGTCTGTAGGTGTGTGTGTGCGCAGCAGTGTGTGACTGTTCATGTGTGTATGTCTGTATGCATATGTGTACACACATGTGTGAATGCACGTGTGTGATGTGTGTGTGCATGCACATGTGAGATGAGTGTGTGTGATGTGTGTGTGTGTGTGTGTGTGTGATGTGTGTGTGTGTGATGTGTGTGTATGTGATGTGTGTGTGCATGCACGTGTGTGATGTGTGTGTGTGTGTGTGTCTGTACATGCGTGTATGTCTGTATGCATGTGTGAATGCACGAATGTGTGTGTGTGTGTCTGTGCATGTGTGTATGTCTGCATGCACATGTGTGAATGCACGAATGTGTGTGTGTGTGTGTGTGTGTGTGTGTGTGTGTGTGTGTAAGTGTGTGTGTGTGTGTGTGTGTGAGAGTGTCTGATGTGTGTGTGTGTGTGTGTGTGTGTGTGTGTGTGTGATAAGTAGGGCTAGACCGAGATAGGAGGAGGGGTAGAGGTGGCGCACTCACACAATCCAGTCGACAGCTAGCATGAGTGACAGGTCATTGGTGGGTAGCCCGATGGCTTCCAAGATGATGGCGATGGTGATGATTCCCCCAGCTGGGATCCCCGCTGCTCCTACACTGGAGGCTGTGGCAGTAACCCTATCATGGGGAACAAAACGGCATGAAACATGAACCCCCCTTCCCCAAGAGATCCTCCTATCTGTCTGATTTGTTTTACTCTGCGGCCCCGAGTGCCACACTGCTGACCTCAGGGTTTAAAAATAGTTCCTGTTTAGCCCCAAGCATCTGCCTGCATGTACTACACACGAATGCAGGCCCTTAGCCATAACTACATACATTCCAGCACTCACTGGCTTTTCAAATGAAAAATCTTCCCATAAGCATTTCTGATAAGCGGCCACTCAGGAAACAGCCTTTCTGTGTTCCTGAAAAGCCTTTGACTGCAGGTTACATGGCAGCACTCACAGAATGGTGAAGATCTGGACGGCACTGAGCTCATAGTTGTTCAGCTGGGCGATGAAGACGGCGGCGACGCACTGGAAGATGGCCGCTCCGTCCATGTTCACGGTCGCCCCGATGGGGAGGATGAAGCGACTGATCCTCTTGTCCACGCCGTTGTTCTCCTCCACACACTTGATCATGGACGGCAGGGTTGCCGAGCTGACAGAACACAGGTCAAAGTTCATCAGGTGCAAAGGTCAATGAACATTCTGAGTTGAAGAAACACCTAGCAGTGGTAAGGAGATGCAGAGCTGGGTTACATTGATTTGGCTGAGGGACCACCATAGGCTGAACTCTTAACTAACATAAAAAACCCTTCAAGAATGTCTGTTGCACTGTGGATTAATCTGTTCAGAAAGAGAACTGTAAAGTATTGTTGGCAAGTGGGACAAAGGTTAAAAGGTAAGTTCTACAGTTCCTAGACTGAGGACAAAGCCCAGTAGTAATGTACTACAAAGCGGATGAATCTTAATAGGAGAATAAAAACAACTAGGTCAAGCCAAGAGGTTTCATAACACCATAGGAAGCTGTCCGCAACCCTTTAAGCTTAACAGTGTTTGTTAAGTCCGACTCCTAAAAGTAAATTAACAGTATAGAAGCAGTTTACATTGAAGGATTTTGGTACTTATTGCATGTGTGGGAGTATGTAAACTAAACAATCGAATGCAATGTTACCTTGAGCAGGTGGCGAAGGCTGTGGTGAAAGGCGTGATGAGCCCGGAGAGGAAGGTGAAGGGGTTCTTGCGGGTCAAGCCGAAATAGATGAGGGGAAGGACGATGCCTCCGTGAAGGACGTGGCCCAGGATGGAGGCAAAGATGTACTTGCCCAGACTGGTGACCAGGAGGCCTACGTCCTCCATCTCCACGATCTTACTCCCGACCAGGAACATGATGCCCAGGGGCACGTACCTGAGGAGCACAAACAGGCACACCTGCTGCTGACACCAGCCCTTACAGTAAACAGGATATAAATTATATATATCATTATTATTTTATTTTTAATTTTTTTGGACTATATCTGAGTTATATATGTTTATTCGATGTCTATGTTTTTATGCATGTCATTTCTTTGTGCACATAATGTATTTGCTGTTAAGCACTTTGAGCTGCCTTCTTTTGCATGAAAGGTGCAATATAAATAAAGTTTATTAGTATTATTATTATTACAGTGGAAACAGGGGGATCCACAGGACAGACCTCACTATTAGATCCGAGGAGAAGTAAGAGTCTGGTAACTTAATCGCAATCGCAGGCCAGCACCGGGAACATTATTTTGTATGTTGCATAATTGGCCAATCTAAGTCTACATATGGGTGTTTGTAATGAGTTTGTTGCAAGTTACTCTTAGATATGAATAAATAAGAGTTTATTTTCCTTATTCGCGAAAGCATAAAATAATCGCAAGTGCAGAGTGTATATGCTAGTTGGTCGCTGGCTGTAATCTGTTTGGTGTGTTCAAGTGCAGAGTATGCTAGTTGGTCGTTTTGTCGTTGGCTGTAGTCTGTGCGGTGTGTTCAAGTGCAACTTTTTATCCCCAACACAGGTGACGTGAGGTCACGCAACAGTCTGCCTTTACCGCTGCTGGATGTTTGACGACGGTTTTGTGTGTCCATGGCTTTAGACACCCACTCACCACATGATCCAGGACACCAGCACCATGGTGGCCTCGTTGAAGGCATTGAAGAAGCGGATGAGCTCCTCCCCCTCTGCGCCCAGCTTCCTGAGTGCCACACCAAACACCATGGCAAAGAGCACCAGGCCCAGGATGTTCATGCCATCAGTGTCCGTGCCATAGGGAACCTGTAGAACAGACATTAGTGTGAGAGTCCTTTAGTTATCTTTATTACCTTAAAGCTAGTTTGTTTGTGTCTCCATTTTGTTGGAGGTGGGCGTCTTTATATACACCTTCCCAAATTCTTCTGAAAGACAAGCTCATTGCACAGCCTGGGCAGCACACAACACAGAGGTATTCCCTTCTATAGTTCCTCTGTGAGCCTCAGTTAGTCAATCAGAAGCTCAGAGAAGCTCCAGGTCTGGGTTTGAGTCTCCAGAGTGTCAACTAGTTGTATTGTATTAAGCATGGGGAAAATAAACTCTCTACTGCCTCCATTCCTGCAGCTAGTATTCACCTGATTGTGGGATGTTGGTTGAAGGAAGCTTAATGGAGTATAGCATTCACGTCCTCTATATCTCAGAATGTAAAATCCCCCCTCTCTCACTTCTGTTGAAAAGGAATCCCAAACAGTTTATATTTTACTGGTAATTTACTTTGTAAACGGCACTTCATTATAAGTCCATGCTCTGGTCCAGGCACCTCAATGGCAATTTGACTACCAGGAACCTGTTGCCGAGACACGGCCGTATACAGCCAAGTGTGTGTGAGCTCATTCTGAGCTGCTAAAGGCCCTGGGCTAAGGGGACTGGGCTTATCGGCCCCAATCTCTTTTAAAGGGGGGGGGGGGGGGGGTAAGGGCTACTGGGTGCGCTGGGCACTGGAGGGGCTGTGATGGGGATCGGACAGGACACAGCCAACGCACGCCTCAATCCTCCCCTTGTTCTGGGCCATGGCAGACAGCGAGAGGCGGCTCACGGTTTGACACCCCAGCACCGGGGTGTGTGTGCTGTGAGTAAGCCCCAGATTCCCCGGGAGCCAGGAATAGAGATCCCCACAGATCAACAACGATTGCACTGTTTTTCAGACATGCACCGATGGGTAAGAACCATTGCAGTTTGAGCGGAGTGGCGCTTTCCATCAGGTTTTAGCTTGTCGAGAAACTACCGAACCTGATGCACTCTGAAGGGTTGTTTTGTCCATTTTGTCTATTATCTCTCTCTGTCTCTGTAGGAGAAAATTCTATTTTCCTTTTATTTAAACCAAATCCTCTTTGTTTTGAAAAGTGAGTGAAAAAGCATTTTCGAGGCATTCTATCGGAAGGCCCTTTCTGTGGAAAATGCTGAGCCTTTGTAAATCACTCTGGGAAAAGACTTGCTATCCCCAGCTGCTTGACTTGAGCTCTCGGTAGTTGGAGCGGACAGCTTCACTCCCTCTGACAGTGCCAACCCCCCCCCCAACGCGGGCAAACAAACAGCAGGCTCTCTCACAGCTGCCAAGTAGCTGGTGGAGGTCCAGAGAGAGCAGGAGACACGGGAAAGCAGTGCTGCAGGAGATCCCAGACACTCTGCTCTCTCTCTCGCTTCTAAGCCCAGGACGGACTTCAGCCCCAGGCCTGCTCCAGCTAAGAGGACACGGTCACGGTGACTTGGGTGTGTGTGTGTGTGTGTGTGTGTGTGTGTCTGCTGCTGGATCAGCACTAGACTAGAATCAAAGCCAAATGACTCTGGGTGAGGGATCAGCGAAGCATAAAACTGAGGGATGATTTTCCCAGAGGAATTACATCTCAGGGCTGATTTTTCACAGTAATGGGGAAATTCTCTAGCCCAGTATAATCAGACCCAAATTATCTTTGTGCACAGTCGTTGCATCCTAATGCATGTAGACTTTGGGATCATTTTGAAACCATTGAACCATTAACCAATCCGCATTGACCACAATAGAACCTTTAACCAATCCGCATTGACCACTATAGGACCATTAACCAATCCGCATTGACCACTATAGGACCATTAACCAATCCGCATTGACCACTATAGGACCATTAACTAATCCGCATTGACCACTATAGGACTGCGATACTTCCTACTTCGCCACTAACGGTGCAAGCTGATATATTAGCATTTTCCCCAAACCCCGTTGGTGGAAAATAAACACTGTCTTTGCCCATGATGAATACATTCTTCCTGCTCTGGCTTCAATTCTTGGATGTTTGCTAACGTTGCTACTACTGTTTGTATCACTTCGTCTAGTTCTAGCACCGCCACCTTTGTTGTAAATACATTTCAAACAATACTTCTCTTCAACGCCATCGCACTTAGCCAGCCTTACTGGTCACTGATTGGAGACCATTCAGAACAGCCCAGCGATGCATCTTGCGAACAGCCGCTTCCAGACTACAATCCCAGCGGAAACTGAGCTGGGAATAATACGTGGGTCGGAGCCGGGTTAGGAATTCTCCACAAAGCCAGAACTAAAGCTAAAGAGCCTGAATGCAGTGCGTGACAAGTGACGACCAGTATGGAGAGGAAACATTACAGATTGGCAGGTGGTCTTTTCCGTGGTCTTCTCTTTTGCACAAATGTCAAGACTGTTCTAAAAGCCTTTCTTTAACAGGTCTGTCCTTTAGATGTATGTTTGTGCCAAATGTCCAATTGACCCACTGGTTACTCTCACATTATAATTTACTTCATTCTATTTGCTCTTTGCTCATTAGAAGAACTGACCCACGTACACAAACACACATGTCATTGAGCACACATATAATTTCACTATGCCAAAAGAGGGATGCCAAACAAGCATCCCATTTCAAATAAAATGCACACTGTTCATGTCATCATTTTCACATCAAATTCTTGCGAGAGTATAGATCATGGCTCTTCCTATACTGTGATACCAGGAATAAAAAGATGCCCTATAGCCTATTGTTCTGAATCCCTCACATACTGTCACAGATTTGTTTTATGTTTTACAAATAAAGCATTTTAATCAGTAGAACTGGCATGACAACCTTCTGGTAGAGGATGGTTCCATTGCTGTCGTTCCCCACCGCAATGTTCTTGTAGTCTGTGGCATACTGTAACACAAACATAAAAGACACAAGGAAATGCAGTTAGACTTCGCTTGACTCCAGACAGTCCTGCAGCAATGTTGAACACCACTCACCAGTCAAGGATCGCTGTTAACCCTCTCACTGCCAGCCCTGCTTGTGTTACATCATGTTAACTCTCTCACTGCCAGCCCAGCATCATGTTCTTGGGGCCCCCTGCTCAGAGCGTGTCTATCTAGTGGTGGGCCCCAGGCCAGTCCGGGGACAAAGCTGCCTTCAGAGCTGTACTAAGGAGGACCTGGCAACTGCTTACCTCACAGACAATGCTGGTGACCTTTTCCCAGTAGCTCCCATGGCTTCAAACCACCAGCTATGTGGGCATGTGCACCCCCTCACACCAACCCCTTGATTTCCAAGACAAATGTCTTGAAATAACGCTCCATTTCCCAAAACCAGAAGTTTGTGTAGACTTTTGCACAAAAAGTTCAACAAATCTGAATCATGTGTGAAAATATGTGAATACTGTTCAGTGTTTGGGGAAATGGGTCTGTTTTTTGGTAGATGGCGTCATGGTTTGGGATGTTTAGTTAATAGGCCCAGTTACAGTGTATAAGCGATCAAAAAAAACTGTAATAGTTTCTAAGGATGTAGGATAGATGTATGTTTGTTACAGGTCAAATTGTATGGGAGAGCAGAACCATATTTCTGACTATGACTTTGACTTGCTGTACATTTCTTGTGGTCTACCAACTGGAATCTCATGACTCATGGACTGGGATGGAATACGGTTTAGCCCTCCGGATTGTCTAAAACATCCCTTGTCCCTATGATTCCCTCCGGATTGTCTAAAACATCCCTTATCCCTATGATTTTGCTGGACTGATCCCCTCTTGACTTTTGTTTCCCCTGTTTTCCCCCTTAATCCTCACTCTGGACTCTATCCAGGTGACCACCACCCCACCACCTCTCTCTCTCTCTCTCTCTCTCTCCCCCTCTTTCTCAGTCCCCCTCTCTCTATGAGGGAGCTCAATGGATGTGATAAAGTATACCAATGCCCTCAGTGGCCCTAGCGGGCTCTTAGGCCCTTAAGCCCTCTGCTGCAACAGGCACGGACTGGGCTGTTCATGGGCTAATTATTGACTGAGTTAGTTGGTCTAACTGGAGCCTGGGAGTCCATCTGGCCATCCCTGCACACTCTCGGCAAGAGCAACACGGGCTGAGAGAGAGATATAGAGATGGAGACAAAGAGAGAGAGGTATAGAGATGGAGAGAAAGAGAGAGAGACAGCTCAGCTCTGCTCAACCCACTCGCATCTATGAACCCCCTGACCCTCATCCCCCACCATATGAAACACACACACACACACACAGAAGCTTACGTGGATTCATTTAAACACCTGTGCACACACACACACACACACACACACACACACACACACACACACACACACACACACACACTCACTGAAGCTTACGTGGATTCATTTGCACACACGTGCACACGCGTGCACACACACACACACAGACACACACACTCACTGAAGCTTGTCTCCGTTTTCACTTCCATTCTGTGCCAGACTGGCCTGGCAGACTGCAACGTGGCAGTAAGACGTGCATGTGCCGTTGCTAGGAGTCGGGGGAAAAGAATGGCCTATCTCTGTGGAGATGGTCACAGTGCTTTAATGGCCAGAGGAGGGGACCGCAGCAGAAGGCACTGCAGAGGGGAGGTGGGGAGGAATGCTCCCTACAAGCAGTTAGCACTATTCACTGGGTTTTAATAGACTCTTAATGGACCAGCGGTTGTTTCTCTAACAAAGCTGAGGGGTGTGTGTGTGTGTGTGTGTGTGTGTTTTGGAACTGGTGGAAACACTTAAGCAGAGGGGAGGGGATGAGAGGAGAGCGTTTTGGAGAGTTTGGAAAAATAGTTGTGAGAAACTTACCGAGCGGAATGCTGCTGCCACAAGGTTTGACGGGAACAAATTTCTGTGGAAATAGAGAACAAATATTACAAAGAAAACACCTAGACGACATGACTCGATATCTCGATAGGTTGGACGTGTCTCGAACTTGTTTGCTAAACCTCCAGGTTCTGTTTTCCTTAGCTACTCAGCAGCATGGGTCCATGACCCCGTGTCATCTCAGTGGGAACAGATACAGCTGTTATTTCCCTTCTCCCCACTGTGCCTTTCCCCGGACTCTCACCACGGACGGGTTTCTGCTGCAGCGCTGCCAACAACTCACACGCTGGGACGCAGGAGGGCGCACGCATGAGAGGATTTCACTGCTCTCTGTTTTCATTGACCGGACCGCACACAAGATTACTGTTACCTTGAGGCACTACATGGGGCACAAAAGCTGAGCTGCCTTTTTAAAAATTTGGTTTACAGCGCAGAGTGCTGCAAACAGAACATGTTGTATCA
Source organism: Sprattus sprattus (assembly GCF_963457725.1). NCBI lineage: Eukaryota > Metazoa > Chordata > Actinopteri > Clupeiformes > Clupeidae > Sprattus > Sprattus sprattus. The sequence goes on along the minus strand of NC_137910.1, from coordinate 13,774,924 downwards.
TACAAGTACTTTATAACTCGTTCCGTACAAGCACTACGCAAAATACTAATTACATTTGATGAGAAATGGAAGGCGTTCGTGGGAACACACATATATCAGGAGGTATGGAGAGAAACAGGCCTTCAGAACTCTTCAGCTGATCATATCACATGATGTCAATAAGGATCAGGATTACACCCCTTTCTGAGTAAGCACCCCAGTCAAAAGCCCATTGTTGTGGAGTGATTTTTAAATCCCACTTTTACATAACTCAATTAGTAGCCTTGGTCTTGTTCACCATCTGGGGTAGTGTTTGAACTGGAGGGACTCACGACTGGCTGAATCGTTATGAGCCAGTAGTAATGGCTGGTGTGTCTTAAAGCTGAGACTGTCCGGCATGTGCATGCTGTACAGTGCCAACTATACAACTAGGGCTCTGCCAGCTGGGACATTCTCCAGCCCAGACTTACTCCAGTCCACAGAAACGTGATTGTGTTTTAACAGCTGTCTACCACTCCTCAACCTAGAGTCAGTCCACTACACAAGCACTGGGCTTCATGCACTCAAGGCACAAATGGACATGGTATAGGAAACATATGAGTAATACGTGATAAAGAGATCTGTAATAAGAGAACGTGATATTTCTAAGCATAACCACCTCTGCAACGGTTTCGTTGGCGTAAATTGGCTACAGTATATAATAAGCATAAAGTTCCATATAAGCTGTTATGAAAGAGTATACTGTTGCTTTAAGAATAGATGACTCTCCAGTCGTGCAATACCGGTCTCTGCTAGTTCAGTGACAGCATGGGCATGCTGTCCATGTGTATAACCCACATACGACTTACCAGGCTGACGAGTGGGAGTGAGCAAGTGAGTGGGCAAGTGCCAATTCTAGCGCAATGCCCTCCATGATAAACCCATTCGTGGTTTTCAAGGCTTGTGGTTTTATAGGCTACTGCTGAAGTTCTGCAAAGAATAGAATTGAATAATTACCTGGCAAGATCTAAAAATGAGTCTGTGGTTTCTTTATTGTTGCTCACGCCTTCCAGAGACAAGCTGTTGGTTTTCAGTGCACCGGCACCGACGCCGGGTTTGATGATGAATGCAAGAGCCACGCCAATACAAGAGGCTATGAGAGTGGTCACCAAAAAATAAGACACCGCGATTCCTCCCAGTTTTCCCAACGAACGAGTGTCAATGCTGGCAGCACCTGAGATCAGGCTGCACACCACCAAGGGAAGAATGATCATCTTCAGCATCCTCAGCAACATCTCGCCCGGAAAGGCGAAATATGTCATCTGCGCCCGGGTGAGATTCATGTTCCGAATGATCATTCCAAGTCCAACTCCAACTAAGACCCCTGACACCGTGAGAATCACTAGTAGATTTCTTTGAAGGAAACCCGTAAATCTATCTTTGCAGCTTTTCTTTTCACATTTCACTGAGACCGATGATTCTGTGCATTTGGACACAGAGTGTCCGTTTGTCTCACACTTCTTCTCCATGGTTAACGGAATTAAACGCGTAGAGTGCACGGGTACTGGTCCTGTTCTTACTCTTCAGAAGACGTGCGCCCGGTAAAGTGGGATGTAAATCCAACTATGGCGCTACTTCTGCCAGTCGCAGCGTGCTCATCTGCCAATGGCAAGCGAGTGGCTATACAAAAAGACCCAAGCATGCGCACTTCCTCCCCCCATTCTTAATAGCCCTGGATAAAATGATGCAACAGGGAAAGATATTGCTAGCATCTATTCTCATTGCATGAGTAGAGTAAAGTGGTTGCCATTTAAAGGTTGACATGAATGTACAACTAAAAATAAGACTTGGAAAGAGATACTGGTTAGTGTATTTAGTAGTGACTTACATTAGGAAGTCAGCAGCGCATAGTGGTAAATGTTTTTTTTTTTTTTTTTTTTTTTTTCATTTTTACTTTTTGACAGTGTACTGAGGAAGCCCGGCCAAAACCGTTCCTAAATTCTATTTTCTTCTTTTGAGTCATTCTTATTGACTCTGGAGGCAACCGGGGCCCTCTGTATGACCAAATATACCACACTTGGTTCCTGAAATAAACCCTCACAGCTGCCAAAGGAGTGCAGAAGAACTCACTCGGCACTCTAGCAACTGCAATCCCTACTGATTGTCATCGGTTATAGTTTTAAGATAAATCATTCATATTGTTCATGAATATTTCCAATCTCCCCGTTATCATTTCACAGATCTCTTTATTTAAATATGGTCCATATCTATATCAATTGTTGAAAACTTTTTTTGTAAGGAACTTACTCACTTACCTGTGAATGACATGGAAGCAGGACGCATCCAAGTCATTTCGCCCATGTTAATTGTCTTCATATCAAGAAACATCAGACTGTTTAATCTCTCAATTTAAATTTAGGTGGTGTATTCTCATTCCACCACAAGAGGGCATAGTCTCCCTTTCGTAGAACAAAAGTTGTGCAGAGCTGCAATTTCAGTTCGAATAACTGTTCATGTAACAGTTTCAATAGGCAAATAGCCTATTGCTAATTATGCGGCTGAAATTGAAATAATTGGGTAGGTGTCTTCAGCGTATGTGCGAAGTGTGTTTTGCGGAACTTAATCAAGTAAAGTGAGGAAGCATAATGTAATTGTATCTTCTGACGGCGCTTGGGGAAGCAATTCTCTAACAATCCTCTGGACATTGTGTGCGTGTGTGTGTGAGAGAGAGAGAGAGAGTGTGTGTGTGTGTGTGTGTGTGTGTGTGTGTGTGTGCGTGTGTGTGTGTGTGTGTGTGAGAATAAATAATTCACAATTGTAGCCCGTCGTTTGTCCTCCTCAAGGAAAAAAAGTGAAACAAGTGTATTTAAAGTCTTCTTTAAACTACATTTACCTCCAGGTTATGCCAGTAGCATACGCAACAAAGGCAATGTTGTTGTGAAATAATGTAGGCTTACTCAACAGATAGTGGTACCAGTAAAACCAGTGCCTGCTGTTCCGCAGTGCATTTACAGTATAATATTTACTGGCCTACTGTTTATTAAAGTATAAAACTCATACAAGGCATAGTTTATCACAAGCTTTAAAACATACTCATGTTTGTAGACCTACAAAAATATGTATTGTAACTGGTGTTTTATAAGTCCACACTGCTGAAAGATGATATCCTTTGCAGATAACGACCTGCCCTACCTCCACATTAACTGTCAGACCCCAAGATTAATGGCTGTGTGGCCTACTGGTAGTGTTTCAGTGTACTCCATCAACAGCTCCAGAGACACACGCACACACACACACACACACACATACACACACACTCACACACAAACACACACACACACACACACACACACGCACACACACACACACACACACACACACACACACTCATGCGCGCGCGCACACACACACACACACACACACACACACACACACACACACACTCACACACAAAGGCATTCACATGTTCAGTCTTGTGCAAACAATACAGCACCAACTGTGCTGTACCTAATGGCAGCTCATATTAGCGTATTCCAGTACAGGCCATAGTTCTCCTAAAAATTAAACACTTGGTGCTTATCTTTGTCTCCGAGCTGCCTATTTTCAGATATGGCACTTCAGCGCTCCATTTCCTGTTATGCAGCAGAGATTGAACTTGTAACAAAAAGATCCAGCCAAGCACAGCAGGAACGGTGCCAGCCCATGCTCCTCTGCTCCCCCCTACCCCCTCCTTCGCTGACGGGGCACGATTCATGAAGTGAGCAGATCGGCGGCCTGCTTGTAAAACTGCAGCCATTGAACTGAGGCGGGATCAATAAATATCCTAATTGTGTAACTTGACGCTCCGTCTGTAATATCATGGAACAGAGCCAGTTTTATTTATGGTTCCCCCTCTTCAACATCGCGTCTAGCATTTTCTCCCAAAGCAGTAGTTTATTCAGAGGGCTGCCTATTCAAAGTCGCCCGCAAGCGATACCTTTTTGGAATACTTTAGCCAGTTGGCTTCATGTTCAGATAGCTCTTACAAATGGAGATGCTCTAAGGGGGGGAGAAAGGATCCCGGTGGCTGCCATAGGATCTGAAATCAGTAAGTAAAATTTCGAAACTGGCCAGCTGTGCTGACCAAGAACACTTCCAAACAGTCCGCCATCCCTGCCTGCCAACTATTCTGCATGTGCAAGAGGCTGGATCCCTTCTATCGGCTGGAGGTCCTGAAAAAATTTAAATATCATCATCCTAGAGCCTTTCCACTTCTGAGTATTCAACTTCACTTCTTGCCTTTACTTCACCTCTTTCTTTCGCACGTTCTATGCATGGCTGTCACAGGCAAGGTGGTCAATGGACTGTTTAGTGGAGGTGGGCTGTGGTCATTCTCTGATGGCTTGAGGCTTCTGTCAATCCATCTGAATGTTTCCTCTTGTAATAAAGTACCTTAAAGTACCTTGTAATAAAGTACCTCATCCTGTCACAAAGCATGCTGTTAAAGTCGGCTTGCAAGACTGGAACATTAGTTGAATAAAATAAGATTAAAAACTTGCTAAAATACTACTAGCTAGACCCCAGCTTGAAATAATAGGTTAGGGATAGCCTACGTGTTGTTTCTTTGCAAATCACACCCATCCTCAGGTCAAGCTAGCCTCTTTGCGAACACCCCACCTCTTCTGCCTGAAGTTGTAAGTCCAATGCAGTGCTTCTGTTCTGACAGTGCAATTTCCATTGGCGCAGTACAACCCCAGATTGGGACTGAGGTTGGAGCAGACAAATGTAAAAGAGGCAGGCACACTGCTGTGAAGTTTGTAAACATCACTCCCTTACGTCACCCCTAACCGATTAACGTTAGGGGCACATCAACAGTGTAACATACCATATTCATTCCAGTCTTGCATTAGATTTCACTGCTGCCGAAAGGTGCAGCCTAAACACAAGCTAAATACTAAACGAGGAGAGAATATTAGACAACATAACCACAATGCTTTTTTTTATTCACTGTGACTTTAATTCATGTTTTCTTTTGTAGTCTTCCAGCACTCCCTATGGTTTGTCAAAATGTTTGGTTTCATACAAAAAAAATATTAGTTTGTAGACCATTTGTTATTGTTGTATGTCTGCATAACTAGGCCTATTCTTGATTGCTCGCTGGAGCATGCACGTTCCTCTTGGCCATTTGCTTGTCACAGGTTAAAGTCTATGAACTTGAGCAGAAAAAGTTGTTAACCACTTAGATAACATCCTACCTGTGGTTGGATTTCTTAGGGTTTGTAAGACTCTACCTAAACCTGGAAATCAAGAATGATCATCTTCCTTTGGGAGATCAGTGAGCTCTTTAGGTAGAAGAATTTGTAAATAGTGTGAACAGATGTGGTCATATTTCGATACAAAAGAAAACAATTGGGTGTAATGGCAATATGGTGTATTAGCAACCTCAAGTCTCTTTAAATGGAAGAAGACGGTTGACCACTAGAGTTCCATCGCCGCGCAATCCGATTAGCCGGCGACTCGAATAGGCGGGGCGTGTCGCCAAGACTCTGCCCACGAGCCACTGCACAGCCCATCAATCAAATTAAATGTCTTGCGCTTGCAACCGGAGCTCGCAGCTGCCGACTCCAACCTACTGCCTACTCCACGGGCAGCCTGGACTTGTGACATTGAAACGAGCGAATGATTGCCGTTTCGCAGTGGATTTAGACAGGGTCTTTCAAAGCGTGTTTTGAATGCAGTCCGACAGCCCAAATCACGGCGTGAAGATCCCCTATTCGTTCCTGTTGGTCTTTTGAAGTAGCTTGTTGGTTTTTCTTATTTCATGAGTTACTTCTGATTTCCGTGGAACCGGACTGGACTGGACTCCCGAAACGGGTAAGGGTGAATGACATTACTGAAAAATGTGGAAGCCCAGGTTGGACTGTTGCATAGTTTATACACTATAATTTAGGTCAAGGAGTTATGGTGAGAGAGAAACAGAGAGAGAATGTGTGTGTGTGTGCGCGTGTGCGTGTATCTGTGTGTGCGTGTGTGTGTGTAAGCTGTCTGGGTGCGAGGTTGGAGTAAAAGTCATCCTAAGCTGTCATGGACCTGACACAACTAGCCCAGTGCGGGGCAAAACGTGGACGAAATCTATTGAAGTGCCACTTTCTGTCACTTGTGTTATTTACAATGTTACAAATGTATCCTTACAAACCGTTCAATGACGACTACCACATGACCTGGTCCGATGCATGTAGCACCGATCTAGTCAGATCCTTTTTTCTCTCTCCGGGAAAGCAGGACACATTGGCACAGGCGATATTATATAACTGAGTTTTGTAAGGACCGTAGACTTGCGCGATGGCTGATACTCTCCTGTTCTACTGCAATGATAGCTGACTTTTAGATAGGACCGGCATTTCATTTCTTAAAGTCTGTCTGAAGTGGCCGCTCTGGTAGCCGTTTTACACCCTCATGATGTCAGTCAATGCCGATAGAATCAAGGTCTGTTGACTAACTTACTTTGAAAGCCACTGGTGTATCAGATATCGATTTAAAAGGATTATTAATGTAGCCTATATTCGATTACGGCACAAACCAGACGACAAAATCATTACCAAAAGCAGGCATACTAACCTACGTCAAAATTCAAGTGAAAATAAATTATGTCATAAATACTGCTTGCTGGCACTTTGTCCTAATTTTCTAGTGAACAATATAGTGTTTAACTCAAGATGTGTTTCCTTCATTGATATTTTTCATTGTATTATGTCTGTATTATACACTAATATCCTGTTTGAATTCATGACCATACATGTCCTTCTGGCCGTGTCGTTTGACACTACATAGGTCTGCATTAAGTATTCCCCACTTAAAACAGATCATAATGATTTATTCAAAATGACTGTCATTCCTACTTTGTAACTGTTGGATTATGTAAGCATTTTGCAAGGCACTAGAGAATTGAAGACACTAGGATGCATAGCAGAGGCAGGTTCAAGCACTTCATAATGTTGATGCTGTATGAATGAAAATGTGTGTGTGTGTGTGTTTGTGTGTGTAAGAGAGAGATAGGGCTGGAGGTAGTGTGTGTGTGTGTGTGTATGTATGTGTCTATGCGTGTGTGTGAGTATGACATAGAAACCTGTTGATGATGCTGTGGGAAGACTCTGGGCTGTGGCTGAGGCCGTGTTTCAGTGAGCCATCGTAGGGTCTGGCTGAAGGCCTCTGTCCCCCATGCGCACCCCTGCTGCTGCCTAAATGATGTGCTATCAAATGACTGTGGCCGCCACTCTTCAATGGCGGATTAGACAGGCACGTCTAATTTTACTTATAATCCAGATTAGGACAGCATGGGTTATGTTGTGTGTTCCAGTTGATTGCTGTTAGTTGATCATCACTAGCGGTCTAAAGAATGCTGTCAACTACTGGATTCGGAGAATGTGTTCAACAAGGAAATCACACAGAATATATATCAATATCAATATATTGATTATTTACAACAGCCACGTAATTCATATTAAATATACAGTATTTATAGGTGCCATTGTGTGGTATTTATTGTGTTGGTGTACACAATAGTACCGCTAGTAGTGCTTGCTGCTTGGCGTACAGACACAATTTCCATGAAAGGCATATTTTTAACCCCAATTTTGCTCTTCAGTATGTGTATGTTTAGGATACTGGAGACGCTAAAGCCCAAGCGTATGTCAGAAACATGAGTTTGTAGTCGCTCCTGCCTTCATTGGAACAAACAAGATGTTCTTGTGAAGAACTTAAAATCAAGGCCTCTGATTGGCTGCTTTATGATTTGCTGGTTGTTTATGCAGCATGGTTTCTCACACTTCTTTACGTTTCAGCAGTGATGTCCCGCCTTTCAGTTAATACGTTAGTCACCAACATTAACTGCTGTAAATGTCATTTTCAGCCACCAGAGCCAAGCGGGTCGCATTCCTGTAGTACATCTGTAGAAATCAGGTTTCCTAAACAAGATTCGGGAGGAGCCCATATGGATGATTGACAGCTGTCACTCACCCCACATCCGCTTTCTAGGAGATTTGAACCCTTCTTATCTGTTCACTACATCTCGCGCTCCGGCGTAGCAAAGTATCCCCACCTCCTCCCCTATTTCCCCTCCTTTTCACTAGCAGCTCTAAGCTCACATTACCCCTTATCCATAGGGGGTGTCAGCGGATGTCGTTCACACGCGATCTCCACTATAGGCATCCCAGGACCACGGTCGGCTAACAAGCCAAAACATTAACCAGCTCTAAATCAAACATTCGGATAA
>NC_137910.1:13741715-13756715 GCF_963457725.1 Sprattus sprattus | reverse complement strand
GAGAGAGCGAGGCAGAGAGAGAGAGAGAGAGAGACAGAGAGGGAGAGAGATAGGGGGGAGAGAGAGAAAGAGAGAGTAAGAGAGCGAGACAGAGAGAGAGACAGAGAGGGAGAGAGAGAAAGAGAGAAAGAGACAGAGAGGGAGAGAGAGAGAGAAAGAGACAGAGAGAGAATGAGAGAAAGAGAGGGAGAGAGAGAAAGAGAGATAGAGACAGAGAGAGAGAGAGACAGAGAGGAAGAGCGAAAGATAGAGATAGAGAGAGAGACAGAGAGGGAGCGGGAGGGAGAGGGAGGGAGAGAGAGAAAGAGAGAGAGAGAGAGAGACAGAAGAAGAGATAAAGAGAGAGACAGAGAGGGAGAGGGAGGGAGAGGGAGGGAGAGAGAGAAAGAGAGAGAGAGAGGGAGAGACAGAGAGGGAGAGAGACACTGGTGGTTTGTGGGGCAGCAGACACTGTGGATGAACTCACCACAGGGGTCCCCCTCCTTCGTGTGGGCAGCGCACAGACACGCTCATGCACACATAGACACACAAGGACGCAGGCGCAAACCCACCAACATCACCCCCCACTTCAGCCCTCGTCTTACCAGACATGACTGTGGGTCGCTCATGCCCACAGAGCACCCACAGACCAGCGTGGGGTGAGAGGCGTCATGACGGAGCCTGGCTCAGTACAGCACTGAGGCAGGCAGGCAGGCAGGCAGGCAGGCAGGCAGGCAGGCAGACAGACAGACAGGCAGGCAGACAGACAGACAGACAGACAGACAGACAGACAGACAGACAGACAGACAGACAGACAGACAGACAGACAGACAGATAGACAGACCTCTTCTTGTGGGAGAATATCAGATGTCTTAGAATATCACAATACATTCATACGTATAGTATATGGCAGATAAGCCTGTATGTGGTCAGAGCAGTCAGTGCCTAAGCCACAGCGCGGCAGTGATGGGCATTCCTGGAGAATGTATTTTTCATTAGTCCCAGTGGAGAAGACTGAGGTGTCTTTGACGCTGGTGCGACTGATGTTCCCCGTGACCTTGAGTGCCACATTCTCCTGGGAGAGGGCTCTCATGCACGAGAGGGGGGAGAAGACAAATGGTTCAGTGTGTTACCAACAACTTAAAAAAACCCGAATGGTCAACCACTAAATACCGAAAAATGAGGGGCGGGGGGGGACAACATAATAAAACAGATGCCCACACACACAGACACACATATACGCACACACAAAGGAATACAGATGTACACACACACACACACACACACACACAGAGGAGATGGATACAGATTGGCATTTAAGTCATTCCACTGGAGCCCACAGTTTGGAAACACTAGAGAGTTTTTTTTATTATTATTCTGCTTTTGCTCTCCTGTCTCTAAGGAGGTGCTGCTGTCCAGGGGCATTAAATACCAAAATGATTGCCTTTCATCTGGCTTGTTTTTCACCAAAAAAACTCTCTTTTTTTCATGTGTGTCCTGTTGGTCTGCGTCTGCAACTGTCATGTCTGCTTTTCCAGAGTCAGAGCTGCAGAGACCCAAGGGGAGGGTGAAGCATACGCAAGCTAATGCTAACGCTCACTCTGTTTCTTATGACTCAGCTGCATGTAGTAGAGTAACACTCTTATTCAACTCGCAAGCTATGCTTTCCAACCTAGGGAGCTTCTTTATCTTCACAACTGTGTGCAGATACAGCACTGGTGTCTGTTATACACTTAAGAGGTGTTTGATGTAGGATCCCAAAACTGGGACATGCTTCAGTGGCAGACTGTGCGGAGGGAATATTTTTCCACCTTAGAGTAAAGGTCAATGTCCAAAGCAGTGGAATGTGCATCGAATTGGTCAAGCATTTACATAAAAGGAAGAAGAGGGAGAGAAATAGGGAGCGTGATGCAGGTGACACTGAAATGTTTTCCTAGAGAGGAACACTGAGGTGACCTATAATTTTCACCTAATTCTCAACTGTATGTCTGTACCTTTTTGTGTGTGTGTGTGTGGGGGGGGGGGTGGTTGAACTGAACCCAGAGCTTAATGCTGTTGAAGTGTAGCAAAGAGAAAAGGCACTAGTTCTCATCTGAGCAGGGTATTGGTTAAGGCCTGTGTGCAATATGTGGATTTTGATGAATATACATGCACACAAACACACAGGCCCACAACTGCACAGGCCCTGTGTGCTCAGCCAACACACCCAAATGCATGCACACTCACACACACTAACACAAACACTCACATACATACATTCCTACGCACACACATGCATGTGCACAGAGACGTATGCACCCACACACATTTCAGATGATTTGAACAGATGCACACTGATTTCTTTTCTCTTTTCTTGTTCACAAACAGTTTTGTTTCTCCCTTGAACACTCCTTTTCTTTACCGGATCGGCTTTTAATCAACCTTTGTTCCAATCCCTACCTCATCATTTTCCCTCCTTCGTCTTTTCATGTGAAAACCAGTGTGCCGGTTTCCCCCCCTCCTTTTAAATTGTGTTTTGTTTCATCGCTTTTAAGAAATTTGCTCTCAATAAACACCACATACTTTTCTTCTTTTGGCCGCTCTGGTGCCGGGGCCAAGAGGTCTGAAAATGAAAAGGAAAAACAGTGTGATGAATGGAGGGCTGTCATACGAGGAGTCCACTTCCAAAACCACAGCCATTACTGTCTTGGTTTAGTTCCAGCTGGGAGCGGTTGTGTGCATGTGTGGGTGTGTATGTGTGTGTGTGTGCGTGTGTGTGTGTGCGTGTGTGTGCGTGTGTGTGTGTGTGTGTCGTGTGTGTGTGTGCGTGCGTGTGTGTGTGTGTGTGTGTGTTAGCAGACTTGTAAATGTGTCTGCAAGTGGTATGTGCGAACATGTGCTATGCGTGTGTGTGTATGTGTATGTGTATGTGTATGTGTATGTGTATGTGTATGTGTATGTGTATGTGTATGTGTATGTGTATGTGTATGTGTATGTGTATGTGTATGTGTATGTGTATGTGTATGTGTATGTGTGGGGGGGTGATATCTCCAAACCTTAAACCAACATTGTTCTGTATGATTACCATGACAACGGGATTAAACAACGTGTGCGTGTGCTTACACTTGAGCTCTCTGCGTCTCTGGCAGCGCAGGCACCAGTGTGTCTCGAAGTGTTACACACACACACTCGTCTAGTTTACAAGCCAGGTCCACAGGGTCGGGAGGGTGCCTGCAAATGGATCGATGCGATAACTGCTGCGATTTTAGTGCCATTGTGCTGTAAATGGTCGTTTCCTCTCGGAGCTGAGAGTTTTGTTTGGTTTAACGGCGCTCTCTCTGTAGTGTGCATTTCAAACACGTTTGACACAAAAAAATCTCATCCCCTTCCTTCTCAGATTTTTTCTGTGTCTGTCATTCTCCTCTCCTCCTCTTCTACCTTCTCCTCCTCATCTTTCCTGACAAAGCTGTACCAGTGTGAGCCATTACCAGCAACACACACTCTCACATGCACACACACACACACACACACACACACACACACACACACACATACACACACACACATGCACACAGACACACATATACACACACACAGGTACACACACACAGACAGACAGTCTTGTCCATGTGCGTTCAGTCACATAGCAATTCCTGTCAGATTGTTTCCATTTGCTGAGAAATGCTGAGTCACCATTAGCTGTGTGCTGCCGTGGAGCACAGGAAGCTGAGGACCGGCCTCAGACAGCAAGGTTGCCATGAGGCCTGAGTGCATGGAGACAGTGGTCTGCACTGGAGGTACTTCCCCTTCTCTCTCACACGCATACCCAGGATACCCAGGGCATGGATATCACATGACTGGAAGGGCCACAGCAGTGTTGCGTTTTACCACTGTTTTACCACTGTTTCATGCAGTTTGTGTCACTGAATAGAGAGTGCCTGTCACTTAATGTCCTCATTTAAAATCAAAGTCTGACCTCTTTGTCATCACCTAAACCTATCCTGACTAGAAGAGCAAAAAGCAGGACTTACAAGCACTCAATTGCTTGATTCTGGACTACATTCCTAGCGAAAATTGAGTTGAGAATACACACTTCACTTATGCAAAACTATCCCCCCTTCACCCATTCCCGATCCCACATCACTTGTTCCCGAGCTTCAGTGTTTGAACTGAAAGTATTTGAAAGTGTTTTTTTATTTAGGTTGAGATTAATTTAAATAATCTATCATATGTGGCTGTGTAGCTACAATCTTGCATGCCAATGGCTGTATTGGATGCAATGAGCATTATTGTTATTACCCACCACAAGTCTCTTTCAACCAGAGTGAACAAGAGCAGCTGCAGAGGAGAAGTGAGTGTGTGTATGGTGTGTGTTTATTGTGCGTGTTTGATATGGGTGTGTGCATAAATGTGTGTGTGAGGGAAATGTGTTTGTGTTCCCTGCCCGCACCACAGTGTGGGGTCTGACTGCCGTTAATGCGAAAGTGGGCAGCATCCCTCCCTCCCACACACGGACGGAACACCCTCCGTCTCTCACGACACTGGGCACTGCCGCGACCGTGCTGCCCATGCATCGCTAGCTGAAACGGCCGTTTCCCACACGGCACTGGCCAATGCAGACGCCTCAAACAGGGTCTCAGAATCTGAATCAGTGTCAGGTTTCCAAGGCCTTTCACAACCCTTCACCTTCAACGAGCTGCCGCTGGAGAGGGCTGTAATGAAGTAGAGGCTCCTGATGGGACTCGCTCAATTACGCTCTTAAAATGAGAGGGCGAAGTCAGCCACACACCCTCCGTACCCGGGTGGCAGATTAGTTAATGAGCTTCATTAGATCATGACGGAAGGGGGGAAGCGGGGTGCATGTGTGTGTGTGTGTGTGTGTGTGTGATCGAGAGTAAAGAAATCGACGGAAAGAGAGAGGGATATTGTGTATAACATGTGTATAAGGGACCAGAAGTCAGAGAGAGAGAGAGAGAGAGAGGGGTTGTGTCTGAATGGCTGGCTTGGTGTAGTGCATCTCTGTTGCAGCAGCATGAGAGGCCTGTAATTAAGAGCACTATAATCAAGCAGCCTCTTTGTCTCTGTGACGGTGTTTAGAATAGGTCTGATTTAGGAGGAGGCCGTGTCGTTTCTCTGCCCTCTCTGGTATAAATACAGAAACCCTATTGTCAAACTACAGTGTAGTTTTTATTCAGTTTTTTTCCCTCCATTAGCAGTATTGCTGGGCAATTTAACTTGATTGAACGAATCTCTCCTGTTCTGATTTGTTTTCGTATGGAAGTCCAAACGCCTCTAGAAAAAGGCTTTTGTGTGTTTTTTTTTTCTTTTAGGGGGGCCTTGCAGTAGCTAAAAATCTAAAACATAAGCTTTGGATAAATTACAAAACTACAAAGACTATAATTAGGCTGCATTCAATATCTAATGACTTAATAGCGTTCACATGATGTGGAATGAGTTGCAGACCATGCTGAGACTAGATGGAGGCTAATTGTGACGCTAGTCCCTCAACCTCCAAACATGCTGTGACCACGTACTGTACATATTCGTGGAGGCTAACTGTTGATTGAGCAACGGTGATTCATGCTTTGTGAGTGATTTGTGAGTACCCACACCAAATACGCACATGGCCTCCTCATTGGCTCACTGCTGAGTCAGTATATGCATGTGTGTGCACGTGTGTGTGTGCGTGTGTGTGTGTGTGTGTGTGTGTGCGTGTGTGTGTGTGCGTGTGTGTGCGTGTGTGTGCGTGTGTTTGAGTGTGTGTGTGTGCATGTGTGTGCATGTGTGTGCATGTGTGTGGGGGTTGATGGGGGAGTTGAGGGGGCAGAATAAATTATCACAAGCTTCAGCCAAAGCACTTTTGGCAAAGACGAAACAAGATTCAGAAAGAGAGAAGAGACTAGGATCAAGAGACATAATTGAATTGAGTATGGAATCAGTAGATGGAGACAAACAAGACAGCAAAGAAGAAAATAAATGCTGAGCAAGAGAGAGAGAAGGAGAGAGAGACTAAGTGACCATAAGACCGAGAGAGATCGCTGTTTGTTTGAGGGACAAGTTAAGAGAGGGTACAACCGAATGACAGAGAGACAGGAGAGTGTGTGACAGAAATGTACAGAACCTGTCAGAGTTCGTAAGGCCAAGTCTGTGGTAGGACCAAAGAAAGACAGAGTAAGACAGTAGAATTTTTTGAAAAAAGCTATAAGCAACGAGAGAGGGAGATACTGAAAGAAAGAGAAAGAATGAGACTGATTGGGTAATAGAGAGTGACCAACAGAGAGAGAGAGAGGGAGGGAGAGAGGAGGGAGGGAGACAGAGCAGAAGGGCTGTGGCTCCTTCTGGGGAGGGAACAAAGGGGATGTTGTGGATGCCGCCCAGCAGCCTGCTGTGCTCAGTCCTGCCCTGACTGCTCACTGAGCCATTTCCTGTTTTTGACCTGAAAACGCTTTATTTAGAACCAGCCCTCTCCACTCTCCACTACACTACGTGCACCACACACTCCCCCATTTATGACAACACTGAGACGGCCAGAGAGAGAGAGAGAGAGAGGGAGAGGGAGAGAGGGAGAAAGAGAAACTCCGGGATCCAGGCTGAAACTGACACCATCCGTTGTCTGGGAGACCTCTGCTTGTTTATGTTTTACAAAGAGTTTATTTTTTATTTTTTTTATATATCCCACATACAGACAGGAACATGATCTTTGTTCCACTCGTTTGCCTGTAGAAAGGTACAGATTATTCCAAAGCTTTGTGCACGCTGTCTGAAGATGTTGCTGAGCCATGGGAGCTGCTACTGCTGCTGCTGCTGCTGGGCTTCTGAAACTGGCTGCCCTAAATCTGAGAATGCTGCAGCCTTAAAATAGGTGAGCTTGCAGCCAATCATCATGCCCCGCCAACAGTCACACAGGCCATGGCTGTCCTAAAGCTATTCCTGCTCTCTCTCTCTATGAAAATCGCCATGTGCATGCCTAATATACATGTCTATGATAACGGAAGGCAGTTTGTCATTTTTATAAACACTTGGCTGGAGGTCTGTATTCCTTCCCTACTCTCTTTCTTCTCCATTTCTTTCTGAATATCTATCTTTCTATCTATCTATCTCTCTTCAAGCTGTCACTTGTTCATATGGAAGGAGTCCTGGGTGATTTGGTGCAATAGATTGCTGTTTTGGCACAGTTTCCTGCAGAATCACCTGATTCAGGAATGGTAGGCTGTGTAGGCTTGTCAGCCAAGGCCCAGGGAGCCAACAGTTACCTGCTTCATCACCCAGTCTACTTGGTAAGCGCAAATGTTTGATTGATCATCTGAGACTAATGTTAGTTGCCAGGGTATGTGAGGTGACAGGCTGATGTGATGGTGTGTTTGGTTTTTAAGTACAGTGTGTGAGTCATGTGTGCATCATCAGTCTTTCTATAGCTGAGACTCTGAAATTTGTACTTCGCAGAGGTTCAGATGAAGCATTGGTCAGTGGAAGATTTTTGGGGGGCTCAAAGGATTTAACCATCCCCAT
Organism: Sprattus sprattus; assembly: GCF_963457725.1. NCBI lineage: Eukaryota > Metazoa > Chordata > Actinopteri > Clupeiformes > Clupeidae > Sprattus > Sprattus sprattus. Next base: position 13,749,248 of record NC_137910.1, on the reverse strand, counting down.
ATTTTCAGAGGGACCTTGATTGTCCTTTTTTGGAGTGTGAGTAATTATTTGAGAATTCTCTTCACAAGCCCTTATGACTTGTAAATGGCCACAGTTGGTCAACCTTCCTTTTCAACACAATCCGTGTAACAGTCAAAACTGCCACCCAGAACTGGGCATCAGATGGCACTTTTAGAACTAGGTGCCACTTTACCCACCAGACGCTACTCCCATTTTTGGAGAGAATGACCAGCTTCTATTGTGTTGAAATATACCAGGCATGTCCGCGCCATCTGGTGACAGTTACATTCTCTGGTCACTAAGGCTTGAGGTGAACTATTACCGATATGCAGCATATGTTCCTTACTCAAGGTAGATGACATGTTGGAATCTGCCTCTAGATGTGACCCGCCTGCCCTTTATCAATACATGGAACATGTCCATAGATATCTGCAGAGGAACGGGTAGACCTATATGGGAGTCAAAAGACTTGTTGATAGTTGATTTCTGTGGAAGAGTTAAATTATTTCTCGTGCTGTTAGCACTTGTTGAAAATCAACCCACTCAGGGAAAAGTGTGACAAGGACTGACAGTTATGACATGGATAACCAGAATAGGCTGTTTTCTATTTCCAGACAACTGAGTCATACCGCTTTATGTGTTACCTTCGTCTTGCAGTATACAAATCGAATTATATTTATGTATAAATAACAAAAATAAAACTATTATAAATAATTTACTTAATTGACAACGTTTATCTTTAAAATAATTATGCCATTTAATCACTAATGAATGTTTCTTCATGTTCAGTCGCAGTAAACACAGTGTAACATTAGGCTATGACAAGATTACACTAGCCTTTTAAAATATTATGTCTCAAAGCACACGGGAACTGGGCATATTGACTACTACTAAGCCTACATAAGTAGCCTCACGAAAATAAATGTTTTCGGTAGGAATAAAGTAGCCTTTGCTCTACCATTACAGAGAGCCAGGACTGTGCCTTAACAGAGTGAGAGAGTGGGTGAGTGAGAGAGAGACAGACACATAGGGCAGGCTGTTTGCGTGTGTAGGGGCGGGCGGACAACACCGACGACATGTAGCCGACTTGCAGTGTAGTTAAAGCCTCACTCGACGTCATTCCTCTTCGGGGACAACTGTGGTGGCAGCGCTATTACTCTGTTATTCACCACTACTCGGCAATTTTCATTCTCTCGCTTAGCCTGTATCAACGCCATTGCTGGACGGCACAACTCCTTCTTATCAAGAAACGGGGAATTTAAGTGCAAGCGTAAACGAGGGAGACTTTAATCGGTTGTCTACCGTCGCTTGACTTGGAACCAACACTTCACAATAAAAAAGATCCATCCCGATGCTTCATTTTAAACCTCCGTTGGAACTATATGTGGTAGGTAACCCTTATAGCCTATGTATTTCACAGAGATACAGGGAAATTACACAAAAATAATATAGGCTTTGTACAGGAAGAACTGGTCTACTGTTTTAAACCTGAACATTAAACACAACCCATAGATACACATAATACGGTTGGACGCATTCTTGTTTTTTTTGTCTTACGGTCTCTCGTTAGCTCCGTGAAGTTTAGCTGCATGTCGCGAACTAAGCCAGCAAAACAGTGCAGGCAGGTCACGACAGCCGACCGGAGTAGCCTGTGCTGCCGTTGTTGACCTTCTATCTTCCAATTAGTCTGCCACTTCATTTACGTTTTTGTTATCTGAAGAATAACTGTGGTTTGTGAGACTGGGGCTTAAGACTCTGCTTGATTGTGCGCTGTTGTTGGCTTAAGTTTGGGAGGGGGTATTTTATTATATTCCACTTGAGAGTCATCATTTAATCGCAATTGCTCTCGACCCACTATATTGAGTTAACAGTTCTCTTGTTGCACGGGAGTTACGGTTCCTGCCTTTCCACCATTGTGACTGTCACTCATTTCGCCTTCTCAGCAACTGTAGCTTGATAACAGTTATTTAAAGTATCACACATAATGATCAAATATGTGTCGTGTAACATTTGAAACTCGACACGGAATCCCTTTCAATTAAGTCATTGTTGTTAACCCCACAACGCTGCTGTTGCCGCAGCTCTTATCTCCCCACAAATTCTTGTAGAGTGAGTGTGTGAACATCGCTCCCACCCTGGTGGCCATTTAGACTGTCTGCCTGGAATCGCATAATCGTTTGAACATGAAATTTGGCAGGTGACTCGGATCAAAATAGTCTCGGATGACCATCTTGTATTGGTTGTATTGTTGAAGAGTCGGTCAGTGTGTGGAGACAGGTTGTTAAACTTGGACCGAGAGGGCGCTCTTCTGCGTGGTTTTAAGTCTCGCATTAGCCTAGCTGACTAACATCTCTGGCCGTGAAAATGCAAGTGTGACTAAGACCTGCCACAGCAAAGCAAATGGAAGACTTTTCCGTTCGTGTCTGTGGGACCTCTGTGTTTTTCCTTACAGAATGCTCTTTCATTTGGTTCAGGAAAGCGAAGTCCTTCGTAGTGAAATTTCATTCTGATTCATTTGATTATCTTTTAATCAGCAATCACCTGAAAGCCTAAGTCGATATATACATGTGTAACCTATGTGAGTGTGTGCGTGTGTGTGTTTGCGCCTACAGGACTACTTAAAAGTATTTTTTTCTCTATTAACTGTAATTTTGAAAGTTGGTTTGTCACTCAGAAAGCATAGTGTTTGAGATCACTTCATGAAAGGTAGGCTACTGGTTTTTGAATTCAGAGTCCAAAGAGCAAAATGCACATGCACACACAATCTCTCTCTCTCGCTCTCTCTCTCTCACACACACTGTATTTCGGTTCAGGAGAGATCAAAGTTCACTTGGATTTGCTAACCAATGTTAATTTCACATACAACCAAGTAGATTACAAGTGCCACTCTTCAGCCACTCATGCTATGGAGAGGAAAGTGAAGTTTATTAAATAGAGTTGTTTATTTTTGTGAAGCTCAATTTTCTCCCTGACCTTCTTCTGTTACAGTTTCAGCCACCTTCCGCTGTTTCAAAGACACTTCTGTCTATCTAGCTTTTTCATATATATCCGATTGATGGAACGACATGGTGAACACACATACAAGCCTAAAATGTGACCACCCCTTTATCAATGTATTTCCTTCTCATAGTGCCAGTGCTTGTAAACCTGTGTGTGTCTGTTTCTCGGGAGTGCAACCAAACATCTGCCCCCTTCCAAGGATGACTGTGTCATCTCTACTCAGGGCCTCAGTGGCCAAGGGTGTCATTGTGTGCCGTAATTGAGTGTGAGTGCCACAACGTTATGCAACAGGCATTATTGTACATTGTAGATGTTCCTTCATGGCCCCTTTGTGGCTGCTTGTGGAGACCGTGGAGTATCCTCCAGGATGAATGCGCTTTGCCCACTCACACCCATGGATGTTGTCTGACAGGACCTGTGTGTCTAGGGAAGCTTTACATAAACCTGAATCATGTTGACCCCATACTTGACCCCCATACTTGTCTCTCACACATTGGAAAGGACACCGTTAAAGGTTTTTGCCTAAATCTGAATTCTTGAAATATTTTTTTTTGCTCAGACGTACAGGTTGAGTTTACCCACAATATAGACATCCTTGTGGAAGTGTGAGTAAGGTGTGTGTTTTTTTTATGAAGGGAGAGGGCGTGTATCGGTGTGCAGTTTTGTGTGTGTGTGTGTGTGTGTGTGTGTGTGCACGCGTGTCTGCCTCACACCCCCACACATGGCATGCAGCCCTAGGCCCTCCAGTCAAACCGGTTTCAAGTGAATTCGCATGTCCTCTCCGCAGTTGCTATATATTTTTCTGGCTTTGAGGAAAAGGTGGTATGAGGTATGAGTGGGGTTAGTGGTATGAGATTGCAACCCTAGAAACACTAACAGAATGTTTTTCTTAATTGAAATTCCCTATTATGCTTATTGCCACTGCTACAGTTAGCAAGTGTTACAGACATTCCAATGTACTGTATGCATGGGCGTAACAATGCGTATGGACGCTATGGACGTGTCCATACCAATATTTGGATACGTTTAAAATGTCCATACCAATTTTGAATGGGTAATTGCACAGCATTCGGGAAATAAATGGTTCATTTTACCCTCATGCGTGTAGTGTACCTTCTATCAAAGACGGCGTGTCATTGGTGGGGACAGCCTTGCTATCTGTGATTGGCTCATCTTCCTGCACTAGTTATCGTTAGTTATCGTTGCTAGGTTGGTAGTTAAGCGCGTGGTGACAGCAGGATAATGTCTGCTTCGGGCAGGATAATGTCTGCTTCGGGCAGGAAAAGGAAACTGACGGACATAAGAGGCTATTTCACCAAATCAACAGTAAGTTTATCACAGAACAGTCTTTTAAAAACCTGTTCGGTCACGTCCCCCTTCAGTGAAATGTCGCTTCACACACTGTGGAGGCGACCGTCCGAGCTGCTAAAATGACAGTTTTGTTTAATTTATGCTGTCTAAGTGGCTGTAAATGTCGTGGCTTCCACGGATTGATGTAGAAATGCACAACGAACTGATTGCACTCGTTTAAACCTTATTACTCTGATCTGATCAGTCTTGTTTTAAGCTAGTCGGTTAAAACTACGGTTAGCATCTTAGAACTCTGATAACAAACTAACCGTATTCATTGATCAAATAATACAGCAAACCAATCTCGACCAGCCAGACAGGTATACTGTATTTCATGTGGCTTTCCAAAAAAAAACAATTCTCAATCTTGCCAATCTTGTCCCCTGTGAATCAAAAGGGATTTGTCACTATCCAACCCAGAATTGGTTAAAATGCTGGAAATTGCATCTAAAAAATGCAAAATTTTCCCAGACCCCCCGTCTAAACGCCATCAACCTACGCGCTCATTATGTCCCCACCAATGTCAACACCATTGTTACGCCCTTGACTGTATGTAATATTAGATTTACACATACATGTGTATTTGTTTGCTACTACAACTTGTCTGTATTATATGTGTGTGCGTGTCTGTCTGTCTGTCTTTCTGTCTGTGTTTGTCCTCCAAAACAGGGCACTATTGGGTTCAGTTCAGTACCGCTGCAACATTCTTGGGGGCACGGTGGCGCAAGCCGATAAAGCCCCCCACTCACAGGCTTCATTGCTTGAGGGGACACAGGTTCAAGTCTGGCCTGATGTAATTTCCCATTCCTCTCCCCACCTCTTCTCCACCTTGCCGACTGTCATATCCTCACTGTCCTATCCAAATAATGGCATAAACACCTACAAAAAAAACATTCTCCCATCACCTGGCTGTTTTATCCGTGTCTTACCACTCAGTTCCAAATCAGAATCACGTTAAAGGGGCCTCAAACACTCTCTGTGGAGTCTCATACCCCCCAAAGTTCTGGACCAGGTCTCTGTGTGTTGGTCTGAGAGGTCCAACCCAGATGTCAGCCAAAGGCCCATTAGCCTGTTACATTTCCTTTTGCCATTCGTTTTACTACCTCTAAATAGCGTGCTTGGAGAGCTTCTGAGATGCCATGAATGCCAACGATCCGAATTAACATGAGAAACAGAGGCCCCCATTATAAGCTGTGTTATACATAATTTATTATCTATTTCCACAATGAAAAAAACTCAAATGCTTTCCTGTCCAGCGCTGGAACACGGTAGCTTTTGACATTGTTGCCTAGATTCTTGTGACTCGTGCTTGTTTTCCAAAATATTTATTTGAATTTGGCAGCCTTGACCAACTTACGGCAGTTTTTTCTGTCACATTTGTCTTTGTGTCGCCTGATATTATATGTGATATTAACACAGCAGAGGGAGAGCAGGGCTGATTTAGTTTTGTTCTGCTTTGCCAGGATGCCTGCTGTTTTCTCCTCACGAGGCATTTTCAAAGCGCGCCGCATGTGGCTCACCTCCTCATCTCCATCGCATGCTGCTTCTGCCTCTCTCCCTCTCTTTTTCTCTTGCACTCCCTCTCTCTCTCTCCCTCTCTCTTTTTCTCTCTGTGTGTCTCGCACATCCTCTCTCTCTCAGTCTTTCTGTCTGTCTGTCTGTCTGTCTGTCTGTCTGTGTCAGTCTGTCCCTCTGACACACCATCTCTGCCTCTGCTTTTCACTGTTTCTTCTCTCCAGCTCTCTCTGTCTCTCTCTCTCGCTCTCTTTTCTCTGTCTGTGTCTGTTGTGTGTTCTATACATGATGCTGGCGGTGTGGTATTGAGTCTCCATCAGAAGGGCCTGCACCTTTGACACCCCCTCTTTGTGCCGTCAAGTGCCATGACAAAGCGCGCTGAGGGCTCCCCGAGCCGCGGCTCACAGGAGGATGGGAATGTATTATGTGGCTGTAATGATACTGTAAGATGAGCCCAGGGGCGCGCGCACTGTCTCTACCCATCTCCCTCACTCAGTCACATCCTCCATGTCTGTGCCTTCATCTCTCTCTCTGTCTGTCTGTCTGTCTGTCTCTTTCTCTCTCTCTCTTTCTCTCTGACTGTCTGTCTCTATCTCTCTCTCTCTTTCTGTCTTTATCTCTTTGACTATCTCTCTCTCTCTCTTCTCTGTCTTTCTGTTTCTCTCTTTTTCTCAATGTCTCTCTCTATCTCTCTCTCTCTCTCTCTGACTGTCTGTCTCTCTGTTTCTCTCTATGTCTGTCTGTCTCTCTCTCTCTGACTGTCTGTCTTTCTGTTTCTCTCTTTCTCTCTTTATCCGTCTCTCTCCATCTCTGCTTCTGTTTCTGTGCAGTTACTCTGCCTATTAGCTTTGCATGTGTTTGCAGAAAAGCAGACTGGTAGCACACCAGCAGAAGTGGACAATTATATGTATGTATGTGTGGGTGTGTGTTGTGTATGAATGTATATTTGAGCCTGTTTTGAACAGTGCTAAGTCTGTGTGTATGAGTGTTATTGTGTTTGTGTCTGTATATGTCTGCCAGGTCTTGATGCACGATGACAACATTGCAAGTTGGTGTTGTGTTTGTGCACATACATATGTGAGCAGTCATGTGTGCAAGGGTGTGTGTGTGTGTGTGTGTGTGTGTGTGTGTGTGTGTGAATTTGTACCCTTAGGACCTGAAATAGCACAGCGTGGAGCTGCGGCGAGGCCAGGGAGAGTGGGGGTTGGGGAGGAGGTGTGTGTGTGTGGGGGGGGGGGGTTTGAGTAGGGTATGCTTGAAGCACAGGCATGGAAACGTGCATATCCAGTTACAGGATCATAATATCACTGCAAAGCCCATCCTCCTCTCTGTCCTACTCTGGCTGCCTCTCTCCCTCTCTATCCAGCACTGCCACCGCCTGTAGTTTCCCTCCCCTACACACACACAAACACACACACACACTCACACTGACAGCTGTCAATCAGTCGTGAGAAGAATGTCGTCTGTGTCGCCCTACTCTACTCCACTTTTCACTGTTTCCACTGCGTGACAGGGCCATGTGTTGTCCTGTCAGTAGCCCCAGCGGTAATTCTTCCCAGCCCCTCTTGGCTGAAGCCTTATGCTTGGTTCAGAAACCGGGAGCCGCATTCAGGAATCAAGGGTGGCTGGCCTGACCTGCCTGTGAGTGCAGCTGTGAAATGGCCGTTA